>NC_133453.1:128703206-129015170 GCF_048565385.1 Saimiri boliviensis | reverse complement strand
TCTCGACCTCGTGATCCACCCGCCTCGGCCTCCCAAAGTGCTGGGATTACAGGCTTGAGCTACCGCGCCCGGCAACCAATGAACTTTTTAAAATTTTTATTTTATTTTTTTTAGACAGAGTCTCACTCTGATGCCCAGGCTGGAGTGCAGTGATGTGATCTTGGCTCAGTGTAATCTCTGCCTCCCGGGTTCAAGTGATACTCCTGCCTCAGCCTCCCAAGTAGCTGGAATTACAGGCACCCACCACCACGCCCAACTAATTTTTGTATTTTTAGTAGAGATGAAGTTTCACCATGTTGGCCAGTCTGGTCTCAAACTCCTGACCTCAGGTGATCCACCTGCCTCACCACCATACCTGGCTAATTTTTGTATTTCAACAGTGTTTCACCATGTTGGCTAGGCTGGTCTTGAATTCCTGAGATCAGGCAATCTGCTCCACCTCTGCCTCCCAAAGTGCTGGGATTACAGGCATGAGCCACTGTGGCCTGTCCCTACTCATCTTTTAAAGGGATACCCCGAATGTCTATGAAAACTCAGATACAACTGAACTAAGTTTGAATCCACTTGTACTACAGTTATTTGTCAACTCTTCATTTGTCTACTTCTTAAGAACTTTGACAACTGTACTGGGTTGGTCAGTGCAGTATTGCCCCCGAAATTCAAATCCTTCTTGGAAGCTCAAAATGCGACCTTATTTGGAAAGAGGGTCATTGCAGATGTAATTAGCCATGATCAGGTCATACTGGAGTAAGGTAAGCCTTTTACTTAACAAGGCTGGTGTCCTTATAAAAGACACAGAGACAGGGACACACAGGGAGTATACCATTGGGTAACAGGGGAAGAGAATGGAGTAATACAGCTAAAACCAAATAACATCAACTATTGCTGGCTTCCACCACAAGCTACGAAGAGGTAAGAAGGAGTCTATCAGAGTCTCAGAAGAAGCAAGGCCCCACTGACATCTTAATTTCTGACTCCCCGACTACAGAAAGTGAGAAAATATATCTGTTGTTTTAAACTATTCAGTGTGTAGTACTTGGTTATGGCAGCTTCAGAAAACCAACATAATGGCAATTTCAATTTCTTTTTTTTCTTTTTGTCTTTTTTGAGACGGAGTTTCGCTCTTGTTACCCAGGCTGGAGTGCAATGGCGCAATCTCGGCTCACCGCAACCTCCGCCTCCTGGGTTCAGGCAATTCTCCTGCCTCAGCCTCCTGAGTAGCTGGGATTACAGGCACACGCCACCATGCGCAGCTAATTTTTTGTATTTTTAGTAGAGACGGGGTTTCACCATGTTGACCAGGATGGTCTCGATCTCTTGACCTCGTGATCCACCCGTCTCGGCCTCCCAAAGTGCTGGGATTACAGGCTTGAGCCACCGTGCCCGGCCGGCAATTTCAATTTCTACTTTATCTTCCTAGCCCCTAGAGTACCATGTGGATACTAGAGTACAGGATTAGGTAGGTTCTCAATCCCTTCCATGGTAAAAGAATGGCTGGGCTTCCAGCAGTGGCCAAGAACTGCCAGACGCTTATGAGCGCCTCCTGCGAGATGCTTGTACAGTGAATGTTCAATAAAGTGGTGACCATTATAACGTAAGCTACGGGGCTACACAGATAAACAGTAAGAAACCAAATACAAGGGGCAGCGGGCGCAAAGAAACACAAGGGCAGCTGAGGAAGGAAGCCTCAATTTCCCGGAGGACATCCGCAGGCAGAGGAGATGTGAGTCTGCAAGCCGTTCTCCCAGACCCCTCTGAGCGAATCCCTGCTCTCTCTCCACTCCCTAGCGCCCTCGGACCCAGCAACAAGGATCCCGTGCTGGGCTTCCCTAAGTTGAAGCCAACCCTTCTCCCAGGTAACATCAACCAGGTTCTGAGCCTGCGCGCAGCGCCCCGGCGCATCCGGTTACATCCCGCTAGTGCGTAGGGCGGGACTTCCTGTCCCGCCCAGGAAACGGGAAGGGCTCTTCCGCCGGAAAAAGAATGGATTTACTAGGAAGCTAGGACCTTGGAGGGGCCGTCGCCTGCAGGAAGGCCGGTCCTTGGCCACCCGGCGGAGCCGGTGACAGCAGCGCCCTGGTAGGCAGGCAGCCGTATCAGGTTTCAGAGGATGCGGCAGAGAACTGGAGTGGAGGTGAGTGGTTGTATCTGTAGCGGTGTCTGTCTTTTGGCGGGGGGGCGGGTCAGGGCCCCTAGCGACGTGGGCCTCATTGCTAGTTCATTGCGCTTACATTTCTCCACCTCGTTTGAAGAACGAGCTTGGTAGCCAACGGAGCTGAGGTAAGTATAAATGCGGAAAGGAGAAATATGCACTCACCAGACTAAAGTTTAAGGAAACTTCAGTTTTCATATAGGCGGTGCTGTCTTGTGTCCCTAAAGGGCCTGCGCAAACCCAGACGTTCTGAATCGGTGACGCCTCCTGGAGGCCACAGCACCTGTTGCATTAATTTCAGAACACACGGAGTTGTGATTCTTAAGTTTCCTGAATCTGCTGGCAGTCATTTGGTATCCGAAGCAGAGCAAAGCCATCTTGGTCATCTCCCTCGTTTCAGCTTAAACTGAAGCATGATGAGGGGAGACAGGCTGTAAGTTACACAGCTTGTTAATAACAGCGTCGGGAGTGAAAGCGCGATTTCTTCATTTTCAGCCCGGAATTCTTTGCGCTACACCATACTGTTTCTTTGCATTGCTAGACAATTCGTCTTTTTTTACGAGGTGGATAAGGAGTTGAAAGGAGGGGTGAAGAGAGTAGTAATGTACGTCTGTATACGATATAAATCCATGAAAGGCAAAGTCAGTGTGTGTTAGGATTTAGAATTGTGTCAATCATCTACATCTTTCATATTTTATAGACGGAGATGAGTCTGTCATGTCGCTTTTTTTTTTTTTTTTTTGAGACATTGTCTCTCTCTGTCGTCTAGGCTGGAGTGCGGTGGTGTGATCTCGGCTCGCTGCAACCCCTGTCTCGCGAGTTTAAGCAGTTCTCTGTCTCAGCTTCCCAAGCAGCTGGGATTACTGGTGCGTGCCACCACACTCGGCTAATTTTTGTATTTTTAGTAGAGACGGGGGTTTCACCATCTTGGCCAGGCTGGTCTTGAACTCCTGACCTCGTGATCCACCCAAAGTGCTGGGATTACAGGCGTGAGCCACTGCGCCCAGCCCATGTTGTTTCTGTCATTTACCTTTTAGCAACAGATGTGTAGTAACAATATGTGACAAAGGAACTTTCATTGCCTGTTAGATATATTTACACAGAGTGACCTGGGGTTCATTGAACAAGCTATGTGCTCGCCCTAGAAAACGGATTCTGTAAAGTACACTGCAGTCAAACCCCAGTTGTCTTCTCAAGTTAATCTTATACTTGGTGCTTGTGTGGCTTAAGTTTCTTGTGCATTATTGCAATCATCTCTCTCATGTTATGAAATGGAAATGTGTTGCAGGACAGTGGAAAGCCTGTGAAGAAAGTAAGTGAGCCCGAGACCCAGAAAACAATCCATACACTAGCAAATACTGAAAAACTGTTCACATCATGTAGTGGGTGTCTTAAGTACTGAGGAACTCATTCAACCAGATATTTATTTTGGGGAAGCCATAAATAGCCTCCCTTTACTGGGTTCAAGCGATTCTCTGCCTTGGCCTCCTGAATAGCTGGGATTAGAGGTGTGCGCCACCATACCTGGCTAATTTTTGTTTCTCTTTTTGTTTTTTTGAGATGGAGTCTTGCTCTGTCACCCAGGCTGGAGTGCAGTGGCATAATCTCGGCTCACTGTGACCTCTGCCTCCTGGGTTCAAAAGATTCTCCTACCTCAGCCTTCTGAGTAGCTGGGATTACAGGGGTATGTCACCACATCTGGCCTAGTTTTTATATTTTTAGTAGAGACAGGGTCTCACCATGTTGGCAAGGATGGTCTTGAACTCCTGACCTCAGGTGATCCTCCAGCCTCAGCCTCCCAGAGTGCTGGGATTACAGGCATGAGCTACTGCATCCAGCCCCTATATAAACAATTTTCAAACTTGTTCGTCGCAAGACTCAAGTTATTTAGGACTCCAAAGAGCTTTTGTTTATGTGGTTTATATGAAAATAGTTTGGACTTCACTAACCCCCAGAAGGGCTCTCAGAAGCCCCCCACAGAGACCACACTTTTTTTTTTTTTTTGAGACGGAGTTTCGCTCTTGTTACCCAGGCTGGAGTGCAATGGCGCGATCTCGGCTCACCGCAACCTCCGCCTCCTGGGTTCAGGCAATTCTTCTGCCTCAGCCTCCTGAGTAGCTGGGATTACAGGCACGTGCCATCATGCCCAGCTAATTTTTTTGTATTTTTAGTAGAGATGGGGTTTCACCATGTTGACCAGGATGGTCTCGATCTCTTGACCTCGTGATCCACCCGCCTCGGCCTCCCAAAGTGCTGGGATTACAGGCTTGAGCCACCGAGCCCAGCGAGACCACACTTTTTAAAATTTTTTTTTAATATAAAGACAGGGTCTCACCGTGTTGGCCAGGATGGTCTCGATCTCCTGACCTCATGATCCACCCGCCTTGGCCTCCCAAATTGCTGGGATTACAGGCGTGAGCCACCGCGCCCGGCATGAGACCACACTTTTAAGAACTGCTTTATGCAAATGTTTCAAAGAAATTTTACATTATGTACATGAATGATTGCTGTCACAAGTGATTGTGACATGAGCAGAAGTATCACCTTAAAAATGCAACAACAGGCCGGGCGCGGTGGCTCAAGCCTGTAATCCCAGCACTTTGGGAGGCCGAGGCGGGTGAATCACGAGGTCCAGAGATCGAGACCATTCTGGTCAACATGGTGAAACCCCGTCTCTACTAAAAATACAAAAAAATTAGCTGGGCATGGTGGTGCGTGCCTGTAATCCCAGCTACTCAGGAATCTGAGGCAGGAGAATTGCCTGAACCCAGGAGGCGGAGACTGCGGTGAGCCGAGATCGTGCCATTGCACTCCAGCCTGGGTAACAAGAGCGAAACTCCGTCTCAAAAAAAAAAAAAAAAAAAGCAACAACAAACACAGTAGCTTGTATTTTCAGTAGCTGTATATTTCCAGGCACAGAGAATGCAAACAGATGTTTATTTTTTAAATTATTTTCTTGTTTTTTTGAGACAACCTCACTGTCACCCAGGCTTGAGTGCAGTGGCACAATCACAGCTCACTGGCAGCCTGAGCTCAAGAGCTCCTGTACGTCAGCCTCCTGAGTAGCTGGGGCCACAGGTGTGTGCTACCACCCTGGCTAAAACAACAACAACAACAAAAAAGTTTTGTAGAGATGGGGTCTTTTTGTGTTGCTCAGACTGGTTTCAAACTCCTGAGCTTAAGCAATCCTCCCACGTTGACCTGCTGAGGTGTTGGAATTACAGGCGTCAGCCACTGCGCCTGGCCTGTAACGTTTTTCTATGCTTGGAAAGTTTTTTATTAACCAGCTAGGATACTTCTCTACAAAAAATAAGCATATATAACTTGAGATTTAAAATTTTCTCAGCCAAATGTGGTTCGCATCTGTCATCTCAGCACTTTGGGAGGACGAGGTGGGTGGATTGCTCGCAGTTAGGGGTTTGAGACCAGCCTGGGCAACGCGGCAACCCCATTTCTACAACACCACACCCAGCCATTTTGTATTCTTTTTATTCCATTGCTTTTTTTTTTTTTTTTTTTTTTTGAGACGAAGTTTCGCTCTTGTTACCCAGGCTGGAGTGCAGTAGCACGATCTCGGCTCACCGCAACCTCCGCCTCCTGGGTTCAGGCACTTCTCCTGCCTCAGCCTCCTGAGTAGCTGGGGTTACAGGCACGTGCCACCATGCCCAGCTAATTTTTTGTATTTTTAGTAGAGACGGGGTTTCACCATGTTGACCAGGATGGTCTCGATCTCTTGACCTTGTGATCCACCCACCTCTGCCTCCCAAAGTGCTGGGCTTACAGGCTTGAGCCACCGTGCCCAGCCTGCTTTTTTTTTTTTTTTTAATAGTTTCAGACAGTGATTCAGACCAGCTGCTAGAGAATCAAGGACTAAGAAGAGAAGACTACCAGTTTAATAGATTTGGTCATGGACAAGCCACAGGCAGTTTGTCTTCTCACTCTCTTGGCCAGTTATCTCTTGCTCACTTCCCCTGCCAGTAGCTAGCAGCATGTCACAGCCTCTATATTCCATTCCCTTTTCTCTCTCTTCCAGAACTAAGACAAGTTTTCAGTAGTTAACTGTACAGAAACATACCCACTACTGAGTTTATAATAAATAGGTAAATGGTGTTTAAAATGCCTTATATAGAAATCTTTGGTAGCTAATTGTATGTGATTCTTTTGGGAAGTTGGTTTGAGGTCCTTTGAAGGGCCGGGAACATGTATTTCTTTCTTTTGCGTGTTGAGTGTGTGCATGCCCGCATGTGTACTCTACATGTTCAGAGAAACATGTCCAGTAATATAGAATGATCCCTTTATTTCCAATTTAAAATAATGGAGCATAGGATCCCACTGTTTGAAAATTTTAGCCATCCATCACTTTATAAGAAAAGGATGAGATTTCAGTAACAAGGGGTTTGTTTATCTGATTTCCACCCTACAGATAATATATACATTTGGCCAAAGTGTTGTTTGGGGGAGATGGGCTGTTGTTAGGTACTGAGCTATAACACTGTGTTGCTTTGTGTCACTTCAGAAGATGACTTTTAAAGATACTTGACATTTGAAAAGGAATGATCTTTTAAGTCCCTAATTTGACATTACCTTTATAGCATGTAATTTATTCCATAAAGTTTTAGATCCTGAAACTAGCAGAAAGCCAAATACTCATGTTGTGCTATAAATATGGGATTGACAGTTAAGCTTACTCAGTAGTCAAGGTGGTAGCTTTCACTCACCAGCCTCCAGGGCATATGAACCAAATTTATGATTTAGAGCATTTAAAACATATGTGTTGAAGATCTTTGGGCTCTCTTAAGTATAGTCTGGTTATGATACATATTAAATGTATCAAAAGTCTCTTGCAGTGATGGGAAGAGCATTTTAAACCACATACATATTTCCCACTCCCAGATTCTTCTGTGCCCTCTCCCACTCTTCCCAGATTAGAAGTCACCATGGAGCACTGTTAGTAATGAAACTGTGTATCAGATCTTTCGGGTGTATTGAGACAGAAGAAAGGTTGATATTTCAGGTTTTTTTTTTTTTTTTTTGAGGTGGAGTTTCATTTTTGTCCCCCAGGCTGGAGTGCAATGGGGCGATCTCAGCTCACTGCAATCTCTGCCTCCCTGTTTCAAGCGATTCTCCTCAACTTCCCAAGTAGCTGGGACTACAGGCACCTGCCACCATGCCCGGTTAATTTCTGTATTTTTAGTAGAAACAGTGTTTCGTCATGTTGGCTAGGCTGGTCTCGAACTCCTGACCTCAGGTGATCTGCGCATCTTGGCCTCCCAAAGTGTTGGGGTTACAGTTGTGAGCCAGCGTGCCCAGCAGGTTTATATATATATATATATATATTTTTTTTTGAGACGGAGTTTCGTTCTCGTTACCCAGGCTGGAGTGCAATGGCGCGATCTCGGCTCACCGCAACCTCCGTCTCCTGGGTTCAGGCAATTCTCCTGCCTCAGCCTCCTAAGTAGCTGGGATTACAGGCACGCGCCACCACGCCCAGCTAGTTTTTTGTATTTTTAGTAGAGACGGGGTTTCACTATGTTGACCAGGATGGTCTCGAACTTTCGACCTTGTGATCCACCCGCCTCGGCCTCCCAAAGTGCTGGGATTACAGGCTTGAGCCACCGCGCCCGGCTGCAGGTTTATATTTTTAATGTTTCCTTCTAATCCCCAAGCACACACAAATTTGAAAGCTGCTTTGCCTTCTAATAGAGGCTTTTCCTTTGATTTGGAAGATAATTTCATGTCTCTTTTCTCTTTACAGGTATATAAGGTCCCTAAAAGCACAAAGTAGTTATTTCCATGTTCAGATCATTCAGAGATTATGAAGTCACACACCCTGCCTTCAATTTGCTTATAGTCAAATGGAGCAGACACAAGTCAATGATTGCAGTATAGCCACTTAAGTAATCTAGAAGAGGTAAGTGTGGCTCTTAACCTCTGCTGGGAGAGGGAGGAATAAGGCAGTGTTTTTAAGAGGTGATTTTGGAGCTATACAGGCATATACAGGCATTAGGTAGACAAGGAAGAGGAGGTCCATTCTGGGTGCCTAGGACTCTGACCAATTTATGAATTGTAAATGGTACAAAAAACAGTGTTGAGTATCTTACACCTTTCTCTAGAGTACTGTTCTTACTTTTGGATAGCGCTGCTTGTTTTTTCCTTCTCTCCCCCTGTCCCTATCACCTTTAAATTAAATGAATGTTTGGAAGGAAGTAGAAGGGTAAGAATCTTTGCAAGTGGCAGAATAATAGATCGGTTTACCAAGAGTAATGTGTATACCTGGTAAAGCTATCTCTAAAATGTGCTTCTGCATTATCATAGTGCATAGTTGGGAAATCTCAGTTTTGTTGGTTGCGTACTTTCCCAGTGAATGGATTATATTCTTTCCTCCAATCTCGTCTGTTTGAATTTAAGAGCATCTCTTTTTTTTTTTTTTTTTTTGAGACAGAGTTTCGCTCTTGTTACCCAGGCTGGAGTGCAATGGCGCGATCTCGGCTCACCGCAACCTCCGCCTCCTGGGTTCAGGCAATTCTCCTGCCTCAGCCTCCCGAGTTGCTGGGATTACAGGCACGCGCCACCATGCCCAGCTAATTTTCTGTAATTTTAGTAGAGACGGGGTTTCACCATGTTGACCAGGATGGTCTCGATCTCTTGAGCTTGTGATCCGCCCGCCTCGGCCTCCCAAAGTGCTGGGATTACAGGCTTGAGCCACCGCGCCCGGCCCTTAAGAGCATCTCTTAAATTCCTCTCAAGCAAGAGACCTAACGTTTAGACTTTGGAATGAGAGTGGGAGAGACAGCAAGATTAGAATCCAAGTTCATATTTCCAAAACATTTTTATTGGCTATGTCTGAGTGACTCTATGTTGTCTGGATCAGCTGCAAGCTAATTTGTAACATTTCAAATAAATAATAGTTTAATTCCTCCAGGATTTGAGTAAGGTGAAAATAGAACTGAAAACCATGATACTGTCACAGTCTGGGAAAATGAAGAAAAAGCAATCAATTAGTTAGTTGGGCTTAATTTTTTTTTTTTTTTTTCCTGCAACTGGTGATAGCAGAAAACAAGCAGTGAAGTAGTTAGACATGATATACTTGACAAGAACAGCACCTGTTCAGTACCAACTCTAAAATAATTACTGAGGGGCAGTTTTTGTGCCCAGGTGATAGTCATACTCCTTCCAGAGAACTTCCTGATGACAGAAAAGATGCTGGCCAGCTGAGGTCTTCTTTCCAAATAACAAAGTCCTCTCTTGCATTTAGATTAATTAACCATTGTTTACAGTGAAACAAGCATAAGTACAGAGTTAATCTCTTATAGCTTGAAGTTACAAATGATCTTTACTTGAGTATCTTGACATGTTAAGGGACCGTGTTTTAAAAGCTGGACTTGGCTGTGTTCTTCTGGAGACTAAGAAAATAGAGTCTTTGAAGTCAAGCTGACTCTGCTGTTAGCCTCCTAAATGAAAAGGTAGATAGAACAGGTCTTGTTTGCAAAATAAATTCAAGACCTACTTATCTACCAACAGCAATTATATGCTTTCCATTGTCTTTCTATAGAAAATAGGAATAGTAAATTTATAGATGAGAAAACTAGAGAAAGACATAGTGAATATGTGAGAATCTTGCTCTACGAATTCATAGGAAGGTGACTAGAAATTGGAGAAGTTGTTTTGGTAAGTTGAGGAGAGGGCTCTTCTTATAGTGCAGTCTGGTAGCTGAACCTCCTTGCATCAAGACCAATGTAGTCTTATTTACAGAATGCCACATCCCAGTGAGTTGTGCTGTGGACAGCTTCCAGTGTGTAAGTTGTGGAAGATGATGATTTTAACAGATTTTGGAGGATGAGAAGTATTAAGAAAAAGGCCCCACTGCCCATGCATTTCCTCTGCTTTTTACTTTTGACCAGGTGTACACTTCAAAAATATCTTATTAGATGTATACAGGTGATCGTGTGTCACTTGAATCAGCAGGAAGTCAATTATTAAACACACTTTTCTAAATAAAAGTCAGTTTAATTTTAACAGAAACCAGTGTCATTTTAGATTGCAAGTCTCAAACCAACTTTCCAATTCTGTCTTCTAAGTGTACCTTAAATTCTGAATGTTAAAACCATGTTAGTTTACACCAAGTTACTGTGCTGGTTTTACATATTCTTTTTCTCCTTTGTTAAGGTGGGGAGGCCACAGCTTATGTGAATGACTTTCTCAGGAGTTACAAAGTGATACAGATAAAGCTAAGAAAAAAGATTTTGTAGCCGGGCGCGGTGGCTCAAGCCTGTAATCCCAGCACTTTGGGAGGCCGAGGCGGGTGGATCACAAGGTCAAGAGATCGAGACTGTCCTGGTCAACATGGTGAAACCCCGTCTCTACTAAAAATACAAAAAATTAGCTGGGCATGGTGGCGCGTGCCTGTAATCTCAGCTACTCAGGAGGCTGAGGCAGGAGAATTGCCTGAACCCAGGAGGCGGAGGTTGCGGTGAGCGGAGATCGCGCCATTGCATTCCAGCCTGGGTAACAAGAGCGAACTCCGTCTCAAAAAAAAAATGAAAAAAAAAAGAAAAAAGATTTTGATATCTTTTAATTGTCCAGTATTAGGGATTGTGGCTAGGGGTCTAAGTTTTAAAAAAAACTTTTTTTTTTTTTTTGCTTTGTTTTTTAACAGATTTATGAGCAGGTTGCAGGTGAACATGGCCTTGAGGTAAATCATACCCCTTGTTGAAATATAGTTTCAGTAGATTGTTCATAATATTTTAAGGAATTGGAAATTTTTTTTTTTTTTTTTTGAGATGGAGTTTTGCTCTTGTTACCCAGGCTGGAGTGCAATGGCGCGATCTCGGCTCACTGCAACCTCCGCCTCCTGGGTTCAGGCAATTCTCCTGCCTCAGCCTCCTGAGTAGCTGGGATTACAGGCACGCGCCGCCATGCCCAGCTAATTTTTTTTGTATTTTTAGTAGAGACGGGGTTTCACCATGTTGACCAGGATGGTCTCGATCTCTCGACCTTGTGATCCACCCGCCTCGGCCTCCCAAAGTGCTGGGATTACAGGCTTGAGCCACCGTGCCCGGCCCTTTTTTTTTTTTTTTTTTTTACAAAAATACAAAAGTTCTGTTTGGTTCTGCTCTAGATTTTTTTCTTCTAAATAAATGAGAAAGATGTTTCAACAAAGGTTCTTTATGCTGAATAATTGTGATGCTTGAGGTTGCTAATCTGCTTTGTTTAAGTGGATTTTAAATGTCAGACAATTCTAGACAGTTTTTTGGTCAAATAAAAATTTAAAAATTTATAAGTGTTGAGTTTTTAATCCTTTTATCCATGTTCATATTAACATGTGAAGTATTCCATAAAGCCTATTAGAACCCTGAATTCAAACCTGTCTTCTCTGCAATATCCTGTTTCTTACTTGTTGATTTCTATTTCAGTAGCTGAGAACATTTTTGAATATACATGTATGTATCTTTTTTTTTTTTTTTTTTTTTTGAGACGGAGTTTCGCTCGTGTTACCCAGGCTGGAGTGCAATGGCGCGATCTCAGCTCACCGCAACCTCCGCCTCCTGGGTTCAGGCAATTCTCCTGCCTCAGCCTCCTGAGTAGCTGGGATTACAGGCACGCACCACCATGCCCAGCTATTTTTTTTGTATTTTTAGTAGAGACGGGGTTTCACCATGTTGACCAAGATGGTCTCGATCTCTTGACCTTGTGATCCACCCGCCTCGGCCTCCCAAAGTGCTGGGATTACAGGCTTGAGCCACCGCGCCCGGCCGTATGTATCTTTTAATTGTTATAACTGGAATCATTTCGGTGCTTACATCTGTTGTCCCTTATTTTGGAGTAGACAGTCCAGCTTGGCAGGACAGGGTGTGTGTGTGTGTGTGTGTGTGTGTGTGTGTAACGAGCTATTAAATTGTCATTGTGAGTTATTAATTCAGGAATCTGAGCTGCCATTTATACCAGTAGGCAGAGTTAAGTAGGAGTTAAGTAGGAGTTGAGAGTCTTTCAGTTTGTCAGACTTAGCATGTGCTGGAAAACATCAGAGGCTTTTTTTTTTTGAGATGGAGTTTCGTCCTTGTTACCCAGGCTGGAGTGCAATGGCATGATCTCGGCTCACTGCAGCCTCTGCCTCCTGGGTTCAAACAATTCTTCTGCCTTAGCCTTCCGAGTAGCTGGAATTACAGGTGCCTGCTGCCATGCCCAGCTAATTTTTTGTATTTTTAGTAGAGACGAGATTTCGCCAGAAAACATCAGAGTTTTAAAGCAAAAAGTTTTTTTTTTTTTTTTTTTTTTTTTTTTTTTTTTTTTGAGACGGAGTTTCGCTCTTGTTACCCAGGCTGGAGTGCAATGGCGCGATCTCGGCTCACCGCAACCTCCGCCTCCTGCGTTCAGGCAATTCTCCTGCCTCAGCCTCCTGAGTAGCTGGGATTACAGGCACGTGCCACCATGCCCAGCTAATTTTTTTGTATTTTTAGTAGAGACAGGGTTTCACCATGTTGACCAGGATGGTCTCGATCTCTTGACCTCGTGATCCACCCGCTTTGGCCTCCCAAAGTGCTGGGATTACAGGCTTGAGCCACTGCGCCCGGCCAAAAGTTTTTTTTTTTAAACACACAACCTTAAATGATGAGATTAGGGCATATCTGGGTTTAGAGGCATTTGTGGGGCAAGATACTGAATTGTAATTGCTTCACAAATGGAATGATTTTGCAGTTTCACTCACAAGCTTTGAAAATGCCGTGTGTGCAGAGCTTAAGTTGCAATTGGAAATTTGAACGGGAGAACCAGGAATGGAGCTGATGAAGTTGGCCACTGAGGTCACAGAATGGCATCGGAGCAGTGAGACAGGATGCCTGAAAGCTGCCTCGAGATCACTTCCTTCCCTTCCTCAGCTTTGCCCTTTGGTGGGCTGTTGATTTCTTTAAAAAAAAAAAAATTGTGTACACTTGCTAATATGCCACAGATGCCCTTTTGTTCTTTCACGCTGCCTTCATTCTAGGTTTTTTCCCATTTGTTGGCCATAGGTCCTTTGCTGTAGTTTTTTTTTTTTTTTTTGAGATGGAGTTTCGCTCTTGTTACCCAGGCTGGGGTGCAATGGCGCAATCTCGGCTCACCGCAACCTCCGCCTCCTGGGTTCAGGCAACTCTCCTGCCTCAGCCTCCTGAGTAGCTGGGATTACAGGCACGTGCCACCATGCCCAGCTAATTTTTTGTATTTTTAGTAGAGACGGGGTTTCACCATGTTGACCAGGATGGTCTCGATCTCTTGACCTCGTGATCCACCCGCCTCGGCCTCCCAAAGTGCTGGGATTACAGGCTTGAGCCACCGCACCTGGCCCCTTTGCTGTAGTTTTGAAAGAGCCCTGCCATCCTTCAGATGGACAGCAGTGAGATGCCAAAGAGCAGTGGTGAAAGAAGATACTCACTTATTCAACAAATGCTTGGTGACAGCTGTTATGTGTTAGCCCTTGGGGATCTAGTGATGAACAGAACAGACACTGTCCCTGCCTTCATGGAATTAGGTATTATAGAGGTAATTTCAAAATTAGAGAGTGGTGCATACTGTATAGGAGTGGAACAGGGAGTACACAGTGGGAGGGACCTCACCACAGTGCTACTCACTGTTGGGAAAATGAGAGTAGAAGACGTTGAGAAAGCCACACAGCTTCCTTGGTTCTCTGCAGACAGCCTCTCACCTTCTAAAGTATATACTTGGCTGACTCATGAAATGCATGAGTGTACTGGGGCTGCTAGAGCCATTAAGACTTCCCCTCTCCTTTCCCAAGCTCTCTCCATCTCAGAAACTAAAGATATTTCGCATATATACAAATACAGTTTGACAACTAGAAAGACTTTTGAGTTCATTTAGTTTGAGCCTTTATTTTACAGCTGGGCCTGGTAACGACCATCTGAGCATCACTCAGGTAGCAGCACACTGGACTAAAATCTAGGTTGGGTGAAATGAGCACTAGCACACCTTCTGTCAGATAATAACATGAGCCATAAATTATGCTGGGCACATGGTGCTTGAATGCCAAGTTCAACCAGCTAAGGCATGAGTGGCTGTGAGAGGGGTAGGCTTGGAAGATAGGAAACTGGACATCAGAATGTTCTAATAGAAAGTGACATGTTTTGGCATTGAAATGCCATTATGTATCTTTAGACACCCAGGCTTTTCCAAAGAAAAACAGGGATGCACAAATTTGTGAAGCTGACAACTAAATGTGTATAGATGCTGAGAAAGGTCCACGTTGAAAAATGACAACTTTGAATTTTCGTAGTCTAGTAGAATGCCAATCTTCTTTGGAGGAACTGTTATTCTTATATCTGGAGTTGTTCCGTTGTGTAGAAATTCATACTTATGCCTGAAAATTAAATTTGACATAATAAAGTTTCAGAAATTCTATAGATTTTAATATGGAACATTTCATATTAATTTTATTTATTGTCCTACGATTTTGTTATTTTTTAGTATTAAATGACTACCAAAGTAACAGGCCATTTCTGAAACTATACTCTCTAAACTATCTCTTTTCTAAAATTTTTCCTAAGAAAGATTTTCTTTTCTTTCTTTCTTTCTTTCTTTTTTTTTTGAGATGGAATCTTGCTGTGTCACCCAGGCTGGAGTGAGGTAGTGCCATCTCAGCTCACTGCAACCACTGCCTCCCAGGTTCAGGCAATTCTCCTGCCTCAGCCTCCTGAGTAGCTGGGACTGCAGGCACTCGCCGCCACGCCTGGCTGGTTTTTTTGTATTGTTAGTAAAGATGGGGTTTCACTGTGTTGCTCAGGCTGGTTTTTAACTCTTGAGCTCAGGCGATCTGCCCTCCTCAGCCTCCCAAAGTGCTGTGATTACAGGCATAGCCATCGTGCCCAGCCAAAACGTTTTTCAAACATCATTTTTTCTTGAGCAACCTCTTAACCTAAGAAACTTAACCCACAGCATCATGAACTCTCTTGTATCTAAACTTGAGTAGAAATGGAACATGTTTTTAAGATTTGGATTAGACATTTGAAATAGAACCTTGTGATTTTCCATGTGGTAAAATGGGCCTCTTGGTATAAGCTCTTCTATGCAGTTACTCCAGTTCTTAAACTTTCAGATTGAGTGGGGAGCCGGTGAGCTTGTCACCAATCAGTATTCTATCACTATCCATGCTCTGTATCCTGTGTACTTTGAAAAATGGCAGAAACCAAAACCTGGCACAGGAATTTCCTAACCCTGCTATCTACAGATATTTGAAGAGCTCTGTGTGTTAACATGCAAGTCTAGGCTACTGTGATGAACACTTGGAATACGATCTAAATGTGTCAGAGCAAGCCAGCCTGTCTTTAGCCCATTTCACCTTATCTTAATTAAGCAGCTGCCAGAAGCTATATTGAGTCCTTTCTTCTACTTTCCCACCACCAATAGAGTCTAATACTATGAGCCAAAAAATAGTCTGCTAGGAGACCTTATCCTAGGGTACTTTACCTTCATTCTCCACTTGTAACACGTGTGTGCACACACACACACTGCTATATCTGCAACAAACTGGCTTGGCTCTAGCACTTGGCCTATACCTTTTTCCCTTCCTTTGTCATTCTTCTGTTTCCACCCCTCTTCTATTCTGTCTTTTTTTTTTTTTTTTTTTTTTTTTTGAGACGGAGTTTTACTCTTGTTACCCAGGCTGGAGTGCAATGGTGCAATCTCGGCTCACCGCAACCTCCGCCTCCTGGGTTCAGGCAATTCTCCTGCCTCAGCCTCCTGAGTAGCTGAGATTACAGGCACACGCCACCATGCCCAGCTATTTTTTTGTATTTTTAGTAGAGACGGGGTTTCACCATGTTGACCAGGATGGTCTCGATCTCTTGACCTTGTGATCCACCCGCCTCGGCCTCCCAAAGTGCTGGGATTACAGGCTTGAGCCACCGCGCCCGACTATTCTGTCTTCTTACCCCACTTACTTACCCACTACACATAGACTTCTAGGCAAGGCAAGCAAGGCTTTCTTTTTTTTCTTTTTTCTTTTTTTTTGAGACAGAGTTTCGCACTTATTGCCCAGGCTGGAGTGCAATGGTACAATCTTGGCTCACTGCAACCTCCGCCTCCTGGGTTCAAGCAATTCTCCTGCCTCAGCCTCCTGAGTAGCTTGGATTATAGGCACCTGCCACCACACCTGGCTAATTTTGTATTTTTAGTAGGGACGGAGTTTCTCCATATGGGTCAGGCTGGTCTCGAACTCTTGCCTTGGCCTCCCAAAGTGCTGGAATTACAGGTGTAAGCCACTGCACCTGTCCTAGGCTTTCTTTATGCTCCCTCAGTTTTACTCTGTCCCTTGTTCTTGCCTTTCTAAAGAAGAGACTTCGATTTTTAGTCTTAGTTCAGGCAGAATCTGCATATAAAGTATCTCCCTCAGTGTATAGTAATTCTTGCATTCACCAAACTGGGTCTGAGGTTTAGTAGAGTTCATTAGAGTCCCCATCTATTATCCGGGGGAAGTTGGTCTTCCCACTTATGCTTGGGCATGACACATAATGTGTAAATAACCATGATAAAGGATCATGGACGGAGAACACTGGATGAACATTAATAGAATTCATCAAACCAAGGAGGGTCACAGGCCCCACTTTATAAGGGTGATGGGAAAGCAGTGTGGGTTCTTGTTTTTTCGGTTTTTGACCTGAAGGAAGGTTGTAACCATGGCCTTCTTAATCTGAAAGTTTATTCATTGGCCTGGGCTTCCTGAGACTTTCTTCCCACTAAAGGGAACTACTCCATGTGTAAAGACAGAGTGCCCAGCAGCAGGAACAAACCAGAATTAGCCATAACCACTAAGCCTCTTGCCCAAATTTACTTAAAAAGATGGAACTGGGGCTTCAAAGCAAACTGTACTGGCTTAATATTAAGGTTAACAGAAATGAAAAAATCATTCACTTGAGTGATTAGGAATGTAGTCTTTGGAGCCAGACTGATTGAGTTTGAATCCAAGCTCCAAATCCATGTCATTTGGATGATCTAATTGCTGTGACGTGTGGTCTTCTTTCTTTTATTCTTTTATTTTTGTTTTCTTGTTTTAGAGACGGGGTCTTGCTATGTTGCCCAGGCTGGCCTTGAAGTCCAGGGCTCAAACGATCCTCCCACGCCACTGTACCCAGCATTTTGATTTTTAAAATGAGATAATACACTTAGGAGAAGTAAATGAGATAATGCATGTAAGAATTCCTGGCACATAATTCTTCATAAATTTTAGCTATTTTTAATTTAGAGAAAAGCTGCTCTTTCTCCTTTTACTTGGACTTTAGGGAAAGTGTCTGGCAGCAACTTTTGAAATATCTTAGAATATTTGTAAAACAAATGTGAGTCTTTTTTTTTTTGAGACTGAGTTTTGCTCTCATTACCCAGGCTGGAGTGCAATGGCGCAATCTCGGCTCACCGCAACCTCCACCTCCTGGGTTCAGGCAATTCTCCTGCCTCAGCCTCCTGAGTAGCTGGGATTACAGGCACGCGCCACCATGCCCAGCTAATTTTTTGTATTTGTAGTAGAGACGGGGTTTCACCTTGTTGACCAGGATGGTCTTGATCTCTTGACCTTGTGATCCACCCGTCTCGGCCTCCCAAAGTGTTGGGATTACAGGCTTGAGCCAACGCGCCCGGCCTAAATGTGAGTCTTAATTATTGCTAGTGAAAAGATTTTGCTGTAATCTTTCTTTCTTTTTTTTGAGACGGAGTTTCGCTCTTGTTACCCAGGCTGGAGTGCAATGGCACAATCTCGGCTCACCGCAACCTCCGCCTCCTGGATTCAAGCAATTCTCCTGCCTCAGCCTCCTGAGCAGCTGGGATTACAGGCATGTGCCACCATGCCCAGCTAATTTTTTGTGTTTTTAGTAGAGACAGGGTTTCACCTTGTTGACCAGGATGGTCTCGATCTCTCAACCTCGTGATCCACCTGCCTCGGCCTCCCAAAGTGCTGGGATTACAGGCTTGAGCCACTGTGCCTGGCCGAATCTTTCAAAGCAAATTTTAATCATGAATATCCAAATTTTACTTTACCTCAATGATGCAAATGTGTGCCTCATGCACCAGGACAGGCAGTTTGCTCCCAAATCCTCCTTTTTAGGGACATCTTCAAAGGCCACACCAACTGTGTAGTCGAAATGCTCATTCACCTCCACCTCCCAATAATGGTGCCCTCGGACTGGAATTAGATTTCCCATGACAGCAACACACCTGGTTTTAGAAAGCAGAAGCATGTGTGATTTGGGGTTCCCAAGCCTGACTGTACAGGTCAGTGATGCCAGCTGCTGGGATCAGTCAGTCAGTGGTCTATGAATGTGGAGGAGGTAGGTGCTTCTGGACACTTGTAAAGCTCCCTTAGCTCTCAAAGCTCACTGGGCTGATGCTGAAGATTAGAGAAGATTATGATACTGCTTGGTAATGGAACAGTGGGAGGCACTAAACCAACAACAAGCTTTGTTGGCTCTTTAAAATGGTTGGGACTTTTATAGAAAAAGGTTTGGCTCACTTGTTCATGAAGAAAAGGGTTGAAAATATACAACGCAGCACGGTCAAGGGAACCATAAGCTTGAAGTTCACCAGCACTTGCTTATGGTACAGAATGAACAGGGAAGGTCTTGAGGTAGCCATCATGTTAGGGGTGACTCCTGATGGAAGACAAGAATTCAGGGGCCAGCCCAAGAACAAGATAGCCGATTCCTCATAAATCATCAAAATCTACCTCCAGGGTTGGACTGGGAACAATTATACTGACAAAGGTTAGATTTACGTTTTGTTCTACACCAGTAAAGTATGAACAGAGGAAGGTTTTCGTGAAAAGCAAATTAGTATCTCCAAAATGAATGTTCCACCTTCTTCAGGAGACTCCTACATTAACCAAAATGTATGTGCCCCCAACATCCCTAGAAAGATTTGTTCAGTTTAAAATCTCTCCACTCTCAAACCCCAAGTTCTTACTGCCAAGCAAAGCTTTGCGAAGGAGGTTGCATATTAGCTTCTACTCAGTTACCTCATCTATAAAATGAGCCTATCTCTGCTTTAAGCTCCAGACCCACATTTCCACCTGTTGTTTCAAATTCGGAAAGTCCCAAAATGCAAATAGTCATATTCCCACCCCTCTTATCTACCAAAGTTTGGGGTATAGTGGGGAGGGGCACATACTTCTCACATCTCCATTTTGGTTAATAGACTCATTATCTCATGGTGAAACCCCATCTTTAAGGAAAAAAAAAAAAAGACTCATTATCTGCCCAGTACCTCTTGACAGAAAACTAAGATGGGAATAATGCAGTAGCTACACGCTAACCTTCTAGTTTAATCCCCACTTCAACCCTTAATAGCATTATACTCTTGGGCAAGTTACTTCTCTGTGTTTTAAGTTTTCTCATCTGTCAACTGGGATTGATAATAGTACAGACCTCACAGGGCTGTTAGGATGATTGTATGAGATGAAATATATTTAGCACCTGGTAAGCACTCTATAAATATGGCAGTATGATAGTCCCTGTCTCATCTCCCTCTCTGTTGCCCTTTGAACAGGTGACCACCTAGACTCGTTATGCGCTCAACAGCTATTGACTCCACTGACTCCTCTCACCCACCCTACTGTGTAGTCAAGTCTCCTCTCTGGTCTCTGTTTCCCATCTGCCTTTCCCTTTCCCTTTCCCTCTCCCTCCCTAGCTCACATTCATGCACTGGAATCTTTCTGAAATGAAAATCTCATCTTGTTCCCCTGCTTTAAATCCTCTAATAATTCTCATTACATAGAGGGTAAAATCCAAACTTCCTTTTTGTTCTGGACCACCTCCGACTTTCCTGCCTCATCTTCCACCTCTTTTCATCGTGGACCCTATACTGCAGACATACCAAATTCCTTATATTTCTCCAAACATGGTTTTTCTGGCCTCTTTCATGTGTATATGTACAACGCAATTATCTGCCTTGTTGGCCTAGAGAACTCCCATTTATCCTTCATGTCTTTGTCCGTCAAGTCTTTGTTCTTGGGGCTTCTACAATGCTTTGTCCATAAATCTGCCTTACCTTTAGTATGTGTGCCTTTTGCATGGATGTCTCTCCCACTTGAGATCTGAGTCTTAGGTGAGCAGGGACTGTATCTTCATCTCTTTCTCCCCCAGGACAGCACAGTGTTTGACAGGGCAACAGATATACTGGCAACAGGATATTAAAATTGCACTCTCTAACTCAGCTTGGCTGGATCCCCAAAAGCCAAGAACCAACGATGGGTATAAAGAACTCCTGTATTTCATGGTGAGATGCTAGAAATAGACCTCCTAGGCAGAAGTTTAGAAGGAGAGAGCCAAAAACTGGGTTCACAGCTTTTCAGTGCAAAACCAAAGGGCTGAAGCTGAAGATGCTGGAGGCTTTGTCTGCCCTGAGAGCTTTTTTATTTACACCAAGAGTGAGTAGTGGTGGCCTCATCTAAGATGTGTGTTTTCCCAGGACCAGATGTGACTGGAAACCACCACAGGGATGCTGTCTTAGTGCTGTTTTTAAGGTGGTCCTGACCAGGAGGGCTTCCTGTGAAGGTCAAGGAGACCTCAGCAGAAAGGCTAGAGTTGTGTTGGATGCAAAGGTTGAAGTGTAGTGAGGGGCCACTGGAGGGAGGGGGATTGCCTGGGGCCCACAGCTGCTGTCAGAGGGGCCTATGACAGTACTCATGAGAGTAGCTTTAAACGTTGCTTTGGTGCTAGTCAGGCAAAACCTTTATTGCTTCTTACTCATCGCTACACCTGCACAAACCTGGTTTGAAAAGGCAGAGGAGGAAAGAACAAAATCATTTTCCTCTCCACCTGCTAGTTCACACTAACACTTGCATATAGTAAGTGCTTAACCCATGTGCAGTAAAAAGGCCAGCAGGAAGCCAGGGTCAGAGGAAGAGCCAGCAGAGAGGACTATTCAGGACCGAAGTAGGGGGGCTGGATAGTTTCCCTCAGCGGCCCTTCCAACCCTAATAGGAGAGCCCTTTTGCCTTTTTAGAAGATCCTCTTGACTCTAAAATCAACCTTCCAAGAACTCTGCCATGGATACCAGGAAGCTGAGAGGCCATATTTATGTTTAATCCTAGAAACTGAATTAGCCCTTGAAGTTAACCTGTGTCCTTTATTTTTAACCATTGCTTTGATTTTTCTATTTCAGCATTTTGTATTTGGCTCTTCTTTTGTCTGTTAAGTCTTTGGAAAGAAGTAAGGAAAATATAAGTAATTGCAACATGTGTTGTGTACCAAGTTCTAGAAATAACTGGAGAGCCAGCCAGCCTCTTTGGTGGGCCACCCCGCCCACAGATCATGCACCAGCACAATGATGGTTTCCCCCAAATTTGGAACAGACACACTCCATGGCTAGTTTTCCATCAGGAGTTTTGCTGTAAGGAACCACAGTGCAGGAGAAAGAGCACTGGGCTAATTGGTGGGAGACCTAGGTCCTTGTTTCTGTTCTACCGCTGCCCCACAGCATGACCCCTGTGAGGCAGAATAGCGTCTTGGAGGCAGAGAACCTAAGGACTTACAGAACTAAATTAAATGGAAAAACTCCAGCCTTCTAAGTCCAAATACAAAGTCCTTCTAACTTTGTACTTCAGCTATGGCAGGAAGTTGAAACATCCTCTTCATCTGCATAGGATGTACACCGAATAAATGACTTTGTAACTTCACTTTAGCCTCTTCATCTACATAGGATGTACACCAGGTAACCAGTGGAAAACTCTAGAGGATGTTTAAACCCCAGAAAATTCTGTAACCTGGCCCTTGAGCTGCTTGCTTGGCCCGCCTCCTTGTGGAGTGTGCTTTCATTTTCAGTAAATCTCTGCTCTTGTTACTTCATTCTTTCCTTGCCTTTTTTTTTGAGTCTTACTGTGTCACCTGGGCTGGAGTGCAGTGGTGCCATCTCTGCCTCCTGGGTTCCAGCTGTTCTTCTGCCTTAGCCTCCCAAGTAGCTGGGATTACAGGTGCAGGTCACCATGCCAGGCTAATTTTTGTATTTTTAGTGGAGACAAGGTTTCGGCATGTTGGTCGGGCTGGTCTCAAACTCCTGATCTCAGGTGATCTGCCTGCCTCAGCCTCCCAAAGTGCTAGGATTACAGGCGTGAGCCACTGCACCCAGCCTCTTTCCTTGCCTTGTTTGTGTGTTTTGTCCAATTCTTTGTTCTGAACGCCAAGAACCTGGACACCCTCCGCTAGTAATACCTGTCCTACCTTCATGACCTCTGGCTGCTACAGCTCTGATAGCCTAGGACCTGGGGATCATTCCTCTCAGGAACCCGCACTCTCCCTGGACCTTGCCCTTCCAAGGGGCTCTTCTGCTCTCACCTGCCTGACCTCTTTTGCCCACACTCCTCTGGGTCCCCTCCCCACTAGGCTCCTCCCTCCTCACTCATTTCTGGAATCCCTTTTCCCTTGAGGCTGCCTCCGTGCCATATTCAGATTTGACCTGAATAACAGTGCACATTCGGGAAATTCACAGAACGCCCCTGTGAGCTGTTGACAAAGTACCTGGTGAAGTGGGTATCTCTGGGTGGTGGCTCTCTGGTGGGGGTACTCCTTTCACTTCGTACGATCATAAGTCCATCTTGAGAAATTGTCAGCCAGGGATGGCAGGTGTCCTTGTTTAGGCGAAAGTAGCTTCCTGTGGGAGGAGGAACACACAGAAGACCCGCAGGCAATCACTTGCTTTCTCCATGGAGGGGAGGGGGTGTTGCGGCCTTAGCTTCCTGTGGGACACACTTAAGCCTGGACCTGGCCTAGTAATAGCTGTCCCCTTAACAAGGATGGCAGTTAACACTAACTGGGGAGTCTTGTGTGCCTAGTATCTCCTTCGATCCTCACAACTACCCTTAGAAACAGGTGTGACCATTTCCATTTTGTAGACGAGGAAACGGAGGCAGAGTGGTTAAGAAGTCAGCCGGCAAATGATAGAACTGAAACTGACCCCCAAGACTTTCTGCTTCCATGGGCTGTGTTCTTCACCTCTAGCTGTAATGCCTGTATATGGATAAGAATTTCTAACCTGTTTGCCAAAGGAAAGAGGAATTGAGGGACTTCTTAATGATTCATTTGATTTGCAGCTAGCAGTGGGGCAGAAGGAAGTAGATTAGAGTCATCCCCAAATCATGATTAAAACAAAGACCATCAAAAAGTGGTACAGGATAGCTGCGTGTGCTGTTGCAAGCCTGTAGTCTCAGCCACACTGGAGGCTGAGGTGGGATTTCTAGGCTGAGGCAGGAGGATTGCTGGAGGCCAGGAGTTCTGGGCTATACTGTGCAATGTGGACAGTGTGTCTGCCCTAAGTTCCCTGTCAATATGGTCACCTCCTGGGAACAGGGGACCACTAAGTTGCCTAAGGAGGGGTGAACTGGCTCCAGCTGGAAACAAAGCAGGTCAAAACTCTCATGCTGATTGGTAGTGGGATCATGCCTGTGAATAGGCACAGCACTCGGGCCTAGGCAATACAGCCAGCCTGTTCCTTTAAAAAAAAAAAAAAGTGGCACTTGATCTAATAAATAATTATCTGGTAAAAAATACCTGTTTTTAAGAACAGGTGTTTAAGAATGAGTTACTATAACTCATTCACCATTACTGTCTCTTAGTCAAGCTCTTAAGTTCCCATTCTATCACTTCTTACTGTCCCAATCCCTAGTTCAAGCATCACCATCAAGCTTTTCACTATTATTTTCACAATGTGATGTTGCTGGAAAATTCACTTGCCATCTGAGCTGATACGAAGGGGAAGCATGTTCCCACCTTGCAACTCACACAACACATGACACTTACTGCCTACTCCCTAGTCCCAAATAAGGATCAGTTTTGAATACATATATGTGTATATATATATGTGTGTGTGTGTGTGTGTGTTTCTCTGATTCACATTTATTTACATTTCTGATAAATACTCTCTTAAAAAATTATTTGGCTGGGTGCTGTGGCTCGTGCCTGTAATCCCAGCACTTTGGGAGGCTGATGTGGGTGGATCCCTTGAATCCGGGAGTTCACGACCAGCCTGGCAACATGGTGAAACCTTGTCTCTATAAATTTTGTTTTTAAATAATTAGCCAGTTGTGGTGGTGAACACCTGTAGTCCCTAAGCCTAAGGAGGCTTAGGTGGGAGGATCACTTGAGCTTGAGAGGTGGATGCTACAGTGAGCTGAGATTGCACCATTGTACTTCAGCCTGGGTGACTAAGTGAGAGGCCCTGTCTGAAAAAAAAAAAAAAAATTACTTGAGAGCTGGGTGTGGTGAGGTGCACCTGTATTCCCAGCTGCTTGGGAGGCTGGGGCAGGAGGATTACTTGAGCCCAGGTGGCTGAGGCTTCAGTACACTATGATGATGTCTCTGAATAGCCACTGCACTGCAGCCTAGGCAACTAGACTCTCTCTCTGAACAAAATTATTTGAATAAACAAATTCAGAGACAACTGAGTAATCAAAAATTGGCTGTACTCTATCAATCAGTGCCGGGACAACAGGAGATGTGTAGAATGTTTCTAGTGATGCCTCTGCTAACTTAAGACTTGGACATGAGATGTGATAGTTCCATGGTGTGATATGGCAGGTGAGAAGGGAGAAGAAGCTGTAGTGGGGTATGTGAGCACCCACTAGGGCCAGGCAGATGGGAGGAGGCTGGTCAGCCAGATCTAAGTTGCCCTCTGAATGGAGAGATGCTTGGGTTGACAGCAGGAACAGGAAGGTGAGCCATGACCTATGGCGTTTTCTGGGAATTTCATAAAGACCCCATGCCACACATGGTGTGTGAGATATAATATGACATGTCTGGGCTACCCAGGTCTGGCGTGACCAGCCTGTGGTTCAGCAGAGGGACATGGAGAAAAGCCTTGAGTTCTAATGTTTGCTCAGCTACCAAATTATTATGTGACTTGGGCCTTCAGTCTCTTCATCTGTCACATGGGACCACAGGATTATCATCCCTGAACTCCTTCTGGCCTCACTTGCCACAGGTCCATATCTGTGCATATTCATCAGCTTCCCCGCGAAGTCACAGCAGCACTGGGTCTGCCACAGAGTGGCCACATTGGGTCTCAGAGACTGTGTGGCCTGGGGCACAGACCTATGGTGTGGACTGTAGCGGGCTCGCTCCTCACGCTGGGGCCCCCCATGTTGAGGGCTCGCACATAGATAATGTAGCTCTGTCCCGGCTGCAGCTGCACCAGAGTTTCACAGGTTGGGATGCCCACAACAGACCTGTACAAGGAAGCAGAGCTGCAGTCAGAATGGGGCCAGGACACCCGGGCCCAAGCACCAGGCATCCCTTTCAAAGCTGGGAGGTGTAACTCAGTCTTACACACCTGTCCTCTGACTCACAGCAGCACAGCCAGGAGTGTTGACTCCCCCTCCATATTCCCTCCCACAGTCTCTGGTCTGCTTTTCTCACTTTGTTGCTACTTCTTGTGTTGTGGCTGTCTCCCCTCCAAGCCCCTCATTCTGGTTTCCCAGGCACCCAGCACCACAGTTGGCGTATGGCTAGCACTGCACATGGAGCATGCATGCAGAAGAATCCAGTGTGTCTCCATCCATCTGTTCAGATCATAACGTCTCTGAGATCAGGGCTGAGTGCCACTATTCTTAGTACAGTACTGGGCCCACAGAGGGCCTTCAGTTCAGCCGGATGCGATGGCTCACACCTGTTATTCCAGCACTTTGGGAGGCAGAGGTGGGAGGTCACTTGAGGTCAGGAGTTTGAGACCAGCCTAGCCTACATGGTGAAACTCCATCTCTACTGAAAACACAAAAATTAGCCGAGTGTAGTAGCAGGTTCCTGTAATCCCAGCTACTCAGGAGGCTGAGGCAGGAGAATTGCTTTATCCTGGGATGTGGAGGTTGCAGTGAGCCAAGATCACACCACTGCACTGCAGCCTGGGTGGCAGAGCCAGACTTCTCAAAAAAAAAAAAAGAAAAAAAAAAAGCTGGGCATAGTGGCTCATGCCTGTAATTCCAGTACTTTGGGAAGCTGAGACAGGTGGATTACCTCAGGTCAGGAGTTCGAGACCAGCCTGGGCAACATGGCAAAACCCTGTCTCTACTAAAAATACAGAAATTAGCCAGGCATGGTGGTGCTGAAGATAACCTGGACAGCCTGGCCTCATCTGGGTGAGGGTGTTATATTGGTAAAGGGGCATCATCCTAAAGATTTCTCTTGCCCACTGGACTGAAATGGGGGTTGGCAACCACAGCAATATAGACAGTGGGAATTATGGGCTTGTAGTTCTGTATAGTACAATTTAAATAAATTGGATTATTTCCAATAGGCAGCTGTTCTCAGGTGGTTAGTATAGTTAACTTTCAGCTCTAGTCAGAATTGTTTGTTCATGAACATGAATCAAGGGCTTTTTTTTTTTTTTTTTTTTTTTTGAGACAGTCTTGCTCTGTTGTTCAGGCTGGAGTGCAGTGGCATGATCTTGGCTCACTGCAACCTCTGACTCCCAGGTTCAGGCAATCCTCCTGCCTCCGCCTCCCGAGTAGCTGGGATTACAGGTACCCACAGGCTGCAGCTCTGGGCCAGAGAGGCACTTTTACTTATGCATTCAATAAATATTAACTAAACTCCTTAGGTTCCAGGCAGTGTATGGCGTGGCCCTGGGAAAACCCAAATGTAGTTCCTGCCCTCATAGGGCTTATAGTTTAGATGGGAAGAGAGGTATTCCTCAGGCAATCACTGGAAGGAATGTAAGATGGTAACCGTGACAAGGTGACAGTGTGCTATAGTGTATAGTGGCGGGGGAGGGATGGCTTTTAAGCTGAGCTCTGAAGAATGCTGAAGAGGTAACTAGATGAAAAAGGGACAGAGGGGTCTCTTATACAAGAGAAGCATGTGCCAAGGCCACACTTGTGGCAGGAAGAAGCACAAAAAGTAGGAGGAACTGAAACGTGACCAGTGTGGCGGGAGCCTGAGAGGCAGGAGAGCTGGTGCGGGAGGAGCTGGAGAGGCAGGAAGGGGCCAGAGCCTGTGAAGGACCTTTGCCTTTTCTTCAGCAGCGGGTCCCCATGATTGGATTTGTATTGGAAGAATATGCACCACCTCTCAGGTTACTGACCAGCCCTCTGATGACCTCATCATTGTGAGTTGGTCCCAGGTGTCAAGTGCCCCTAAAGCATCAATGTAAATTGCAAAGGAAACCTGAACCATTAGGATGGCCAGAGTGGATTACCAAGATCAGCCTCCATGTGGCTGTGGACACACAGATTCCACCTAGAACAGATGCATGGGTGGCATATGGCCACATTTCAAGCCTTACATTTAGCACAGAAGAATCTGCTTCCCTAACAGTTGACACCAACCCTTGTTCATTTCTCCAGCTCCAGGTCAGTGCACCCCTGTGCTCCATAGCAGGGGAGCCCCTGGTCCTGGTGGCTGGTGCTGGCCTACCTGGCTGGTTCATCCCCTTTCACAAACTTCTGTAAACCAGAGGTAAATCCATGCTTCCTCCATCGTAGGCTGCTGTAAACTCATAGGTTCTTTGAGCCCTTTTGGTCACTGAGCCCAACCCTTATCAATTTGTGAACCCCTCCAGCTCTCTGAGAATGAGGGGTGAGCATGAGCTTCCAGACAGTCTTCTATGATAGATGAAACATTCTTTGTACATTGAGCTCCAGTCTCCTTTGTTTTCACCTTATGGCTTTTACTCTCTCCTCTCTGAATTCCAGCTAGGTGGGTCTTTTAGTTCTTCCAGCACATCAAGCTCACTCCTGCCCCGGGCTTGTGTCCATACAGCCCCCTCTCTCCGGAGCATCCCTGCATTCACTGTTTTGGGGGCTCAGTCTTTCCCATCTGTTCAGGTCTCAGTTTAAACATGTTCTTTATCCAAAGTGGATCCTCACCTCCAGCACCATTCTGTTTTATTACACTTCTTTTTCCTTCCTAGCTCTGCATATTTTACACATTGGTTAGCTTTCTTGCCTTTTGTCTATTTCCCCACCAGACTGTCAGCTCCAGTAGGGCAGGACATTTGTCCATCTAGTTTCCAGTGCCTTGCCCAGGACCTGGCACCACCCAGGCATTCAATGCTTGTTGAATGAATAAATGGGAAACCTTGCTTGAGCTAAAAAACAACAACAAAACCTGAGGTTCAACCAACTTATTCATACATCATTCACCTTGAGTAATAGCATTCCAGCTACTTTTCGTGAAGACTAAGCAAGCAAAAATTGAGATTCCTTGTATCAAAATGCCAACCTTCTTTCCAGACTACATATACTTTCTAAGCCACATCACTGTATCAGGTGTCAGGGCTCTCATGCCCCACAAATGCCGCTATGACTCACTCAGTTACGCCTGAGGCTTCTGGACTCTCAGCCTGGGTCAGCTCCACAGTGTACGAGTCCACAGGATTCAAGTTCCCAGACTCCCAGCAAATCAGCACAGCCTCTTCACAGCTCCTTATCTCTTTGGTTTTTATAATGGGGGGAGAAGGCGCTAAACATGGGAGAAAGGGAGAGACGAACAACTGCTGTGTTCATTTCCAGCCATTTTGTTTAGAGCCAAGGACAAACGTCAGAGCCACCTTCTTCCTCTCACAAAAGAGATTAAGGGCTATAAGCAAACCAGGAAATCCCTTCCAGATGTTCCTGGAGTAGCAGATGGTTGCAAGGTTCAAATGTCAGTGTGACCGAGAATAGGAGTTTTTTTCTATTTTGAGACCAACCATCAGAAAAGGTCACTGTCGGTTGGGCATCGTGGCTCACACCTGTAATCCCATCACTTTGGGAGGCCAAGGCAGGCGGATCACTTGAGGTCAGGAATTCGAGGCTGGCCTGGCCAACATTGTGAAACACCGTCTCTACTAAAAGAAAAAAAAAAAAAAAATCAGCCGGGTGTGGTGGCAGATGCCTGTAATCCCAGATACTCGGGAGGCTGAGGCAGGAGAATCACTTGAACCTGGGAGGTGGAGGTTGCAGTGAGCTGAGATTGCACCACTGCTCTCCAGCCTGGGTGGAACTCCGTCTCCAAAAAAAGGAAAAGAAAATGTCACTGTCAAACTAGGCATGTAGATTTGGTGAATTAAATAAAAAAAATATATACACAGCTCTTCCTCCCCTTCCAAATGAAATCAAGCACACTGCAATGTGTAGAAACCCATGACTCCTCTGTCCCCTTTCAATGAAAGCCCTGCTATAGGAAATGAGTAGCCCATTACCTGTCACGTACACTGCACGCTCGCTGGAGGGGCTCGGGCCAGCCCTGTTGTGAGCTGTGACCCAAAATTCATACTGGGTGTTTGGCACAAGGTCTGTCACTGAGCAATATGTTTCTTTGATGGTCACTGTAAACTCTGGGGAAAAAAAGGTAAGAATTCAACCCTAAAAACTGGCCAAGTGGCCTCAAGTTCATTATGCCGAATCCCACTGTAGTAGATTACAAAACCAGCTGTAAATTCCTCCCATCCCTGTATGCACTCCCTCTGCAGCATGACTTTGCTGCTCCTTCCATTCAGAGCTTTCTTCCTTCTCTGCTCCTTGAAACTGGGCTTAGCTATGTGACTAGCTTTGGTCAATGGGGCAATAGCAAACGATGCAAACCAGAGGTATGGGAAGTGCTGGTGCACAGGGCCTTGCCCTCTTGCTGCTGGGGATGCTTCCACTACCATGTCAGCAAGGCCAAGCCAGCCTCCTAGAGGATGTGAGACCACAGGGAGAGACACCCCAGCCGCCCAAGTCCTGGCCATCTTACCAGAGGCAACAGTAAATGAGGCCATCCTGGACCAACCACCTCTACCCAAGGTAGGGGTGGTTCTGTTCTGAACCACCTTGGGTAGTGGTGGCCTTATATTTCTGTGCATTGGTTTGGTCAATGCACAGAATTACAAGAAATAATAAATGTTATTTTAAGCCACTAAGTTGTAGGGGGTGCGGAGGAAGATTGGTTTTGCCACAAAAACTGACACAACTCCAGACTTCCCAGAATCTTGAAAGGCAGTGATAACTCCTTAATTTACCTTCAGATATCAGTTCCTTTATAGCAAAATGGTCAGTTTAAAAGATCTTATAGATTGCCATGGCACAACCCCAATGCAATGGCTTCTGTGTATCTGCAGGGGATGCTGGCAGGGTTGATTTGTGGCAAAAGCTGGGGTTAATGAAGTCTGACTTGCTAGTCCCCAACCTTCCTTTTCAAAGCTCCTCACCTCGCTCCATGTCCTCTTTAGTCCTTATGCTGACCACCCTCACCCTCCCTCATCATCACTTAAATTTACTCTTACTTTTCCCAAGAATTCCCCTTCTTTCCTGGGCAGAAACACCATCCTCAGCTTCTGGAACTCAGCCCTCCACCTGCATGGTCGGGTACAATGAGTGGGACTTGGGGCAGGATGCCTACACACCTGATCCACACACTCATTCCGCCGTAACTCACTATGTCCTCACGGACTGCTCCTTTCCCGCTGAGTCTGTTTCCTCACCCATAAAATGGAGATCTCTAAGTGTCTTTCCAGCAATCCCATTCTGACCCCACATGCACAGGACTGGTGCTGTCAGGCTGGCCCTGATCCCTTGAAATCTTCAGATACTCAGCTGGGGCTCTTCTGCTGTCTGACCCTCCCTCCTTAAAAGAGAACAGCTTATTGATTAGGGTGTGGCCCTACCCCAGCTGTAACCCCACACCAGCCAGTCCCATTTCCAGGAAAAAAGGATGTTGGCTAAGAGCTGACCACAGTGGAGGCTGGGGGCCATCCCAGGAGCTGTCTCCACCTGGGAATGTGGAGCTGGTCAGCAGCGGCCCTTCCAGGCTACACAGGCCCCTTCACCCATCATGGGGTCTGCAGACGAATCCTCCAGTTTCTCCTGCAGCACAAGGCTGCTGTGATAGGAGCCAGCCTGACCCTCAGCTGCCAGGACAAGTTAGAATCGAGCCAGCCCAGCGGGGCTTCCTTGACAAGGGGTGGCCCTGGCCCCTCCTGCACACGGTGCAGCCAGAGACTGGTCTCAGCGACAACTCTGACTCAGTGGCTGTAGATACACTCCAGCCCCCTTTGCCTGGCCTTGCCATCCTCCCGTCAGGCCCCAGGATGCCTTGCTAGCCCTTTCTGCCTGCCTGCCTGCCTGCATCCCATCCTTGGCATGTATAGACCCACCCTGTCTCCACCATCCCAACTGTTAGGAAGACGGGGCCCAGGCCCCTGCAGGGCCTGAACCGTTCCCATGAGCATGAGCATGTTCCTGGCAGAGCCTCACCTGCTTGGTCCTTCCCAGGTGAGCTGTCCTGCACTGGCCGGTAGGACAGCTGATAGCTCTCCACGGTGTCATCGGAGTATAAGCTCCAGCACACTCGCACTGAGGAACCTGTGGCTGAGTTAGGGGCTTGCGGATTTATGACTGGAGCAGAAGGAGCTAGGAAAAGAAAAGAAAAAAAAAATAATAAAAGCCTCTAATAGAGGTGTGGGGTGACAGTGACCCCTTTCCCGTGATCATTGATCCCCCCAGTGAATCCACAGCCTCTGGGAATGAAAGAGGAAGCCCAGAGTAGACAAGGATGGGAACACAGAGCCTCTCAACCATGAGTCTTCAAAAATACAACCAGTATATCTGTTCTTGCTTTGACAAGTGCAGATGAGCTTAGAGAGCAGGGGTAGGTGATGGGGATTCAGGTCAGGGAATAGATTGCGAGTCCTGCTCCAGGTTGTGGATCCTCTGGCCCTTGCATGGCACCTAAAGAGGCAGGACAACCAGGATCACAGCACTGCTGCCTCAGCAGAGAGAAAGAAGCCTTCAACAAGGAGGATCTACTTTTATTGATGGTGGGGAGAAGGGGCATCCAGAAACCATCTCCCACGTTACAGTGAGAGAAGATGGGGGTGGCCCAGTTGTGCTTTTCAAAATCAACTTTATAGTTCATCTACTAAGTTAATTCTTTTCTTCTCTGTGGGTGAATACTTCTATCTCTCCCAAACCCATACAATCTCACACACACAACCAAGAATAAGAACAAGTGGTATTTTTCCTCTAAAATTCTTTTTCCTCTCTCTTTGAGACAAAGCCTCACTCTGTTTCCCAGGCTGGAGTGCAGTGGCATGATCTTGGCTCACTGCAGCCTCCACATCCTGGATTCAAGCGATTCTTATATCTCAGCCTCCAAAGTAGCTGGAACTACAGTCGCATGCCACCACACCCAGCTAATTTTTGTATTTTTAGTAGAGACGGGGTTGCCATGTTGGCCAGGCTGGTCTTGAACTCCTGACCTCAAGTGATCTGCCTGCCTCTGCCTCCCAAAGTGCTGGGATTATAGGTGTGAGCCACTGTGCCTGGCCCTTTCCTCCCTAATTCTCCCATGGCAGCACCTCCTTCCATCCCAGGCTTTTAATATCCTTAATTTCAAAAGTTGAAATCGATCAACCCATGTAAAAGGCCAGTCGAGATTAAAGGAGTTGACTTAGCTTTGGCTTATCCTTTGCTTTCTGGTCAGGGGCTGAAAGATCATAACGTGACAGAGGTGAGGAGGAAGACAAAGAACATATATTCCCAATGACAAAAGTCCAGAGTGCACAATAGATGCCCTGCTAGACACTGTCAAATACAGCTTCACCTGGAGATGCCGTGTAAGAAGTTGGGTGGTTCTGGGAGCTTTTAACCCCTCAGGAAGCACTAGATGCAAGCAGGAAGGTGAAGAAAAATGTCACTGCTTCTTGAGCACAGATTTGGGCAATAGTGCCTTTCCTTCCCAATGACTAAACCTGATCATTTGGGCAGCACCATTCCTAGATGATGAAAAGAACCATCTAGTGGACCTCATAGCCCAGTGAAATTTCTCCTTGACCCAGTGATTCTAAGAATGGTTCCCAAGATCTATGATTAAAGATTTGCGGTGGAGACCGGCCAGGCTGTGGCGGGTCCTGTTTCTCTTTCACTTTCCTTCACTCTGAGGCTGGCGTGCTGGCGGGTGAGGAGCAGCGGCGGTGGCTGGTAAATAAATTTGCCGCGGGACATGGGAAAGCACAACCGCCAAAAGGAGTGCTGATCAACGATCTCATGATAAATCTGGATGCTAGTTCTCATGCCTCAGGATGTCCCACTGGGAACTAGCTTCTGGGATCAGACTTTCGTCTACTTAGGACTCCTCTTTGCCTGAACTACTAAAGCCAGTCCTAGCTAGCCGCGAATGGCTACCCAAAGCAAACACTTGGTGAAAGATTTTAATCTTTTCATTACCTGCTATATCTGTAAAGGGTATCTGATCAAGCCAACAACAGTGACGGAATGCCTCCATACAGTCTGTAAGACTTGTATTGTTCAGCACTTGGAAGATAGCAATGATTGCCCAAGGTGTGGCAACCAAGTTCATGAGACAAAGCCATTAGGAATGTTGAGATTGGACAGTACATTAGAGGAAATTATATTTAAGCTGGTCCCTGGACTACGAGAACAAGGACTTGAGTGTGAATCTGAATTTTGGAAGAAAAATAAGCCTCAAGAAAATGGACAAGATGTTACTTCAAAAGTTGATAAACCGAAAGTAGTTGAAGAAGGTGATGAAAATGAAGATTATCATAGAAGTGACCCACAAATTGCTGTCTAGATTGTTTATGAGATAATGGACTACCGGGGGACAGTGTAGTAAAGGGTTTAATGAAGAAATTCATTCGATGTTCTACACGCTTAACTGTTGGAACTATTTAAAAATTTCTAAGTTTAAAACTAAAACTTCCAAGTTCTTATGAGTTGGATGTGCTGTGCAATGGTGAAATTATGGAGAAGGATCATAATATGGAATTCATCTACATGACAAGATGGTGACTAAGAGGCGAAAATTTTCGGTGTTTGAACTGCTTTAGCTTCTCAAGTCTGCTCTCAGGTATCAGTCATACCCTATGGTAGTGTAGTATCGACTAAGAATTGATTCCGGTTAGATGAAGGGGCCCAGACCTCACTGAGATGAATCCTGCACTATTTATTTACCAGTCAACAGATTGCACACTTAACGGTGTGTCAACTAGAGAACACAGCCAGATTTTCAGCATGCAAATAAGGCCATTGTCTATCTCTAAATTGTCAATTGCGTTCATGTTGTTTCTATTAAGAGCAAACCAAGTGCCGTTCTGCTACTGAACCATCCGTATAAGGTATCTGTGTTGTCTCAAAGTGTGCAAGTCATGGTTAAAATCCGTTAGGTGTGCCGCCACGATTCAACCTTCTGAATATTTTGCTTGCCTGTTCCAAGATTGTTCTAATGTTTACTTACACTAGTAAAATGGCTCAATTTTTGTGATGGTGCAGTTTTCACATACTTACTATTTTATTCTTGTTTAAATAGCGTACTGTAGAAGAAACTAATAATTATATCTTGAAATTATTTCGTATGGAAATATATTTAGAAAAGTGGTTTTTGAGCCACTGTCTTGTTCTTGGTATAAGCTTTCCATGTGGAATAAAGTTCATTCTTGAGTGTGCAAGTCCTTTTGTGAAGAATTCCAATAATTCTGTAATATTAGAGCCCAACGTAATTGTAGACATTCTAAGCATCTCCCTGTGTAGTCTACCAGTTGCACAAGGAAGGCATGTTAGCGCTCCAGATTGAAAATGTATGTGACCTCTTGAACTGAAGTTAGATTCCCAGCCATTCAAAATGTTGGTAGCTGATCACATTTACTTCTGATAAAATTAATGTGTAAGTAAGGTTAGTCTTCTTTCATGATGCCTTGTGGCAAGCAGGTGCTGCTTCATGAAATGTCATTGTATTGCCCATTTCATGTATTATTACATTGTTGCTGTTGTTCAACAAGTGCATTATTTCTCTTTTTAACTTGGCCTTAGGTATATGTCGTTGTGGCATGCAGAGGGTTATGATGAGTTTAAATATTAGGATTTTTAGAGTACATAACATCAGCTATTTTATGGATTTCAAAAGTCTCAAAACAGTTGTAGATTAAAACTGTTAGTTACCATTCACATTTCCAAACTATATGCATAAAATAGTATAGAAGATAACTATGCCAACCAAAATTAATAGCTTAAGGGTATTTAATTTTAAATCCTGTAGTAATCAGGGAAATGGGATTATTGTTTTTTACATGAGTTCATTAAGATCAGAAATACAAAATGTCTTGTATTTTGCAGTTTTGTTAGGTCTTCCATTCATTTTAGGATTAGTCTGTAAGTCAAAGAAGGTCTTGTTACCTTAAGTTATATGAAAACTGTCATTTTGAACCTTTTAAAATTTACAGTTTTCAAAAAACTTATTTGGAGATTGCTTTGAAACAAACAAGCTAAACTTTGAAACTTAAAAAAAAAATCACATTTACTGATTGAAAGTTAGGCAAAATATTTGTGTGTGTGTGTGTGTGTGTGTGTGTGTTTTTTGAGACGGAGTGCAATGGCGCGATCTCGGCTCAACGCAACCTCCGTCTCCTGGGTTCAAGCAATTCTCCTGCCTCAGCCTCCCGAATAGCTGGGACTACAGGCATGCACCACCATGCCCAGCTAATTTTTGTATTTTTAGTAGAGACGGGGTTTCACCATGTTGACCAGGATGGTCTCGATCTCTTGACCTCGTGATCCACCCGCCTCAGCCTCCCAAAATCCTGGGATTACAGGCTTGAGCCACCATGCCCGGCAAAATATTTGTTTTAGAAATATGTCATGAGCACAATCTATGTGTTACACACATTTAGTTTTTATACTGCATATGTGGTAAATGCATCACATTCTCCAGTAAAATGTATCAGAAATCAATGCCCTCTGAATTTCAAAATGATTCTTAGAAATAAGATATTGTACAACTATAGCAAACATATAAAATACAGCTAAATCTTAATACATATCACTATGTAAAAGGCTGAAACTTCATAATTATCTTTTCCTTCTATCTTTTTTTGAGTCAAAAAGTCTATTAAATTTTTCTGTTGTTCTAAATTTGGTGAAAAAGGTTATGGCAATACTTTCTTAACTTTGTTTTGTTAGATGGTTTTTATTCTTGGAATGGCTCACAAGCAGAATTTAAAAGGCAGATTTTCGTTAACTATAAATGACTGAAAAAACTGAATTTACTATCTAGCTACAGAAATTATTTTTCTATGCTGTGAAAGCCAGGTCTCAGACATCCCTAAGAACTTTGAAAAATTATTATAAATTTGTCACATCTAAGTCAGTGATTAAAATAGTGTTTTGCAAATAGAAGTTAATTTTAATTAACTCAAAATGAATTAGTACATTTTAAAAATCACTAGTGAGTCTTTGATGTTTTGGCCCCCCTGCCCCAGCCAAAACTTAACGGCCATAAATGAATTTTATCTACAAAATCCCTTTAAATTTGGTCAGTTGCCTTGTTGTATGTAATTTCACTATTTTCCAAGGAAATATATAGGAAGAAATTAGGAAACTGAGAATAGTTTTATATAAAATTCCTCTATTTACTGATACATTAACATTGTTATTGAAATGCAGTGGAATATGTGCCAAAACATGTGAAAAGTTACATAAAGAAAGGCATCAATTGTCATTTGGAGAAAGGTACACATTTTTTTTGGTGGTCCTAAGTGATACGATATTACTACCAGAATCACAGATTTCTTCAACTGACTTCTTTTGGTATATTCGCCTACAGCTTTCTACAGATAGGATTGCTTTCATGTCTAGTAATACACTGTATCCCCTGTTAATTATCCCTTAAGTCAGGTTGTAGAATTTGCAAGAAACTAGGTATAGAAAAAATATACAGGTAACTTTTGTGGTTAGCTTTATAACTTTAGGGTGCTTATAAAATGAATTCTTTGTATAAACTATAGGAATAATCATCTGAATCTGTAAAATCAGAGAATAAAACTAAAAGTTTTCTTTAATCTGTTGTTTCTTAAGCAATAAACTGAAAGACCTTTACTTAAAAAAAAAAAAAAAGATTGCATTACAGTATGGTTTATAATAGCAAAAAAAAAAAATTAGAAACACCCCAGTATCTAACAGTTGAGGATTAAATAAACAAATGAAGGTATGTAGCCACTAAAGTGATGTTGTAAGAGAAATTATCAGGATGAGAAAACGTCTATCAAAATTGTTTTGCTAAAAAAAAGCAGATTACAAAACAGAATGACTCAATTTTTATAACAAAAATACTATGCAAGGAAAAACCTAAAATGCTATACAAAACAGTGTTTACAATCATGTTGTTCAGTGTTGATGAGAGAGGGAGAGTGAGCAGTTGAAAAAGAAATTACAGAATATTCTTACAAATAACTAATCACAATAATTATTTACTTATTTATTTTCTTTCTTTTTTCTTTTTTTTAAATGGAGTCTTGCTCTGTCACCCAGGCTGGAGTGCAGTGGCGTGGTGTTGGCTCACTACAACCTCCACCTCCCAGGTTGAAGTGATTCTCCTGCTTCAGCCTCTTGAGTAGCTGGGATTACAGGCACACACCACCACACCCAGCTAATTTTTTGTATTTTTAATAGAGACGAGGGTTCATTATGTTGGTCAGACTGGTCTTGAACTCCTGATCTTGTGATCTGCCTGCCTTGGTCTCCCAAAGTTCTGGGATTACAGGTGTGAGCCATTGCACCTGGCTTATTTCTTTTCTTTTCTTTCTTTCTTTCTTTCTTTCTTTTTTTTTTTTTGAGACAGGTTATGACTCTGTCACCCAGGCTGGAGTGCAGTGGGGTAATCATAAGTCACTGCAGCCTCAAACTCTTGGGCTCAAGCAATTCTCCCACCTCAGTCTCCCTTGAGATCAACAATCCTTCCACCTCAGTCTCCCAAGTAGTTGGGGCTACAGGTACACGATGCCACACCAGTGTGTACCTGTAGATTTTTTTGTTTTGTTTTTTGTTTTGTTTTTTTTTTTTTGAGACGGAGTTTCACTCTTTTTACCCAGGCTGGAGTGCAATGGCGCGATCTCGGCTCACCGCAACCTCCGCCTCCTGGGCTCAGGCAATTCTCCTGCCTCAGCCTCCTGAGTAGCTGGGATTACAGGCACGCACCACCATGCCCAGCTAATTTTTTTTTCTATTTTTAGTAGAGACGGGGTTTCACCATGTTGACCAGGATGGTCTCGATCTCTTGACCTCGTGATCCACCCGCCTCAGCCTCCCAAAGTGCTGGGATTACAGGCTTGAGCCACCGCGCCCAGCCAGATTTTTAAGATTTAAGATTTTTTTGTGTGTGTGTGGCGACAGGGTCTTGCCATGTTGCATAGGCTGGTCTGAAACTCCTGGGCTCAAGCAGTCTGCCTGCCTCAGCCTCCCAAAGTGCTGGGATTACTGGCATGAGCCAGCACACCTGGCCTACAATAATACTTTAAGGAGTTACTTAGCACCATGTACTATGCTGTGCATAAATTATCTCACTTAATTCTCACCATATTCCTATGAGGTATTATAATGTCCATTTTTACAGATTAAGAAACCAAGACTCAGAGAAGTTAGGTGAGTTGTCCAGAGTCACACTGCTAGAAAGTGGCAAAGTTGGGATTCTCACTAGGTCCGTAGAATTCCAAATCCCGTCTTTTAAGCAGTATGCTAAAAACAGACACTCACGGGAGCATACATACATTTAAAGAGATAAAATTTGAGCTTCTTGCTTGGTATAAATTAGGAAGGTAGGTGTTTAGGAAGCTGTACAGGCTATAAACAGAAAATATTTCAAGACTAATGTCAGATGTTGGCAACCTGGAGAGTGAGGGTAGGTACTTATCTCAGAGAGGTCAACCTCTGTTCTCACTTGTGAGCCATAAAGACAAAAATAGGAAGTTAGAAAAAAAAATACTTGTTTCTAAATCTTTTTTTTTTTTTTTTTTTTTGAGACAGAGTCTTGCTTGGTCACCAGGCTGGAGTGCAGTGGCACAATCTTGGCTCACTGCAATCTCCGCCTTTTGGGTTCAAGCCATTCTCCTGCCTCAGCTTCCCGAGTAGCTGGGATTACAGGCGCGCGCCACCACACCCAGCTAATTTTTGTATTTTTGGTAGAGATGGAGTTTCACCATGTGTGCCAGAATGGTCTCAATCTTGACCTTGTGATGTGCCCACCTCAGCCTTCCAAAGTGCTGAGATTACAGGTGTGAGCCACCACGCATGGCCCCCTTTTGCCTTTTCAACTTGGATGCCTTTCTGTCTTTCTCTTGCCTAATTGCTCTCACAGGATTTTCTGTGGAATGGTGAGAGTGGGCATCTTTGTCTTGTTCCTGATCTTAGAGGGAAAGCTTTCAACTTTTTACCATTAGTATGATAGCTGTGGGATGTCATATATGACATTTCTTATAATGTTTGCTCTAATCTTTATTATTTCCTTCCTTCTGCTAAATTTGGGCTTAGCTTGTTCTTTTTCTGCTTCCTAGAGGTATAGAGTTAGGTTGTTTATTTAGATCTTTCTTCTTTCTTCATGTAGGTGCTTATTGCTATAAATTTCCCTTGTACTGCTTTTGCTGCATCCCATAAATTTTGGTATGTTGTGTTTCATTTTCATTAATCTCAAGATTTTTTTACCTTCCTTTTGATTTCTTCTTTGGCCCGTTGATTGCTCAGGAGTGTGTTGTGTAATTTCCACATATCTGTGAATTTTCCAATTTTTTCTTGTTACTGATTTCTAGTTTCATACCATTGTGGTTATAAAAAATACTTGGCCGGGCGCGGTGGCTCAAGCCTGTAATCCCAGCACTTTGGGAGGCCGAGGCGGGTGGATCACGAGGTCAAGAGATTGAGACCATCCTGGTCAACATGGTGAAACCCCGTCTCTACTAAAAATACTAAAAATTAGCTGGGCATGGTGGCGTGTGCCTGTAATCCCAGCTACTCAGGAGGCTGAGGCAGGAGAATTGCTTGAACCCAGGAGGCGGAGGTTGCGGTGAGCCGAGATCGCGCCATTGCACTCCAGCCTGGGTAACAAGAGCGAAACTCCGTCTCAAAAAAAAAAAAAAAAAAAAAAAAAAAAAAAAAAAAATACTTGAGGTCAGGCACAGTGACTCAGGCATGTAATCCCAGCATTTTGGGAGGCTTAAGCAGGAGGATTGCTTGACACCAGGAGTTAAAGAACAGCCTGGGCAACATAGTGAGACCCCATCTTTAAAAAAAAAAAATTGAACAAATTGGCTGGGTATAGTGGCATGTGCCTGTAGTCCTAGCTACTTGGGAGGCTGAGGTGGGAGGATTGCTTGAGCCCAGGAGTTGGAGTTTGCAGTAAGCCATGATCACACCACTGTACTCCAGGTTGGGCAACAGAGCAAAACCCTATCTCAAAATAGTAATGATAATAAAAGATACTTGATATGATTTCAATCTTCTTCTATACAGAACTGTCATATGATCTAGTAATACCACTTTGGGGTATGTATTCACCAGAATTGAAATCAAGATCTCCAATATACCTGTGTCTCATGTTCATTGCAGCATTATAACAATAACCAAGACATGGAAACAACCTCAATGTCCATCAATAGATGTGGATTTTAAAAAGTGGTGTGTGTGTGTTTGTGTGTGCCTGTGCGTGCGCACGTGTGTACATATGGAATATTATTCAGCCTTAGCAAAGAAGGAAGTTTTACCATTTGTGACAACATGGGTGAACCTTGATGACACTGTGCTAAGTGATTTTAGCCAGTCACAGAGGGACGGATACTGCATGATTCTACTTATATGCGGTATATAAAATAGTCAAACTCTTAGAAACCGAGAATGGAATGGCGGTTGCCAGGGGCCTGGGGAGGGGGAAATGGGGAATTGTTGCTCAGTGGATACAAAGATTAGTTATACAAGATGAGTAAGTTCTAGAGGTGTGCTGTATAACACAGTACCTATACTTAACAATATTGTATTGTGCACCTTAAAATTTGTTAAGAGGATAGATCTCATCTTAAGTGTTTTTATCACAAGAAAGAAAAGTGCTCTGGGTAGTCTGAGCCTGCCGTCAAGTACACACACAGGTGAGACACGCACCTGGAATGGTGTTAATGGAGTCCATCAGCTGCTCCACATCAGAGAAATCCAAGTTCTGGTCTTCAAAGTCAGGCTGTGCAGAGATTTCCACGTCTGTTTTTGTTTTCAGGAATCGCCCGAGTCTGTTGGTGTAAAAAGACACGCTGACAAGAATGGAGGGGCATTCTCCTTAGGGTATATCTATAGTACTGAGTCACATCAATGAAGAGGACTCTTTGCTGAACTTTTATTTAGTTTGTTTTACAGCTGCTGGCTGCCACCTACTATCTTCTTTGGAGACTGACCTAGGGGTCATCAGTGGGGATGGGCGGGATTGACTTGCGCCTTTGAGGGAGAGGAGGAAGAGTAAGGCCATGTCAGAGGTGATCCACCAACAAGATCCAGAACTACACCCTCTGGAAGATCTCTTAGGTGCTAACCTGGGAGTTCCCACTTTCAAGTCACTCCAGGCCCAAGATGTACTGAGGGTGCAGACCCCCTGGGGCTTCCTTTCTACATGGTCAGATGCCCTCAAGTTGCTGATGATGGGACTCGGGGTCTCCTTGTACCTGCTTGCTGGCAGTCACAAGGTTTGTAAATGGCAGAGGCAGAATTTGAAACCAGGGCTGGGCGTGGTGGCTCACACCTGTAATCCCAGCACTTTGGGAGGCTGAGGCAGGCAGATCACTTCAGATCAGGAGTTCGAGACCAGACTGGCCAACATGGTGAAACCCAGTCTCTACTAATCGTACAAAAAAATTAGCCAGGCATAGTGGTGGACACCTGTAATCCCAGCTTGTTCAGAGACTGAGGCAGGAGAATTGCTTGAACCTGGGAGGCAGAGGTTGCAGTGAGCCGAGGCCACACCATTGCACTACAGCCTGGGCAACAAGAACGAAACTCCATCTCAAAAAAAAAATTGAAACCATGTCCATGTTTGCAAAAATCCCTGTACTTAACCCTTACATCGTTAAACTTACATGTTCATGTTGCTTTATGGACATTATCTTATTTGATTCTCAAAACTATTCTCGTTTGTAGATAACATGAGTCCTACACTGATCGAATTTGCCAAGGTCATGAGTGTAGCAGGATGTGAACTCCTGTCTGGCACTAAAATGTGCATGCTTTCTGCAACTGCACAGTCTGGGTCCAGCCAGACATAGCGGGGGATGTTGGGGATACTCTGCAGATCTCAGTTCTTCCTGGTGAAATGAGGGGCTTGTGGAGGAGAGATGCCCACAGGCTTGCTGACTGAGCCTCACCATACAGGCTCCTGGCTAGGCCTGAGATCCTGAGATTCAATACTAGATGCTCCTAGTGACTCCATGCCATCATTCCAAAGCCAGTGCTAGTTTACTCAGGATTGACACAAAGGCTGAAACTGGAAGCATATAACCAAATGGAACGGAGTCTATTTGGATATCTAAATTTGAAAAAAATAGAAAAAAGAAATACATATTAGAACAAATATATTACCTGTCAGCCATAGCCACTGCATCCTAAAAAGGAAAAGGAGAAAATATTAAGTTGATTTTGGAAATAATTTTACCAACATACTGTAATATATAGATAGCTATAACTATATATATAAAATAATATATATTGTTACATCCCACATATATAAGATGGATATATATATATATAACAATTGATATAACTATATATAACATATATACAATATATATAACGTAAACTTAGAAGAAAACTTAAAAATTAGGAAAAAGTAAAAAAGTCCAGCTGTATCCCATACCCTAACAAAACCACCCTTATATCTGTGCATTTTCTTCCATACAACAGTACTGCTTTTCCCCATTAACTTTGGCATGAACCAAACAAAAAAAAAACTAGCCCAGCGTGGTGTTGTGTGCCTGTAGTCCCAGCTACTTGAGACACTAAGGCATGGGAGGATCACTGTAGCTTGGAAGATGGGGCTGCAGTGAGCTATTATCTTGCCACTGCACACCAGCCTGGGTGACTGAGCAAGAGATCCTGTCCTCCTTGGGAGGCTGAGGCAGGAGGATCATCTGAGCCCAGGAGGCTTCAGTAAGCTATGATCACACCACTATCCACCAGCCAAAGCAACAAAGTGAGACCCTGTCTCAAAGGGAACACAATAACAAAAAAATCCACTCTGTAAGCACTTTCCATGTTATGAATGGTCTTTTGGGCCATCAGCTTGAACACTTGTATAACAGTTGACTATGAACAGTTAATGAATGGAAACTCCATCATTTACTTAACCATTCCTCTGTTGCTGGATGTTTTGTTGTTTCCAGTTTTTCACCATTATACATAACACCGAGAAGCCCACCTTCATGTTTATCACTTTCTCCACCGTTTGCATATGGTGGGTCCACTAGTTCAAAAGGTATGACCATTGATGGTTCTTGGAGTGCCTGCCAAATTGCTCTCCAGCTTCATTCACGGGTCTCTCACCCTAAGCACAGCAGGAAGGAGGCACAGTTGGGCTTTGAGGGGTGACTGTGTGCTTGGAAAATGTGGGGGCCATACTTGGCAACCAGGAAGCTCTGGAGGCTAAAGGCCCCTCCCGATGCCCTGGACACCACATCTTCCCGGTACTCCTGTGGGACCTTGTGAAGAAAGGGGACCCTGGCTCTGACCGAGATTGAATTTCCCACAGCCCAGCCTCATAGGGGGTTGGGTCAGATTTAATTTGATTACAAGAAAATTAGGAAAATTGATTTTTTTTTTTTGGCATATCTTGAGTTTGTGAAGTAAGCCTTTTTTTTATTGCTACAGTTGTAACTGGGAAATTTAAGGTGCCCTTTCAGCCTTGACAACTTTCTCCCCAGATCTCCAAGAGGCCATCTCCAAGACGGGGCCGGAAAACTCTCAGAGCATGGCTTTTGCTCTGCTCAGCTCCAGGATGAGGGGACAGGTATCTGGGTGACCAGAACAGAGGAACAGAGACTGGTGCTGCCTCCGTGCTGTGGGAGGGAGAGTCTGCTGCTGTGAGTCTCCCTGGCTACTCATGTGGCCATACAGAGAGATGCGGCCACAGCCTCCCTATCATGATCACCCAGTGGAATCAAATGGCCATAAAAGTCGATTCCAGTGCCTCCAGGAGGAGCGAGGACAACCCAGCTTACCTCAGCCATGACAGGTAACTGAAATTGTTGTTTCTGTTTGTAATTCCATCTCTTATGTTCATTTCATTTCATTACTGACCTTTATGAAATCCACCTTCTCCTCGTGACACATCTCTTCTATTGTTTCCATCAGTTCTTTGCAGGTATCTAGGTTTTCTCCACAGCTGACCAGTTGTCCATATAAGGCTTCCAGCTTCTCTTTCTTTTTCTCCCCTAGAGCTTGTATTTTTTCTTCATATTTTTGAGCAAGTGTTTCCAAGATCTCGTTGTAATGTGACTCAAAGTTTTGTTCTTGTTTTCCAAAATTCTCCTGCAAGACAGTTGAACTCAGTCATCATTTCAGTACATGTGGTTCATTGATTAGTCTTTTTTTTGAGACAGAGTCTCATTGTGTCACCCAGGCTGGAGTGCAGTGGTGCAATCTCAGCTCACTGCAACCTCCGTGTTCCAGGTTAAAGTGATTCTCTTGCCTCAGGCTCCTGAGTAGCTGGGATTACAGGTGTGCATCACCACACCTGGCTAATTTTTGTATTTTTAGTAGAAACAGGGTTTCACCATATTGGCTAGGCTGGTCTTGAACTCCTGACCTCAAGTGATCCATCCACCTCAGCCTCCCAAAGTGTTGAGAGGTACACATTTTCATTTATCTAATGACTCTAATCAGCCTGATTAGATAAATGAAAATGTGTACCTATCAGAATTATTTTAGTCCGTCTACTTTGTCCTCGCATCTCTTGTCAGGATGTTGAAATGAAAGTTGGAGGTGCTAGAACACAGGTGTCTCCAGCCTAGATCCCCAGGTATAATCTAAACAAAAGCACTGCTTTCTCTCCTGGCAGCATTTTGCAGTCCACCTCCAGTTCATTTACCTTCTGTCACCACGATAACTGAGCAGGGAGATTATCAGTGATGATTCCGCCCAATATTGGACCTTAATGTGGAAATATTTTCCTTGAGAGATTCCCATCTACCATTCCCTCATGAGCTCTTAACATCTCATGAGGCTTCTCTTCACTCCTTGGTGCTTGGATCGTACAAACACCAAGATTAAATCAACCAGGATCATATCAACTAGGGGAGAGACAAAGGCAAAGGGGGAACAAGGGTTGTGGCCAGGCAGCACTGCCTAATAAATGAGAAGATGCAGGAGAGCAGAGGGAGGGTTCTGACAATATTAATCCAGGAGCACAGTAGATGTGAAATATTCATACAGTATATGTTATTTATATTGTCCTCAGAGCTCTGCAAGTTCTGATGGATGTCATCCTCATCAGATGATGGGGACATTTCCAAGGAAGAGGATCTTATCATTCATTCAGAGAGTAATTACTGAACACCTGCTATGTCCATGGGACTTGCTCAGAATGGTGGAAGAGAAAGAAAGGCAACAGATGAACTTCCCAGTGTTGAGTATGAAAGGATGGCCACAGGGTCCTCACTGAAGATGAAGGGACTTTGATCTGAGAGTAAGCTGGCAGAGCAGAGTGTGAGAAGTTTTTTTTTTTGTTGTTGTTTGTTTGTTTTTGATGGAGCCTCGTTTTGTCACTCAGGCTGGAGTGCAGTGGAGCGACCTCAGCTCACTGTAACCTCTGCCTCTTGGGTTCAAGCGATTCTCCTGCCTCAGCCTCCCAAGAACCTGGAATTACAGGCGCCCACCACCATGCTCAGCTAATTTTTTTTTTTTGTATTTTTAGTAGAGACAGGGTAAAAAAAATTAGTAAAAATTTTGTATTTTTAGTAATTTTTTTTACCATATTGGCCAGGCTGATCTTGAACTCTTAACCTCAAGTGATCCACCCACTTTAGCCTCCCAAAGTGCTGAAATTATAGACGTGAGCTACTGTGCCAGCCAATGTAAGAAGTTTTGTCTTAGATGTTGTACACTTATCCCCTTCTACCACCACCCTATACTTGGCAGTGGAAGGGTTTGCCCCCTTCTCTGTGTCTTCCATGGGGGATTAGTGTAATAGCTCTCCTCCTTTGTAATATTGGGGGTGGAAAAGGTCTAGCTTCATGGGAAATTGTTCTGGGGCTTAGTTGATTCACATGAAATGCTCTTGTTGGTACCATCCGAGGCTACATTAATAGAAGTAGAGCAGTGCATGAAGAGAAGTGAGAGGGCAAGTCCTGACCTCCTCAGGCCTGGTTGACCTCACTTGGGAGGTTGGGTTGAGCTCTGGCATGATGATAATGGTGTACCATGTATCTACTAGGGCACAACAGGGGACTGTGGCATGTTTGATGACAGACATGGAAACTTATTAAGCTTACAAGAAATAGGTAACAGCTGAGGAAAGGAACACTTATCAAAAACAGGATGGGTATCTTGCAATGCCTTGTCAAGGCTGACCCATGAAAGAGGGACTAGTCTTATTCTCTGTAGCTCTAGGGGCCAATATGACTAGTGGGCAGAAGTTACAGAGCCACACCTTCTATCTCAGTCATGTTGGCATCTGGATCAAGGCTCACATTCTTCCTCATGTCAAGATTGGGAGAGAGAGGGGCTGTCAAAGGATAAAAACTCCTTTTCAATCCTAGAATTGTAAGCTTTTACTGATCTCTGAGGAAAGTCTGGAAATTGCTAACTAGACAAAGGCAACACATAAATTTATTTATTTATTTATTTGAGATGGAGTTATCTCTCTGTCACCCAGGCTGGAGTGCAGTGGCATGGTCTCAGATCATTGCAACCTCCACCTCCCAATTTCCAGTGATTCTCCTGCCTCAGCCTCCTGAGTAACTGGGACTACAGGCATGTGCCATCATGCCCAGCTAATTTTTTATTATTAGTAGAGACGGGGTTTTACCATGTTGGCCAGGCTGGTCTCCAACTCTTGACCTCAGGTGATCCGCCCACCTTGGCCTCCCAAAGTGCTGGGATTACATGCATGAGCCACTGCGCCTGGCCATAAATTTATTTTTTAAATGGATGCAGAGCTAAAAATATTCCTTTGTTAGAGTAGCAATCATTGGTAGAAGTAAGTATTTTGCCTCTTAAAACAACAAAAAAGTGTTTGACAGTCTACACCTGACTTTATGTTGTCAACATTATAGGTACCTCCAAAAGCCTAAAATTAACAACTCCCAAAACTAAGGAAATAACATGGAACTCCACTGTTTCTGGTTTCTCAAGTCGATGCACGAGGGAGCACCCCAGGGATTCTCAGTAAGACCTTCTACCCCAAAAAGAGATCCAGAACAAATAAACCAAAAAAGGCAAGGGCAAAAGAAAAGATATCCCCTCTTCACCACCTGGGCTCAAATGAGGGACTTTACTGAAGATGCTACCATGAAGTCATCTTTGTTAGAATAAGGATCTATCAAGTTGAATGATGAAAACAATATACATTAAAAAAAGAATTAGGATAAGGGTCTAAACCACATACAATTAGTGATTTGGGTAAAGGGGGATTAGGAGAAAATGAAGCCAGTGAAGGAGAGGGATTGTGATTGGGAAATTTCTGCCTTATTTACTCATGCAACAAACATGTATAAAATGCCTGCTCTGAAACATACTACGTAGTAGGACTAGGGATATTTCAACAGAAAACCCAGTGTCCACACCAAGAGCTTACAGTTCAGTAGGGAATGCTGACAGGTTATCGGTTCCATGACATCCACACCCAGGTGCTATGGGAGGTCGACAAAAACAGGGAGGAGAGTGGGGCAGTGGTGACTCCTCACATTCTAAGGAAACAGATTCTCTAACTCATACCAGAAACAGCTGCTTGACCTAGCCGCTGATGGAAGCAGTGTGAGTCTGATGATGTCTTCAAGTATGCTCTTACCTCCACAGTGATGAAAACCTCCTCCAAGTGATTTGCAAAGTTTTCCATATCGATTATCTGTTTTTCCAATTTGTACATGTTTTTGTGAATTTCATCCTATTCAACAGAGGATCACAAAGAAGATATTAATGTTACGTCTTGTCTCGCTCTTGTAGAGGGCACCTTACAAGTGTACTTGAGATACAAATGCAATATCAAGACAGAGAAGAACCAAGGAGACCTATTTACCTTGGCACTTTCCAGTGCTTCATTGAGTGGGATCACTTCATGCTCCTTATGTTCATCAAAAACCTTCTGAAAAGCTCTTATCGGAGTTTTACAAGTGACACAGAAGACATCAGCAGCTTCTTCTTCATCTTCTTCCTCGGGGATGACATAGCATTCATACTCCTCACTAGCACGGCCGTGCGTGTACCTGTAGACTTCCCGCAAGTCCTGGCACTGGCCTGCCGAGCCCCACCCTCCAAAGCCCAGGTCCTCGGCCTCCGCTGCCTCTCCACTAAGTCTCCAGTCTCTCTGCTCCCTGGCTGGGTCTCTCCTCTTCAACCCATAAGGAGGATATTCTGAAACTCCCATTCTGGGCATGTTTTCATCAACAAACTCATCCCCTAATTCGTGATCATCTTCAAGTCCGTGTAAGTGGACAAGTTCCTCCACTTCCTCTCGAAGGTCTCTTTGAGCATTACCATCCCCCACTCCTGTTGACTCATTGGCCATTTCAGCTTGGACTACTTCTTTCCTCATCCTAGTGTTCTCTTCTGGAAAGAGCTGCAGTCTGTCTTCAGAGTCATACAGGTCCATGTGGTAAAAGTGGAAATCCTTGGGAGTAGACCTGTCCAACCCTAGTTCCTCCCCCGATTCCTCCTCCATTGTAACTCTGGAAGTCCTCAGAAGCACCTTTATACAAGAAAGATCCTTCCTGGATACTTTATAGTGAATATTTGGGCCCTGGAACACAAAAAAGAGGAGGAAGATCAGTTCTGGAGAAGGGCATTGATGTAGATGATCATTAGATTGGGCTCTACTCAGAAAAATTTTAAAAATTATCTGTGTAGCTCAGTCATGTTTTCACTTTGAATCATCTGTTAAAAAAGGTTTATTTTCTATGGGGGGATGGGCTTTCTAAGGTTAAAAGAGACAAAAGAAATTACAAAAGAAAATGTTTAATAGATATGACCAACAAAATATTTCCCGTCTTATACACTAAAAAAAAAAAAAAAAAAAAAACCTTAAAAGGCAAAATAATGAGAAGCATCTCAGGAAATTTTTATTATTATTAATTTATTTTTGAGATGGAGTCTTACTCTATCGCCCAGGCTGGAGTGCAGTGTTGTGATCTTGGCTCACTGCAGCCTCTGCCTCCAGGGTGCAAGCAATTCCTGTGCCTCAACCTCCTAAGTAGCTGGGATTACAGGTGTGTAATGTATAATGTGCACAGACAATTCACAAAACAATTAATTTTGTATATCATAGTAGCTGCACACAAACATTTGAAAAAAACTGTACTTAAAAGTGACAGAACAGGCTTGGTGTGGTGGCTCATGCCTGTAATCCCAGTACTTTGGGAGGCTGAGACCAATGGATTGCTTGAGCTCAAGAGTTCGAGATCATCCTGTGAAACATGGCAAGACCCTCTCTCTATCAAAAATACAAAATAAATAAATAAAGCCACACATAGTGGTGTGTGCCTGTGGTCCCTGCTACTTGGGAGGCTGAGGTAGGAGGATCGCTTGAGCCTGGGGGTTGGAGTTTGCAATGAGCCTGAATCACACCACTGCACTCCAGCCTTCCAACCTAGGTGACAGAGCAAGACACTGTCTCAAAAAAAAAAGTAACAGAACAAATAAGTAGATGCTTTTTTGCCTTTTTGGTTAGCAAATATTTGAAAATATCAAAAATGATACTCCCGGCTGGATAAGGGGACAGTGAGGTGAGCACTCTCATATGCCGCTGGCTGGAATATAAACTGGCCCCATTTTTCTGAAGAACAAGCTTGGTAACCTGTGTCAGGAACCTTAAAAATGTTCATACTCTCAGTGGGGTGTGATGACTCATGCCTGTAATCCCAGCACTTTGGGAGGGCAAGGCAGGAGGATTGCTTGAGGCTAGGAGTTCGAGACCAGCCTAGGCAACATAGTGAAACCCCATGTCTACAAAAAATTTAAAAGTTTGCCAGGTGTGGTGGTGCATGCCTATAGTCCCAGCTACTTGGGAGGCTGAGGCAGTGAGCCATGATTGTACCACTGTACTCTAGCCTGGGCCGCAGAGCAAGACCCTGTCTCAAAAAAAAAAGTGTTTATACTCTCTAGCCTATCCACAGTCTCTAACCCAATAATCCTTTTCTGGAAGCTTGAGGAAAAATCCCAAATACAAGGAAAACAATTATTTTATGTAAAAATGTCCACCACATAATTGTTTTAAGTAGCAAGAACTTTTTTTAAAGGTCTGATGATTAGGAATAGGGCCAAGTAAGTTGGAGTATGTACACTACATAGAATACAAAGCAGCTTTAACATGTTCATGGAGAGCAAATGATAACTTGGAAAGAGACTTCAATATGATGTTAAGCAAAATGAACAGAATGCCCATTATATGTAGAATATGATGTCCACTATTTTAATGAAGTGCATAAAATCAAGAAGGATATAATAATAACAATAGTCACAGTAAATACAATATTAATACTACTTCTTGAACACTTATCATATGCCTTTTCTGTGTTAGGCAGTTTGTATATACTTTATCCCAACATCGACCCTATGTGGCAGGCACTGCTATTATCCCCATTTTGCAGATGAGACAACTGTGTCTCAGGGAGGGTATCCTGTGTAAGACCGCACAGTTGGTATATTATTGAACTGGGATTTGAGCCTTAATTGGTGTGGCAGCTATGAGACTGTGCTTCACAGATATCCAACTACAGGGAGTGTAATTGATTGGAGGTTTCAGTTGCCCTCTGAGGTTCATTGCTGCATAGCATGGAAGACTCACTTGCCACAAACATCTGCCATCCAGTGACAAGCACAGCCAGGGATTCCATTTCTGGTTGATACATAACTCCTTTGAGCCCTCCTCTAGGGGGATTCCAGCTACTCAGGAGGCTGAGGTGGGAGGATCATTTGAACCCAGGAGTTCAAGACCAGCCTGGGCAATATAGCAAGACCCTGTCTCTTAAAAAACAAAGAGAAAAACTTCTCTGATGGCCAGAAGAGTTGGCTGGAGGATTCCCTGACAGCTTGCCATTGCTTTCTTAGCTGCGTGGTAGTCCGGGATACTCACCTGAACCTTCCCTCTTGCTCTCCTTCAGCCAGGGTCAGACTTTCATCATGGTCTGACAGTTCTTTCAGCCTTTCCTACCTTCCTCCCCATTTTCTCTCTCACACAGGTGTTTCCTCTAATAAATTATTTTCCATCTTGTGCCTTTTTCTTGGAGAACCAGATTAACACAGCCTGTTGGACTCTGAAGTCCTTGCTTTCTTCCTGGAATAGAGCTGCCACTGTGTTTTATTAATTCTTTTTTGTAACAGTTTTATTAAGGTATAATTTATGTACCATACAATTCACCTGTTAAAAGTGTATACTTGAGTGGTTTTTAGTATACTCACACATGTGTGTGGTGATCACCACAGTCAGTTTTAGAGCAGGTATTTTATTTTATTTTATTTTATTATTATTATTATTTTTTTCTTTTTTTTTTTTTTTTTTTGAGACGGAGTTTCGCTCTTGTTACCCAGGCTGGAGTGCAATGGCACGATCTTGGCTCACCGCAACCTCCGCCTCCTGGGTTCAAGCAATTCTCCTGCCTCAGCCTCCTGAGTAGCTGGGATTACAGGCACGTGCCACCATGCCCAGTTAATTTTTTGTATCTTTAGTAGAGACGGGGTTTCACCATGTTGACCAGGATGGTCTCGATCTCTTGACCTTGTGATCCACCCGCCTCGGCCTCCCAAAGTGCTGGGATTACAGGCTTGAGCCACCGCGCCCGGCTATTATTATTTTTTTTTTTTGAGAAGGAGTTTCACTCTTGTTGCCCAGGCTGGAGTGCAATGGCATGATCTTGGCTCACTACAACCTCCACCTCCTGGGATCAAGTGATTATCCTGTCTCAGCCTCCCGAGTAGCTAGGATTACAGGAATGTGCCACTATGTCCAGTTTTAGTAGAGACAGGTTTTTTTTTTTTAGTAGTGACAGGGTTTTTTTTAGTAGAGACAGGGTTTTAGTAGAGTCAGGGTTTCTCTGTGTTGGTCAGGCTGTTCTCAAATTCCCAACCTTAGGTGATCTGCTGTCCTCGGCCTCCCAAAGTGCTGGGATTACAGGTGTGAGCCACCTCACCTGGCCTAGAGCATGTATTTTTAATTTTTAAAGAAAATTTTTTGAAACATGGTCTCCCTCTGTCACCCAAGCTGGAGTGCAGTGGCACCATCTTGGCTCACTGCAATCTCTGCCTCCTGGGCTCAGGTGATCCTCGTACCTCAGCCTCCCAAGTATCTGGGACTACAGGCATGTGCCACCATGACTGGCTAATTTTTAAATTTTTTTTTTGTAGAGACGGGGTCATGCCATGTTGCCCAGGCTGATATTGAACTCCTGAGTTCAAGGGATCCTCCTGCCTCAGCCTCCCAAAGTGCTGGGATTACAGGCGTGAGCCACTGTGCCCAGCCATAATTTTAGAGCATTTTTATCACCTCAAAAAGAAATACTGTACCCTTTAGCTGTCACCACCAGCATTCTCCCATCTCCCCTAGCCCTAAGCGACAACTAATCTACTTTCTGTCTCTATTGATTTTCCTGTTTGGACATTTCCTATAAACAGAATCATATAGTATATGATCTTTTGCAACTGGCTTCTTTCACTGACCATAATGTTTTCAAGGTTCATCCAGGTCGTAGCATGTATCAGTATTTCATTTGGTTTTTAGGACCAGAAAAATATTCTGTTGTATGGATATACCATATTTTGTTTGTTCACGCATTAGTTGATTCGGGTGGTTTGCCATTTTGTTTGGATTGTTTCTACCTTTTGGCTATTTTAAATAATACTGCTAAAAACATTTGTGTACAGATTTTTGTGTGAATATGTTTTCTTCTCTTTTAGATATATACTTTGGAGTGAGTAAACACCTTGGAGTGGGATCACTGGATCAAATGGTAACTTATATTTAACTTTGTGAGAAACCGCCAAACTATTTTCCAAATTGTCTGCACCATTTTACATTCCTGCCAGCAGCATAGGAAAGCTTGGATTTCTCCACATTCTTGTCACACTTGTTATTATCTGACTGTTTCATTCAGTCATCCTAGTGGATATGAAATTGTATCTCATTGTGATTTTGATTTGCATGCCCGTGATGAATAATGCTGTCAGGTATCTTTCATGTACTTAACGGCCATTTGTATACCCGCTTTGAAGAAATGCCTCTTCAAATCTTTTGCCCATTTTTAAATTGGGTTATTTGCCTTTTTATTATTGAGCTCTAAGAGTTCTTTATGTATTCTGGATTCTAGTCCACTGTCAGATATGTAAATTACAAATATTTTTCTTCTATTCTGTAAAGTGTCCTTTTATTTTCTTGATGATGTCCCTTGAAGCACAAAAGGTTTTAATTTTGATGAAGTCTAGTTTATCTATTTTTCTGTTGTTGCTGCTGCTTGTGCTTTTGGTGTCATGTCTAATAATCCATTGCCAAATTTAATATAAATCCCACTTGATCATAATAGTTAATACTGTTTCTTTTTTGTTGTTGTTTTTTAAGAGGGATTACAGGCATGAGCCACCATGTCTGGCCTAATTTTTTGTTATATGCAGCTAGATTCAGTTTGCTAACATTTTGTTGAGGATTTTGAATTCATATTCCTAATAGATACTGGCCTGAAGTTTTGGGGTTTTTTCCTTGTGGTATCTTTCTCTGGTTTTGTTATCAGCGTAGTATGTCTCATAGAAGGAGTTGGGAAGTATTCCTGTTCTTCTGTTTTTTTGGAAGAGTATGTAAAGAATTGGTATTATTGCTTCTTTCAATGTTTGATAGAATTCACCAGTGAAGCCACCTGGTCCTAGACTTTTCTCTGTGGGTGGTTTATTATTATTATTATTACTAATTTTTTTTGAGACAGGTTCTCACTCTGTCACCCAGGCTGGAGTGCAGTGGCGCAATCTTGGCTCACCGCAACCTCCACCTCCCAGATTCAAGTGATTTTCCTGCCTCAGCCTCCTGAGTAGCTGGGATTACAGGCATCTGCCACTACACTTGGCTAATTTGTATTTTTAGTAAAGACGGGGTTTCATCTTGTTGGCCAGGCTTTTTTTTTCACATCAAGAAATAATTTTATCCAAAAGGAATTCAGATGGAAGATATATTTAGCATCCATTCATATATTAGTAACTTATACATGTATTGTCAAGTATGACATCCATAAAAGCACTGAACAGTTTCTTACACGTTCCGCCAGACTTCTGGCTTACTTTATGTGTCACTTCCACGACTACCAACCACACATATAGAGACTAGAAGAGACTTAGCAAATATGGCTTTCCAGGAATTTTTCAAAATAAGAAAGGAAATGTATGTTGAAATATAGCATAAGTAGCATTGGGGCCCTCAATTTACTTTGGAAAGAGCTGTGAGTTTTTTTTGTTTTTGTTTTTGTTTTGAGATGGAGTTTTGCTCTTTTTGCCCAGGCTGGAGTACAGTGGCACAATCTCGGCTCACCACAACCTCTGCCTCCTGGGTTTAAGTGATTCTCTTGCATCAGACTCCTGAGTAGTTGGGATTACAGGCATGTGCCACCATGCCCAGCTAATTTTGTATTTTTAGTAGAGACAGGGTTTCTTCATGTTGGTCAGGCTGGTCTCAAACTGCCGATCTCAGGAGATCCACCCACCTTGGCCTCCCAAAGTGCTGGGATTACAGGCATGAGCCACTGCACCCGGCAAGAGCTGGTTTTTAAATTATTAATCTCTTTACTTAAGCCTATTTAGATTGTGTATTTCTCCTTGGGTCTGTTTTGGTACTTTGTGACTTGCTATGAAATGCCTATTTCATTTAAATTATCTAATTTATTTTTTCAAATACGATTGTTCATGGTATTTCTTTTTAATCTTTTTTATTTCTGTATGCTTGGTAGTAATGCCCCTTTTTCATTTCTGATTCTAGTAATTTGATTCTTCTCTCATTTTTTTCTTGGTTAACGCTCTAACTAGAGGTTTGTCAATTTTGTTGATTACTTCAAATAATCTGTTTTTTGGTTTCTTTAATTTTCTCTATCGTTTTTCTATTCTCTATTTCATTAATTTCCACTCTACTATTTATTATTTCCTTCCTTTGCTTGTTTTGTTTAGTTTGCTCTTCTTTTTTCAGTTTCTTAATATATTGATTCGACATCTTTCTTCCTGTTAAATATAGGTATTTATGGCTATAAGTTTTCCACTAATCACTGCTTTCGCTGCATCCCACAAGTTTTCTTTCCTTTTTTTTTGAGACGGAGTTTCACTCTTGTTACCCAGGCTGGAGTGTAATGGTGCGATCTCAGCTCACTGCAACCTCCGCCTCCTGGGTTCAAGCAGTTCTCCTGCCTCAGCCTCCTGAGTAGCTGGGATTACAGGCACGTGCCACCATGCCCAGCTAAGTTTTTGTATTTTTAGTAGAGACGGGGTTTCATCATGTTGACCAGGATGGTCTCGATCTCTTGACCTCGTGATCCACCCGCCTCAGCCTCCCAAAGTTCTGGGCATCCCTCAAGTTTTCATATGTTTTATCTTCATGTGTGTTCATCTCAAAGTATTTTTAAACTTTCATTTTGATTTCTTCTTTGACCCATTGGTTATTGAGGAATGTGTTGTTTAATTTTCATATATTTGTAAGTTTTCTTTTTGTTATTAATTTCTATTTGCATTCCACTGCAATCAGAAAACATTTTGTATTATTTCTATCCTTTTAAATTTATTGAGGTTTGTTTTAGGGGCTAGCATATAGTCTGTCTTAGAAAATGTTCCATAGGCATTTGGGAAGAATGTGTATATTCTGCTTCTGCTGTTGTTGGGTAGAGTGTTACATAGATGCCTGTTAGGTCCAGTTGGTTTACAGTATAATTTAAGTCTTCTGTTTCCTTGTTGATCTTCTGCTTAGTTGTTCTATCCATTATTTAAAGCAGAGTATTGAAGTCTTCAACCTTTATTGTTAGAGTTTCCATTTCTACCTTCGTGTCCGTTTTTCTTTGGCATATTTTCATGTTCTTTAGTTAGGTGCATATGCATATGTAATTGTCATGTCTTCCTGATGGATTGGATCTTTTCTAATGATAGCATATCCCTCTTTATCTCTACTAACACTTTTTTTTTTTTTTTTTTTTTTTTTTTTTGAGACGGAGTTTCGCTCTTGTTACCCAGGCTGGAGTGCAATGGTGCGATCTCGGCTCACCGCAACCTCCGCCTCCTGGGCTCAGGCAATTCTCCTGCCTCAGCCTCCTAAGTAGCTGGGATTACAGGCATGCACCACCACGCCCAGCTAGTTTTTTTGTATTTTTAGTAGAGACAGGGTTTCACCATGTTGACCAGGATGGTCTCGATCTTTCGACCTCGTGATCCACCCGCCTCGGCCTCCCAAAGTGCTGGGATTACAGGCTTGAGCCACCGCGCCCGGCCCACTTTTTTGTTTTAAATCCATTTTTTTCCTGATGTCGATACAGCCCCTCTAGCTTTCTTGTGGTTGCTGTTTATATGATTTATCTTTTTCTATCCTTTTAGTTTCAACCTATTTGTATTTTTGAATCTAAAGTGTGTATCTTGTAGACAACATAATGTTGACTATATTGTTAATTTTTAAATTGATTTATTATGATAAGCTTCCTAAGAATTTCTAAATTACAACACTTTGTTGGAGGAGCTCAAGCTAAGATGTCTTTTTTCCATATAACAAAATGGAATTTCCTGTGAAATATAACACACCCCCAAAGAAAATCCTCCCCAGAACCTGATAATGAACATTCCAATTCGTAGTAGGATAATAAACCAGAGGTTAGAAGAAGATTAACATCTACAAGTCTCTGAGAATTAAATATAGGCATTTACAGCTGTATCAGAGGAAGACAGTTCACTCTAAAGGAGTATTAGGCTGGGTGCAGTAGCTCACACCTGTAATCCCAGAACTTTGGGAGGCTGAGGTGGGCAGATTGCTTGAGCTCAGGAGTTTGAGACCAGATTGGGCAATATGGTAAAACCCTGTCTTTACCAAAAATACAAAAAAATTTAGCTAGGTGTGGTGGTACATGTCTGTAATCCCAGCTACTTGGGAGGCTGAGGCAGGAGTCTCTTGAGCCCAGAAGATGGAGGTTGCAGTGAGCTCAGATTGCACCCCTGTACTTCAGCCTGGGTGACGGAGCAGGACTCCATCTCAAAAAAAAAAAAAAAAGATATTAGATGATAGGAGAATTACGATAGGAGAGTAATTATAAAGAGAGCACTAAAGGATACTGTAAGACTGAAAGACTAACACAGGATAAACTTGACAGGGAGTTCAAATGTCATAGAAGTTGTGACTGCAACCCACATCATGGCAAACAGAAATGTCCTGGCCAGAGCTGGTCCCCAGTAGCTTTACAAGCAAGAAAAACATATGGAAACACAGGTGAACCAAGGCTGACTGGCAGCTGAGCTGAGAAAGTTGGCAGCATTGCTGTGGGTATAAGGCATATTAGGAGGACCAAGGGAAAGTGGTCACCAGGCCTCATGAGAGACCCTGAGCCACAGTCACCCAGATGAGCTGTTCTCAGCTGCTTGACCCTCAGAAACCATTCAAGAGAATAAATATTTGTTGTTTTGAGCTGCCAAGTTTTGAAATAATTTGTTATGTCACAATAGATGACTAATTCATTGTCCCAGACTAAAAACAAAGTTTCCACCTAGCTTTCCCCCCGGCTGCTATTCTCTGTTTCACCTCTTTTCATATCCAGACTCTGTCAAAGGGTGCCATTTCCACCACCACGCTTCAGGCTATGGCATCTGCATGCAAAGACTTTCCAAGGGGTACACGGGCATAGATAGCTTCAGGAGCATCAGCTTCCAGATGTTCAACCTCATATTTAATCTTTCCACTCTGCCTGGGAAGTAGCCAGTATTTGAAGCTTCATGTAGATTTTTTTTTTTTTTGCAATAGCCTTTCTTCTCTTTATTACGAAAGTAAAACTGCCTCTCACTCATCCTGAATATTTCATTGCACTGTAAGATTTCATTGATTGAGAATTTAAAAAAAAACAAACCTCCAGGGGACTAAATGGGAGGATAATTTGAAGTATTGGTATCAATGGTAGAGCCTGAGTGACATTAATGAATGCGTAAGAAAAAGATTTTTTTCAAGCTGAGTGGTTTCCAGTTCTTTGCTTTCAATAAAATTGAAGGAGGAGCTAATCAAATTGTCAGCTAATATATAATTAAAAATAATTTTTCATGATAGATCATTGTGTACTTTTTGACACACATTTCAGAAAGAGTTCAAATATATGAGTGACATTGCTGTAATAAAACACTTTGATTTCCATCAATGTTTGACTAAGGTGGGGAGCAGGGTTGCTCAGTGCTCACGTAAACCAAATGAAAGGCAGAAAGACAATTGACCCTAATTCCTGTTGCAGTCTAAAATATATTATTTCTATCAATGGATACACAAATTAACTTTTTTTTTTTTAACAAAACTTCCATCTACCTCATTAAGAAATGCATTTCCGGCCGGGCATGGTGGCTCAAGCCTGTAATCCCAGCACTTTGGGAGGCCGAGGCGGGTGGATCACGAGGTCAAGAGATCAAGACCATCCTGGTCAACATGGTGAAACCCCATCTCTACTAAAATACAAAAAAAAAAAAGTAGATGGGCATGGTGGCACATGCCTGTAATCCCAGCTCCTCAGGAGGCTGAGGCAGGAGAATTGCCTGAACCCAGGAGGTGGAGGTTGCGGTGAGCCGAGATCGCAGCAGCCTGGGTAACAAGAGCGAAACTCCGTCTCAAAAAAAAAAAAAAAAAAAAAAAATTAGCCAGGCATGGTGGCGCATGCCTGTAATCCTGGCTGCCTGGGAGGCTGAGGCAGGAGAATCACTTGAATCCGGAAGGTGGAGGTTGCAGTGAGCCGAGATGGTGCCATTGCACTCCAGCCTGGGCAAAAAGAGTGAAACTGCCTCTCAAAAAACTAACACAACACGACAACAACAACAAAAAACCCAAAACCAACCAAACAAAAAAAAACAAACTAGCCCAGTGTGGTGGTGTGAGCCTGTAGTCCCAGCTACTTGAGACACTAAGGCATGGGAGGATCACTGTAGCTTGGAAGATTGGGCTGCAGTGAGCTATTATCTTGCCACTGCATGCCAGCCTGAGTGACTGAGCAAGAGATCCTGTCGAAAGAAAGAAGAAGGGTTAGGGTCCTATCAGGGGATGGGGGGACTAGGGGAGGGATAGCATTAGGAGAAATACCTAATGTAGATAACAGGGTAATGGATTCAGCACACTACCATGGCAGGTGTATACCTGTGTAACAAACATGCACGTTCTGCATATGTACCCCAGAGCTTAAAGTATAATAAAAATAAATAAAAATTAAAAAAAAGAAAGAAAGAAAGAGAGAAAGGGAGAGAGAGAGAGGGGGAAAAAAGGAAGGAAGGAAGAAGGGAAGGAAGGAGAAAAGAGAGAAAGAAAACAAAATAAAAATATTACATTAGGATGAAGTGCTGATGAGATGTAAAATGGAAATACAAGTTCAAGGAGAAAAAAATGTAAAATTTCTAGTGTTACAGAAGAGTTTGTTCTTGCATTTAAAAATTGTATTTATTCATTCATTTATTTATTGACACAGGGTCTCACACTGTCACCCAGGCTGGAGTGCAGGGGTGGGATCATCAATCACTGCAGCCTCAGCCTCTAAAGCTCAAGTGATCCTTCTGTCTTGGCATACCAAGCAGCTGGGACTACAGGTGTGCACCACCGTGCTCTGCTAATTTTTTATTTTTATTTTTAGTAGAGACAGGGTTTCGCTATGTTGCCCAGGCTGGTCTCAAACTCCTGGACTTAAGTAATCCTCCATCCTCAGTCTCCCAGTTGTATTCTGATACAATTCTCTTCTTAGAAATAAGATTTACAAATATTTTCTCTTTCATTCTCTGAGTCGTCTTTTTACATTCTTGATGGCACAAAAGTTTTTAATTTTGGTGAAGTCTAATCTGTGTTTTTCTTTTTGGTTTGTGTTTCTGGTTCCATATCTGAGAAATTGCTGCCTAATCGAGGTAATTTAACTTTTAATAACAGTTGTTGGATAACACAATGTTCTAAGGGGGTTCTTTTTTTTTTTTTTTTTTTTTTTTTGAGACAGAGTTTCACTCTTGTTACCCAGGCTGGAGTGCAATGGCGCAATCTCGGCTCACCGCAACCTCCATCTCCTGGGTTCAGGCAATTCTCCTGCCTCAGCCTCCTACTAAGGGGGTTCCTAAGTAAAAGGTCCACATACTGCAGTCTGGATTCTAATCCCGACATACCACTAAAACTGTTCTTGCTCATTTTGTTAGAAAAGCAGCTGTTTTTAAATTTATCTGCACGAGTCGCAAATAGGTACAATAGATACTCAAATACTGACCTAAATTTCCAACCATCATAACTGTTGTACCGTGGTAATTCATCTGCACGGGTACTATCAACAACCAATTTCTACATAAAACCAGGAATTACGTGAACTGCTTATCTGATTCCATAGTATCTTTTTTAAAAAGAAGCTTATTGATCTATAATTGACATACCACAAAATTCATGTTTCAAGTGCACAATTCAACAATTTTTAGTAAATTCCCCAAATTGTGCAGCCATCCCCATTTAAAAATTGTGGTAGACCTAATACCTTTTAAAAAAGCTAATATTATTAAACTATTTCAATATGACATATATACAGTATTTTGAGAAAAATAAGCAAAATATTTCAAGATACAGTTTAGCACTTTTTTCCGTTATCCATCACTTTTGTGATCCAGTTTTCCTTAACTTCCGTTTATGCAGCCAGCTGTCTGTCTTCCCTGTTTGTTCCACAGTTGTACACAGAAAACAGAAGTCAAGTTCAACAGCTTCCTATCAACTGTTTATCTTTCTGCAGTGATGAACTGTCACTTCTGCTAACAGACTGTCCTTTTAATAGCCACTTAACAAACTATACATATGTATGTTATTATTATTATTTTTTTGAGATGGAGTTTCGCTCTTGTTGCCCAGGCTGGAGTGCAATGGTGTGATCTTGGCTCACTGCAACCTCCACCTCCTGGGTCCAAGTGGTACTCCTGCTTCAGCCTCCCAAGTAGCTAGGATTATAGGCATGCACCACCATACCTGACTACTTTTGTATTTTTAGTAGAGATGGGCTTTCTCCATGTTGGTCAGGCTACTCTTGAACTCATGACCTCAAGTGATCCACCTGCCTTGGTCTCCCAAAGTGCTGGGATTACAGGCATGAGACATCATGCCTGGCTCTCAACCTGTATTTTTTAAAAGCCGTTAATTTTTCTTTCCACTACCTCCACTGTTTTTTTGTTTGTTTGTTTTGTTTTTTACAGGGTCTTGCTCTGTTGTCCACGTTGAAGTGCAGTAGTGTGATAGCTCACTGCAGGCTTGACCTCCTGGGCTCAAGCAATCCTCCCACCTCAGCCTCCCGAGTAGCTGAGATCACAGGCATGCACCACCACGCCCAGCATGGTGGTGGGTGACTGTAATCCCAGCTACTCGGGAGACTGATGCATGAGAATCACTTGAACCTGGGAGGTGAAGGTCAGTGAGCCAAGATCACTCCACTGCACTCCAGTCTGGGGACAGAGTGAGATTCTGTCTTAAAAAAACAAACAAACGAAAAAAAGCTCCTCAGTCAAGCTCTTGCTTATCTAAGTCCAGCCAATCAGTAACAAAAGACCCAAGAAACTATAACCACTATAACTATAAGCTCCTATCTCAGGGGGCTAGGGACTTCCCTGGAGCCCCAAATGTGCAGTTAGATTTAAACTCCAACCTAGAGTTACCCCTTCTTCATTTTAATGCTAAAAATCACACTGGGATGGAGAATTAGAATGCTAATGCTACATAGAATGTTTGAAGAAGCTTGTTAGGCCACTGTGCAAGCCCTAGAAAAACCCTCCTACACATGCCTTAATGTAAACTTTCCTCATAGAAAATCTTTATAAAACTAACCCACACACTGCTGCCCTCAAGGAGCAGCCCGTTCTTTTCTTCTTCAGTGCTGGCTTCCTTGTGCACAAGCCAAAATGAACTTTCTCTTTGCTGCTGTATCTGGTGATCTCTTTTGATTTCTATCCTGGGAGATTACAAGAACGCAGGATGCTGGTAACATTTTGATCCACAAACAGGAGGTTTTGATGCCATTGATGGAACGCTGTCCTGCTCTTAAGCCGGGGGGTCTTTAGCCACTTCAGCTAGGGCTTTGTACCAAATGTCACTCCCCCAGTTAATCATGGCCACACCTTGCCCTGGAAGTCCCTCACATTGCCCTCCATGGGCTCACCCTGGGTCTTTCTGACAGCAAGACAAAAACACAGGAACCAAACAGCCTTCCCTGATGATAGAGGGGTTGGGGAGGTGAGAGCTGGGAGTGTGACTACACAGACTCAGCACTGGTGAGCCCCTGGGGACCTTCTGTCTTCTCCTCTTCACTCGGAAGAGCCCATGGGATGCTGTTTTCTAGGTACTCCATCAGCACCACACAGAGAGATCAACCTCCAGCGGTCATTAGTGACAAAGATGCTGCTATCCTAACCCAATGCCATATGTGTTACTGGTTTCAGAGATCTGCATCCCCATAAGGAAGCCTTACTCCTGAGACTCCAAGACTTGGGAACATCACTCTTGGTATTCTCCCGTTCTCTATTGCTCCAAAACTCTTCACATGGAACATAATGGTAAATATCACTTCAGTAACACCTGCTGAGGCTGAGATACCATGACCACTCAGGGTTAAGTCACACAAGGCACCTGCTCCACCATGTCTTGGTCCACGCCACTTGGGGCCACAGACAGGATCAGGTCCACCTCCCAGATGGAGAGAAGGATGAGTGGAGGCAGACTTCCAGAGGCAGCATCACAAAGCCAGTGGTTTCCAGATACCAGGGTTTTGTCTCCACAGCATCTATGACTTATGAAGACTCCAGAATTTTCTTTTTGGGGAGGTTACTACTAAGAAACCTGTCCACCGGCCAGGCATGATGGCTCACGCTTGTAATCCCAGCACTTTGGAAGGCCGAGGCAGGCAGATCACCTGTGGTCGTGAGTTCAAGACCAGCCTGTTCAACATGGAGAAACCCTGTGTCTACTAAAAATACAAAATTAGCTGGATGTGGTGGCATGCACCTGTAATCCCAGCTACTCGAGTGGTTGAGGCAGGAGAATCACTTGAACCTGGGAGGTGGAGATTGTGGTGAGCCGAGATCATGCCACTACACTCCAGCCTGGGTGACAAGAGCAAAACTCTGTCTCAAAAAAAGAAACCTGTCCATCATCAGACCCTGGCTGGGGCAGGCCTAGCTCCTCACTAATGCAGCCTGTACAGAGGACTGGAGAAGTGTGGCTTCAAGTTAACTAGGGCACAACTTCTCACACTGAATCTGCATCCCGGCAAAACTAGTGCTGAGCTGGACCAGCAAGTGGCTCCCTCCATACATACCAGACCCAAGGGATTGCTAGGTCCTCCTGGGTATCAGGCACAGTGCCTGCACTTTAGCGCATGTTTCCCTCCGATGGTTTCCAAAGTCAAAGTTGCCTTCCAGCTATGGAGACACCACTTTGCCTCCTCTCTCATCATGATCCATCCTGAATCCCTTATTGTAGTGGATAATTCTCAACAAAGCAGTCAGAGCCTTCTGCCCTAAGAGACCCTGAATTCTGCCTTCACACTCCTGTATATCTGATTGTCCAGCTAATCAGAATTACCCACATGGCATAGAAATAATGTCTTACCATTAACCTCTGGGTTGAGCTCTTACTTGCCGTCATGGGGGAGGAAGAGGAGAAGAATGAAGCTGAATATAAGTATCTCTGGAAATAGAACCTGAGAGAATGGGAGGGTCATGCTTCTTCTCCAGGGGCCTCTCATCAGCCAGGAACTGCAGAAGCAGGTCTCCTGAGCTTAGGAGCAGTTACTCACCTACACTCCACCGGGGCTCCTGGTTGCTGCTTCTGCTCCTGGGGCATTGTAGATTCTACCTGGTCATGCCAGAGTTAGAAGTCCTGGAGCCAGTGTATTATGGCAACATGGAATGACCTGCAAAGTCTGCACCCTTGCAGAGGTCATCTGGGGAAGCTCTAAGTCCATCTGTGACCCTAGCTCTCACTGTTCGTGGGGCTGGTGAGGTGTGAATTCAAGAGAACAGGACTAAGCTAGGCACTGGGGGTACAATCGATGAGACACAGTTACTGGTCTCAAGGAGGCTCCAGACAAGTGAATAAGTGATTATTACCCCATCTGGGGCTATGCACAACTTCTCAGAGAGGCCACTTTCCCTCTTTCCTGGGTCCCCAGAATCCGGAATCCCACTGTTTCCCTCTGTGGCTCAAAATCTTGCTTGAAACCCTTCTGACTCTACAGTCTGCTGACTGTGCATGCCATGGTTCTTCCTCATGGGCGTCCTTGCCCAGGACAGTAGCATAGCTTATACAACATACATTGCTTTGCTCAGGCAGAAGTGGTAGGTCTGCATGTCTTGCATTTTGAGGGCTCCATTACTGGCAAGTCCCAATTCCCCTGGGCACCAGGGACCCCCTGCAACCCCATGCCATAGCTCTATACTCCCCAAGCAGCCCCACCTTCCCTAGCAGTCACCCTCCGTTCCTTCTGGCCACTCTCAGGGTCTTCCATGTGAGACCCACCCTAGGCCCTGGCTCAGGCTGTCCTGCCTGCTGAGACCTCCCTGTTCTTCCCCATCTCACCACTGCTTCTTAAACCCCTGCTCGCCCAACACGGCCCTCTATGAAGGCCACTGCATCGCTCCTATCCATGATTGATAGCATGACATCCACCCCCTCCAACACCAAACCGGAGACCAGATGCTCATCCTTGACATCCCCAATCTAATTATTAACCAGTTAATCCTGATTCTGACTCTACCTCTTGAATCTCTAGGTAATAACTCTTTTACTGTCCCCCATCCTTCCTCCCCAAGAACACTGCCCTCTGGGTTCAGACAGTCCTATGTTTGCACTCTGTTTCTGCCACGTCCTAGAAGTATGGCTTCAGGAAAATCATCTCTCTAGGCCTCACTTTCATGGACCGTCAAACAGCTTTATTAACAGTGTCTACTTCATAAGGTTGGCATTTAGATGAAATAACATAATGTACTTTATGCATAGTATGTGGCTTAAAGTAAGTCCTCAATAAGTGTTAGCTGCTCTGATTGTTTTGTTCTTACCATCATTATCATTATTTGACCTTAGCATCTCCCACCTGGACTAGAAGGCTTCTACCTGGTCACTCATGGAGAGTGAGGACAAGGGATGGAAAATGAAGGCTTACAGTTGCCACAGCAGTGTGGAATCATCCGTGGCCACTGTGGGAATATCTGTCCCTTGAAAACAGCTGATGATGAAAGAAGGCACTAAAGCAGAACAGCCTCACAATGGCACAGACACCAGCTATGAGATCATTCCTCTCCCTATAGCAAGTTTCCAAGGGGCCCAGGCAGAGATGTTGTATTCTAGGGATGGAGGTCCCTTGGAGAGCATCTAACTCAACTTCCTGATTTTATTCAGGATGTCATGGATGTTTAAAAAAAAATTCCTGATTTCAGGATGGCAAAATGAGTTCCTGTGAGGATAAAGTGCTTGCTTATAGCCAATTTTCTTGTACAAAAATTTATCGGGGCTACTCTGTATTTAGCCCTGTGCTTGAATCCAAGCTCTTCACCTGACACACAACCAGTCAGGTGAAGAGCTTGGATTCAAACCCAGGTTTCCACTAAATCACGCTATCTGCAGACAGAGGAGCAGCCCACTAAAAATAATGCTTACATTCCCATGTGCCACCCGAAGGGAGATAGCCAGGATTCGGTATGACCAATAAATCATGAGAAATTCTTTTAACTAGAAGCTAGAATGTGAAGCACAAGTTGAACTGTCAGAAAAACACAAGAAGACTGGAAAACACTTAGTGCAAATACAGATAAGAACACATGTTTTCAGGCTGGCACTTGCCCTTTGAACATACACACAAACTGGTCTCAACACAAACTGGCTCAGTGTCAAAGTAGGAATTTTGCTACATACCCTCCAGTTAACACTCACTTTTTTCCTCAACACTTTGACTCTTTCTTAGCAGAATCAGAATTTGGGGAGAAAGGAACACTGACAATAAATTATCATTTTATAAATGGTGAAACTAAAGCTTAGAGAAGTAAAGTGGTAAGTCACAGTCCATTATGAATGTTTTGGCTGGATAGCCTTGCCTCTTTGCCATATGGCAGTACTTAAAAAAAGAAAAAAGATGTTTGCCGGAGGCTTATATGGGAGGTGCGTCCCTGCGCATTACTTAGAAAAGTCTCCCCAGAATGTTTTTTTTTTTTTCTTTCTTTTTTAGAGACAGGGTCTAGCTATGTCACCCAGACTAATCTTGAACTCTTTGGCTCAAGCAATCTTTTTTTTTTTTTTTTTTTGAGACGGAGTTTCGCTCTTGTTACCCAGGCTGGAGTGCAATGGCGCAATCTCGGCTCACCGCAACCTCCGCCTCCTGGGTTCAAGCAATTCTCCTGCCCCAGCCTCCTGAGTAGCTGGGATTACAGGCACGCACCACCATGCCCAGCTATTTTTTTGTATTTTTTTTTTAGTAGAGACGGGGTTTCACCATGTTGACCAGGATGGTCTCGATCTCTCGACCTTGTGATCCACCCGCCTCGGCCTCCCAAAGTGCTGGGATTACAGGCTTGAGCCACCGCGCCCGGCTGGCTCAAGCAATCTGCCACCTCACTTGGTTTGTTTATTAACCATTTATTGTTCATGAGCACATCTACGGAATCTACTGAACCCTGTGAATTCTCTTCCCAGAAGTGATCCCATAAGGGCAGGAACATAATTTTGTGTATAATTTTAGCTCATCCATGCAGTCCTTGGTAATTCCTGAGCTACATAGAAAGAAAACTCACCTTAAAGTGTTACGGTGATATGAAATGATTCAAATCAGCTTTATAGACACTGCCCAAACCTGAAAACTTTCTACAGGAGGAGGCTGTATGCATAACAAGTGAAAAACAATTACAATGCTGTTTTTCAGTATTTGAATGAAAGCATGAAGTAATTATTTGTCAGTATGTACATGCAGATTAAATAAAATGTATTTACAACATAATACTATAGCCAGATGATATTCAACACCTAGATTTCCAAACTGTTCTAGCAAATGGGTCTAACAAATGGGCCCTTGCATTACAGATATCCTAAAGATACACTGCAAGAATCACAAGCCCCTCTCTACCTTCATCAGAGCCACTCCCATCCTGTCCCAACATCATGTTCAGTTAATGCGAATTCTTACTTGAAGAAGGCACAGAAAACATTTGCACTGTTTATTGTAATTTAAACATCTGCAATTTACCATGATATCTCTTCCCACCTAAAGGAAAGATATTACATTAATATTGGAGCAGTAAGCTTGAGTTTTTATTAATATAATTTGCATTGGAGTTTCTAATAATATAATTTGCATTAGAAGAATATGATTACCCCAGAACTTGCCTGCTAGGCATCCATAAATGCTGCTTTTAACTCAGAGGACCTGGAGTTCTGCTAGAAAATTGAATCTGTATTCAGCAGGCTTTCCTTCCTGGTGACCTCTGCATGCCCCACAGGCTATCCCTGCCTGTTATACACCAGAGTTCCGCAAGTGGGGCACCGAGGCTGGATGGTAACATGAGCTGGCTCCGGCCGCAAATAGCAACAGGCCTGCCATGAGTGAAGGTCCAAATATAGACCTGCTGTGGCTGAGCTGCCACTTCTTACTACTCAAGTGTCACCAGGAGAGGTCACATGCTGTGCTCTGAGTTACTTCCTTAGCTGTGGGGGGTTTGAGACTCGTGGCTCTACTATGGGTCTCAGATGGCTGGTTATGTGGTGATGGGTGACAGGTGTCACAGCAAGGCCAGGAAGGAGATTCTTGAGAGCCCTTGAGGGGCGTGCCTTCCACCAGGGCTTTCCCAGGGTCTTCGTCCAAAGTATTCTGGTAAGTCCCACTCTGAAGGCAATCGAATGCAACTTTACCTTTCCCTCCCAACTTTCCTTTAGTGTACTCCAGGTGGGAATTATTCCCCTCTTTGGATGAAAATCCAGCAGACCCAATGACTTTCCTCTTCCTCTTAGGTGACACACAGTTTTAAAAACACTTGAATTCAGCATCTCAAATTCAGGAATTGAATGTCCTGTTCAATACATTAATCAAGCCAAACGTGGTTTCGCTAGAGTCAAATCTTCTCCCTTCCCAGAGTGGGCCTCTTTAGCAGGAAGCCTGCACTGGGAAAAGAAACGTGGGGTTGGCCTCTCCTCCTCAGGTCCTCCTGGAGCTGCTGGTTTAGAAGCCAGGGTGGGAGGGCTGAAGCCATAAGATGTCTCCTATTTGAGTAGACATCACAGTGGGTACTGACCTCAGGCTCTCTAGAGTATGCTTAGCTCTGACTCTCATGGGGAATCTCTGGAGATTCCCATTATGGTGCCAGGATTCTCATTATTTGATTTGCCCTGCTTGATTGAAGCTATTCCCATCACTGGAGCATGGGAGTTTGAGACCAGCCTTGGCAACATGGTGAAACCCCCATAGCCACAAATAAAAACTTAGCCAGACATGTTGGTGCATGACTGTAGTCCCAGCTGCTTGGGAGGCTGAGGAGAGAGGATTGATTGAGCCTGAGAGGTCGAGGCTGCAGTGAGCCCTGATGACGCCACTGCAATTCAGCTTGGTGACAGAGCAAGACCCTGTCTCAAAAATTAAAAATAATCATGTGGAGCTAGCTACGGCAGTTCATGACTGTAGTCCCAGCTGCTTGAGAGGCTAAGGCAGGAGGACCACTTGAGCCTAGTAGTTTGAGGCTGCAGTGAGCTGTGATTGTGTCATTGTCACTCCAGTCTGGTGACAGAGACCCTGCCTCTTAAAAAACATAATAATACTAATGATAATGTGGATGCCTGTTTTGTAAGTGTAGAAAATGCCATAAGATATTTTTAAGTGGGCTGTGCCTGTAAAGCTGATTTGAACTCCTTCATATCACTGCATAGCTAATGCCTTAAAGCAAGTTTTCTTTATCTATGGCTCAGGAATTGCCAGGGGCTACATGAATGAGTTTCTAAAACTATATGTAAAATTATGTTCGTGGTTTTTTTTTTTTTTTTTTTTTTTTTTTGAGATGGAGTTTCACTCTTGTTACCCAGGCTGGAGTGCAATGGCGCGATCTCAGCTCACTGCAACCTCCGCCTCCTGGGCTCAGGCAATTCTCCTGCCTCAGCCTCCTGAGTAGCTGGGATTACAGGCACGCGCCACCATGCCCAGTTAATTTTTTTTGTATTTTTAGTAGAGTTGGGGTTTCACCATGTTAACCAGGATGGTCTCGATCTCTTGACCTTGTGATCCACCCGCCTTGGCCTCCCAAAGTGCTGGGATTACAGGCTTGAGCCACCGTGCCCGGCCCTATGTTTGTGTTTTTATGGAATCACTTCTGGGAAGAGAACTCACAGGTTTCAGTAGATTCCCAGAGGTGCTCATGAAACATAAAAAGTTGAAAAACATGTCAGGGGGGACTCTTCCAATTAAAGCACAGGACATACTTTCCGTATAAGCCTTAAGCAAACATTTTTTTAAAACATTGCCACAGTATGACATAGAGATGGGACTGTCCAGCCAATATATTCATTATGGACTGTGACTGATTATTCACTTTAGTTTCATCATTTGTAAAATGACAATTTATTATCAATGTTTCTTTCTCCCCAAATTCTGATTATGTTAAGAAATGGAAAGCATCTAGGTGTTGAGGAAAAAAATGAGTGTTAACTGCGGAGTGTGTTGCAAATTCCTACTTTGATGCTGAGCCCACAGACCAGTATATTAACATATTAACTGTATAATCTCTGTGTGTGTGTGTGTGTGTGTGTGTATGTATATATATATCACACACACAGACACACACACACAGAGTCATAGAGTTGTTCAGAGAAACAAAACCAATAGAATGTATACATCTATGGAAGCAGATTTATTGTAAGGAATTGACTCATGTAATTATGAAGACCAAAAAGTCCCAAGATCTGCAGTTAGCAAGCAGAAGATCCAAGAGAGCCACGGGTGTGGTTCTAGTCCAAAGGCCAGCAGACTGAATACACTGGAGAGCTAATGTCTCAGTCTGAGTTGGAAGGCAGGGAAAAACCCATATTCCCACTTGAAGGCAGTTAGGCAGGAAGAATTCCCTGTTACTCAAGCTTTTTGTTCTATTCAGACCTTCAATTGATTGCATGAGGCCCACTCACACTAGAGAGGGCAACCAGCTTTACTCAGTCTACTGACTCAAAGGTTAACCTCATCCAGAAACACCATCTGACACACACACACACACACACACACACACACGCACATGCACACGCAGAGAATAATGTTTGACCAAATACCTGGGCATCCTGGTGGCCCAATCAAGTTGACACATAAAATTAATCATCATACATATACATTCATATACTATAGATAGTTTATATTCCCCCAAAATTCTCATGTTGAAACCAAATCCCCAACATGATGATATTTGGAAATGTGGCCTTTGGGAGGTGATTTGGTCATGAAGGCAAGCCCTCATGAATAAAATTAGTGCCATTACACTGGTGGTCCCTGAGAGCTGTGCCATGTGAAGATGCAGTAAGAATACAGGTATCGGCCAGGCGTGGTGGCTTATGCCTGTAATCCTAGCACTTTGGGAGGCCAAGGTGGGTGGATTACCTGAGGTTGGGAGTTTAAGACCAGCCTGACCAAGATGGAGAAACCCCATCTTTACTAAAAATACAAAATTAGTGGGGCATGATGGTGTGCACCTGTAATCCAGCTACTCGGAAGGCTGAGGCAGAATTGCTTCTGAGAGGCGGAGATGAACTGAGATCGCGCCCTTGTGCTCCAGCCTGGGCAACAAGAATGAAACTCCAACTCTAAAAGAAAAAACAAAAAAACAATACAAGTATCTGTGAACCAAGAAGCAGGCCCTTTCCAGACACTGAATCTGCTGGTGCTTTAATCTTGGATTTTCCAGCCTCCAGAACTATGAGAAATAAATGTTTGTTGTTCATAAGCCACCCAGTCTATGGTATTCTCTCTTAGCAGCCTGAATGGACTAAGGCATATATTAATATATATAGAGAGGAGACTTTTTTTCTTTCTTTTTTTTTTTTTTTTTGAGACAGAGTCTCACTGTTTCACTCAGGCTGGTGCTGTGGCACAATCTCGGCTCACTGTAACCTCTGTCTCCTGGTTTCAAGCAATTCTTCTGCCTCAGCCTCCTTAGTAGGTGGAAGTATAGGGCATGCAGCATGCCTGGATAATTTGTGTGTGTGTGTGTGTATTTTTAGTAGAGACAGTTTGGGCATGTTGGCCAGGCTGGTCTCGAACCGCTGACCTCAAGTGATCTTCCCACAGCTTCCAACAGTGCTGGGATTACAGATGTGATCCACTGCACCCAGCCACCCACTACATTTTCATAATTAGAAAGACTGACAGTTTCCTCTTGAAAAACAAATAGATTAGAAAACGAGTAGAAGTGGTTACAAAGTATAAAACAGTAAAATGGCCGGGCGCGGTGGCTCAAGCCTGTAATCCCAGCAGTTTGGGAGGCCGAGGCGGGTGGATCACGAGGTCAAGAGATCGAGACCATCCTGGTCAACATGGTGAAACCCAGTCTCTACTAAAAATACAAAAATTAGCTGGGCAGGGTGGTGCACGCCTGTAGTCCCAGCTACTTGGGAGGCTGAGGCAGGAGAATTGCTTGAACCCAGGAGACGGAGGTTGCGGTGAGCCGAGATCGCGCCATTGCACTCCAGCCTGGATAACAAGAGTGAAACTCCGTCTCAAAAACAAAACAAAACAAAAAAACAGTAAAATGATACAATGTGAGGAATATACAAGAAAGATATTTAAAACAGACTTTTTGTTTGCTTGTTTGTTTGAGACAGAGTTTTACTCTGTTGCCCAGGCTACAGTGCAGTGGCACGATCTCGGCTCACTGCAGACTCCGCCTCCTGGGCTCCCGCGATTCTCCTGCTTCTTGTTTACCCCTGGGGATAACAGCAAGTACAAAATCTGATTCCAAAATCTGGGCTGTGTTTCTCAGTTGACACTGTACATTGCCCAGGCAGAGACGAGGGCCGTCTTGGTCCTTATTGCATGAACAGCTCCAGCTCCACCCTGACATGGAAACTGGATTTCCTGATATCTCCTTAAACAGGCCTTCAGTAGCCAGGTGGTCATGTTGAGCCTGAGTTTTGGTGTATCTTAAGTTTGTCTGGGCCTCTGTTTCCTTAACTCTAAAGTTGTTGAGAAATGTTAAGTTTATGAATATTGATGTTGAGAAATGTTGTTTATGAATATTGATGAATGCTGAGTGTATGACAGAATATATTGTTTGCTAGGAAGAACGATGGCAAGGAAAACCAACGGCCCACCTAGCCAAGTAGAAAACTACTTGGGGCATTCTAAAGTGTCAGGACAATGGATAAATACCACACTCCGGTTAAAACAATTCTTTAAGATAGCTGACCCTGCCCCCGTGGCTCCCTCGTGGAGAATACTTTTTAGGTTGTTTGTGATCAGTAGAAAGCGGGCACTTAGCGTGTTTTGTGTTATGAGAAAACACAGAACACCTGTTTGTTAATAGTGATCACCTGTTCAGGGAGACTAAATGCATGGGTCAGCGTCTACTCCCGGCCTTCAGTTCGGAATGCTGTCGGCCCTTGAGGCTCTCAGCTCAGAAGGCTGTTGGCCCCCGCCCCCGCCCCCGCCCCCATAGGCCCGCTTTGCTGTTCTCTCTGGGTGCTGCCTCTTAGTTCCTTCAGCACCGCCTGGGTGGGGGGCTCTATGGCCGAGCTGGTACTTGGTATAAAGTGAAGAGTTGGAATGCAGATTGTATTTAAACACACTAGCTGGGAGTTGTGGTGCCCTGAATTCTCCCTCTTACACATCCTCTCAATACTGGCACACAGGCGACACTCAGTAAAAGTTTGCTGAGTTGACAAAAGTAAATTTGTGGCTTCTGTCCAGTACTTGGCACTTAGAAGCCCTCAATAAATGACTATCAAGTTTGTTTCATCTCCCCAGCACATTTGTGACATTCTTGAGGGCGGGAACCATGTACTCAATAGGGCCCTGATGACAAGAGGAAATCGGCTTGGTCGCTGTTCATAGAAGTTCATAGTTTAGTGTGGGAGACTAACATAATAACTCGCCCATTTAAAGATATTTTTCCAACGTCCGCATGTATTGGGTGGAAAAGGTGAGGCAAGAGTTGTATTTCCCGGACTCCGGACCTGGTTGCGAGATGATTGACGTCCGAGGGAGACCTTCTCACCTTTTCATTGGTTGTCGCTGACCCTCCCTTCTATCACCCAGCCAATCCTGGACGGACGCCTCACTTAAGCCCCGCCTCCGGAAGCCAGCCAATCAGAAGTGCCAGGGGCCGGGGCGCTGCGGGTACACTGACGCGGTTACGATTCCAGCGAAAATGCCTCAGCTCGGACTGTCTCGTGACAGGGGGTACGAGGAGGACAGCCCCGCGCCCGCCGAACCCTAGAGCCGCTGCCGCCGACTGTCATGGAGGACGAGCAGCCTGACAGCCTGGAGGGCTGGGTGCCGGTCCGGGAGGGCCTTTTCGCCGAGCCCGAGCGGCACCGGCTGCGCTTCCTGGTGGCCTGGAACGGCGCGGAGGGCAAGTTCGCTGTGACTTGTCACGACCGCACCGCGCAGCGGCGGTGGCGGCGCGAGGGGGCCCAGCCCGAGCCCGAGCCCGAGCCCGAGGCCGCCGTGTCTCCGCCAAGCTGGGCCGGCCTGCTGTCGGCCGCGGCGTTCCGCGGCGCTCACCGGCAGCTGGTGGCGCTATGGCCGCCTCTAGAGCGCTGCTTCCCGCGGCTGCCACCGGAGCTGGACGTAGGCGGCGGCGGCGGCGGGGCCTGGGGCCTGGGGCTCGGGCTGTGGGCGCTGCTGTGGCCGGCGCGCGCGGACCCCGGAGAGGCGGCGCTGCGGGAGTTGTGCGGACAGCTGGAGCGCTACCTGGGCGCGGCGGCAGACGGCTGCGGTGGCGCCACCGTGCGCGACGCGCTCTTCCCGGCTGAGGGCGGCGCGGCCGACTGCGAGAGCCTGCGCGAGTTCCGGGAGCGGGCCCTGCGCGCGCGGTGGGCCGAGGCGGACGCGCGGCTGCGCCAGGTAAGCGAGGCCGGGCCTAGTCCGCGCTTCCTAGGCTTGGGGCCCTGTAGGAGGCTCCCGCGCGGCGGGAGCTCCAGGAGGGGCCTGCGGAGAGGACGAGCGAAGTTAGAGCCTAGTGTACTTGCAGCTGGGAGCTGGGCTAGGCTCCCAACCTTTGCCCTGGAGATGCTGGCAGAGCAGGGCGTTGTAACGGGAAATGCCAGAAACACTGCAAGCAAAACTGTAAACGACCCATCCACGTAGGAAAGAATAACACGGACTAAATGTAAGCAATTCCAAGTCTGTGAATGAGGGAACATCACAAACGGGATAAAATGGTTTAACGGAAGAAAGGGCTCTTAGGAGATAGGGTGTGGTGTTTAAGTAGTAAAGACGTGGTCAAATGGAAAGCCGGCAGAAAGTGAACTTTGGTCATCAGTTTGGAATAACCGCAGGAGTGCTCTTTGAAGCTTGAAAGAGGTAGTTTGAGAAGGAGTTATTGAACACCTACTGATCCTAAGGGGAGGAGGAAGTACAAGTTCATAGAAGAGTTTAGGAGAAAATATACCTTCTAAATCACACCCACAGTTTACTAAGGAGAGCCAGGCTGGTGTGCAGTGGCACGATCTTGGCTTACTGCTGTTATTAACCTGAAAGATTTTTTTCTGTGCATTATTTTAAGGAAGGGGAGGTGAAGAGTTCAGCTACATTTCAAAATCTTAATTATATCCTCCTAACTAAATATAGAATAAGCTTTCTAAATTAAAATGGTTTTATAAAAGGAGCTCGTTGGTGGGGTCATTTTTGTGCTGTGGGTTTTTTTTTTTTTTAAACTGTGGGTTTTATGTGTAAATATCTACAACCCACTTCTCGCGTTGATTTCACTATAGAATATGAGGAAACTACAGGGGAGTTTCAGGGCAGTCAGCTTTTGATCTTCAACTTTATCATTTTCATCTTAAGATACAGGAAACCACAGGGGGTTTCAAAAATGATATTATTTTGTATCAAACTTTTTTACACACTTCGTTACTCACAGAGATAGGTGGTTTCTCCTTAAAATCGAACATTTATATGATGTATTTACTGTAGTTACTATCAGAAAAGTTATAGTTTTCCAAAATTTAAGTTCACTCTGAGGTACTGTAGCACGAATGTAGTTCATACTGTTGAGGTAGCTGTTCACATTAGAGTAGTTCACTTATTATTATTATTTTTTTTTTGAGACGGAGTCTTGTTTTGTCGCCAGGCGCCAGGCTGGAGTGCAGTGGCGCTATCTCCGCTCACTGCAACCTCCGCTTCCCGGGTTCAATCAATTCTTCTGCCTCAGCCTCCCGAATAGCTGGGACTACAGACGCGCGCCACCACACCCAGCTAATTTTTTTAAAAAAATATTTTATTAGAGACGGGGTTTCACTGTGTTGGCCAGGATGGTCTTGATCGCCTGACCTCGTGATCTGCCGGCCTCGGCCTCCCAAAGTGCTGGGATTACAGGCGTGAGCAACCGCACCCCGCGAGTAGTTCACTTACTTAACTGGAACTTAAAAATGGGGGATTGGGGCCGGGCGCGGTGGCTCAAGCCTGTAATCCCAGCACTTTGGGAGGCCGAGGCGGGTGGATCACAAGGTCGAGAGATCGAGACCAACCTGGTCAACATGGTGAAACCCCGTCTCTACTAAAAATACAAAAAATTAGCTGGGCATGGTGGCGCGTGCCTATAATCCCAGCTACTCAGGAGGCTGAGGCAGGAGAATTGCCTGAACCCAGGAGGCGGAGGTTGCGGTGAGCCGAGATCGTGCCATTGCACTCCAGCCTGGGTAACAAGAGTGAAACTCCGTCTCAAAAAAAAAAAAGAAAAAAGAAAAAAAAAATGGGGGATTGGGAGGGGAAGCTTAAATTCAAATCATGTTCAAGTAATTTTAACATTTACTTTATATTTAGAATAGAAAAGCAATTGATTCTAGAATTAGAACAATTGCTAGTGTCACTAGAATATATAAAATGAAGCTGAATGTTTTAACTCTGGAATTTTTCTGGATAGTCTAAGACATAAGGTTGAAATGTATCACTTGCCTTAAGTTTATTTTGCATGTGTGTTTTAATTTTGTTCAGTGAGGCTGCCATTTAAAAAAAAAAAAAACATAATATTACCTGGATAAAAAAACTACAGCTGAAAGTAGATCACTTTATCGTGAATCAGAAGGATGGAAATAGAATTTAAGAATGTATTGGTTGGAAAAAAAAATTGTATTGATTTCTCCTCTTGGGGGAGTAAGATAATTTCCTACCAAATGAGTCCACCTAGCTTATACACTCAGTTTATTTTCCACCTTGCTTCAGAAGCAGTAGCCAGCAGAGACTGGAACCACAGTTGAGGCTCTGTAAATGAGTTGACTGCTAAGGGCTTTGTGGGAATATTAACCTGGGGCATTAAAAGAACCAATATGCTGAAGTATTCGGAGACAACTCTGGAATGTTTTATGAGCTTTTAAAAAAGGAATACAGCCTTGTAAAACCTTTACAGTAAGAAAAGTCAAACGAAAAAATATCCACAACCCCAAACCTTCTATTGGGTCCTTTTGTCTGCATACTTAGTGCATAGTTGAGATTAAATTTTGCATTCTGCCTCTCCCATTTAGTATTATAAAAGTCTCCATGTATATATATATAATATATATATAATATATATATATTATATATATATATATATTTTTTTGAAATGGAGTTCCACTCTTGTTGCCCAGGCTAGAGTGCAATGGCACTATCTCTGCTCACCGTAATCTCTGCTTCCTGGGTTCAAGCAATTCTCCTGCCTCAGCTTCCCAAGTAGCTGGGATTACAGGCATGTGCCACCACACCCAGTGAATTTTGTATTTTCAGTAGAGATGGGGTTTCTGCATGTTGGTCATGCTTGCCTCGAACTCCCAAACTCAGGTGATCTGCTTGCCTCGGTCTCCCAAAGTGCTGGGATTACAGGCATGAGCCACTGCACCTAGCCAGAAGTCTCCATATTATTGAACAATCTTCCAAAGCACAGTGCTGAATGACTACAGTAATAATAATCTGCCATGGATAATTTACTTAACCATTCTTGTTTTATTGGGCATATTTGATGGAGGATAACATTTTAATATTTAATATTTCAAAGTAATGTATTAAAAGTAAAGAACATGAAGGTTTGTTGGGTATGTCTGATCTTAAATGTATGAGCTTTATTCACATTTGCTTTCTAGGTTCTTCAAGGACACACACAAGCCAACACCATGGTAGCATTAATGAAAGTTTACCAAGAGGAAGATGAAGCGTACCAGGAATTAGTTACTGTGGCAACCACGTTCTTCCAATATTTATTGCAGCCATTGAGGGCTATGCGAGAAGTTGCAACTTTATGTAAGCTTGATATTTTGGTATGTGTTTTTTTTAAAATCAGATTTATCATTTGTCATATGTCCTTAGTTACACATACTGTTCAATCTCTGTACTTTGTTGGGTTCACCCTTATGTTTATTTACTTATTATTGAGAGAGATGAGGTTTTGCCATTTTGCTCAGGCTGGTCTCAAACTCCGGAGCTCAAGCAGTTTGTTTTCTTTAGCCTCCCAAAGTGCTAGAATTACAGGCGTGAGCCACTATGCTCAGTTCACCCTATGTTTAAATATTGAATTTATATTTTAAACTGATAGAAAATGAAGACATTTTTGTTGGTCATCTTCTCAAGATTCCTACAGATTTGAAAGAGTTAAATGTTTTTTCTGCCAATGAATTTCTTTTTTTGGAGACAAGGTCTCCCTCTGTCAGCTAGGCTGGAGTACTGTGGCATGATCTTGGCTCACTGCAACTTCTTTCTCCTTCAAGCAATTCTCCTGCCTCAGCCTCCCAAGTAGCTGTGATTACAGGTGTGCACCACCACAACCAGCCAACTTTTTTTTTTGTATTTTTAGTAGAGACACGGTTTCACCATGTTGGCCAGGCTGGTCTTGAACTCCTGACCTTGTTGGGAACCAGCCCAGCATGTACGTTGGTGTCCTTAGTCCCAGCACTGGCGAGGGATTGAGAAAAGGAAATAAAGACACAAGAGTAGAATTTACAGCATGGGTCCAGGGGACCAATGGTCCCTGAGCTCTGGGCTCCAAACACTTATTACATGTATAGTCTCACTAATCTTGGGAGGGTAAAGAAGTAAGTAAGATAGCGGGGTGGAGAGCACTTGAGAGCCTTCTAAGACATGCTAAACTAGTACTCTGAGTTTATCACCACTCTGAGTTTATTACCGATTGTTACCAGGGTGTGGCTGCATCACCAGGGTGTGGCTGCATCAGAAGCATTGCAGATGAGGAGCCACCGTGTCTGACTAGTCCCAATGCATCAAGGGGCTTTTATCTCCCAGCATTGAGGAGGTAGAGCAATTAAAGTCACTCCATATTCCGAGAACCTAGGCAGATCCTGAGGTGTTCCTTGATCTCTGCCCTGAAAGGCTTTCTCCTTCTTGCCAGCTCCCATCTGAAAAGACCCTCCCAGATTTTGTGGGAGAGGTTGCCTGCCTTCTCAGAGATCTTTGCATAAGCCCTCTTTAGGAGGCCCTTATACAGTCTCCATGTTGAGAAGGCATTTGTGGGACCAGAGCAGCATTCCCTGCTCTGCAGCCACCCCAAGGTGTTCCCCGGTATTACTGCGCTCTTGGATGGTCTTTACCTTAGGCCTCCTGTTGCCGCTTGATTTCTATTAACAGCACCAATAATATAGTTTGGTGTATAAACTTCAGTGTACTCTGAGCCAAACAAGCTTATAATTATTTGGCTAGAATTAGTATAGGTCTCCCCCTGGCCATCTTGACCCACAGACCTCAAGTGATCCACCCACCCCCTCAAGCCTCCCAAAGTGCTGGAACTGTGCCTGATGTGATGAATTGTTTTTGATGTGATGTTTATTTGCTTCAGCTTGTTTTCCTCTAAGGGCTCATACAGATTTTTTTTTTTTTTTGAGACAGAGTTTCACTCTTGTTACCCAGGCTGGAGTGCAATGGCGCGATCTCGGCTCACCGCAACCTCCGACTCCTGGGTTCAGGCAATTCTCCTGCCTCAGCCTCCTGAGTAGCTGGGATTACAGACACGCGCCACCATGCCCAGCTAATTTTTTTTGTATTTTTAGTAGAGACGGGGTTTCACCATGTTGACCAGGATGGTCTCGATCTCTTGACCTCGTGATCCACCCGCCTCGGCCTCCCAAAGTGCTGGGATTACAGGCTTGAGCCACCGCGCCCGGCCAGATTTCTTAAAATAGGATGAAAATTTAAATAGTAGGACCCTAGATTGTAATTCAGTAACTTAAATTTTAGTAAATGCTGTTACTGTTCTTGCTTCATTGAGCCATCAGACAACCTTGTCACACCATTCAGAAAAGGCATTCTTTTTTTTTTTTTTTTTTTTGAGACGGAGTTTCGCTCTTGTTACCCGGGCTGGAGTGCAATGGCGCGATCTCGGCTCACCGCAACCTCCGCCTCCTGGGCTCAGGCAATTCTCCTGCCTCAGCCTCCTGAGTAGCTGGGATTACAGGCACGCGCCACCATGCTCAGCTAGTTTTTTGTATTTTTAGTAGAGACTGGGTTTCACCATGTTGACCAGGATGGTCTCGATCTCTCGACCTCGTGATCCACCCGCTATTCCAGTGTTACAATGAATCTAGAGTCAAGAGGAGTGAAATAGCGCACCTTGGGTCTCAACAGCTGGAATCGGGAGACACCTAAGAGGTCTCTTGATCTCTGCCTCCTGCACTGGGCCATCTTACCACGTATAATCTCATGACCCCTGCCAGATGATTGTACTGTAAATATGGTATCACATTTAGATGAAACTTATGCCACTCTAACCTGTGGATAAAGTTGTTCTGTTCATTATTTTGAAAGTCTATTATTTGGAGAGTCTACTTCTTGCATATATTTTTCCTTTAAGTAACAGCTGTTTTAAGATAGCATTCACAGACCATATATATACACATACACACACATATATATACATATAAAGTGTATGATTCAGTGATTTTTAGTATATTCAAAGTTGTGCAATGATCATTATGTAATATTGGAACATTTTCAACCCCAAAAGAAACCCTGTACCCATTAGTCACTCCCAGCCTGGGAACCCACCAATCTGCTTTCTGTCTGTGAGGATTTCCCTGCTCTGGACATACTAACAACATGTCTTGAAAACATAGTTAATCCATGTTGTACCAAATATCAGGATTTCATTTCCCTTTATTGCTGAGTAATATTCATCGTATGGATATATCACATTGTGTGTGTGTGTGTGTTGAGATGGAGTCTTGCTTGCCCAGGCTGGAGTGCAGTGGCGCGATCTTGCCTCACTGCAACCTCCGCCTCCCAGGTCAAATGATTACTCTGCCTCAGCCTCCCAAGTAGCTGGGACTACAGGTGTGCACCACACCGCCCGGCTAGCTATATGACATTTTATTCATCAGTTGATGGGCATTTAGGTTGTTTACACTTTTTGGCTATTATGAATAATGTTGCTAAGAATGTTTGTAAGTTTCTGTGTAGACAATGTTTTCAATGCTGTTGTGTATATACTGAGGAGTAGGATTGCTGGGTCATATGATTACTCAATGTTTAACATTTTGAAAGACTGCCAGATGGTTTTTCAAAGCGGGTGCATCATTTTATGATCCCAAAAGCAGTAAATGAGGGTACCAATTTGTCCACATTATCACCAACACTTGTTAGTGTCTATTTTGGTTACAGCCATCCTAGTAGGTATTTTGTTATAGTTTTGATTTGTAATTCCCTGTCGGCTTACACATATTTCTTTTGCTTTGTAGAAGAAAAATTGCATATTGGATGACATAGCAGTACATGTCTTAGTTCAGGCTGCTATAACAAAGTGCCAGAGATAGGGTGGCTTATAAACAACAAAACTCTTTCTCACAGTTCTGGAGGCTGGGAAGCTTCTTGTGAGGGCTAGTTTCTTAATTTGTAGACAACAGTCTTGCTGTGTCTTCACACGGTGAAGAGCAGAGAGAGAGAGATCTTTTGTCTCCTTTTTATAAGGGCATTAATCCCATTCTTGAGGGCTCTACCCTCATGACCTGATTACCTTCCAAAGGTCTCATCTTCAAATACCATCACACTGGGGACTAAGGCTTCTTGGGATTTTGGGGGGACCCAAACATTCAGTTCAGTGTCAGTACATGTTATTGCATGAATATACAGAAACTACTATCTTTTAGGTGATTATATTACATATCCTTAAAAGAAACCATAACAACAGCTAACACTTAAGTGCTGTTTCAGTCCCTATGCTGAATGCTTGACAACACAGATCACTCATTTAAACAATTGTGTATTAATAATAATAGAAACATAATTTTACAACGTTCGTCTCCAGAAAAGGTTATTCTAGGCGTGCAAAGTGAAAGTAGGTTTTTTTCCTTTATGCCCCAGAGTGTCCTTTTTTGTCTTCCAGGTGGTCCTCAGCTTAGAGCCTTATTCATACTCAGTAAGGGACTGATGAATGAATAAAAATTTGACCAAGTAGTAGTGTAAATTAATCCATGTGACCAATTTCCTTTCAGTTTCCTAATGGGTCACATAACTATTAGCTCTTACTAAGACAACTTTCCCTTCTGTCTGTAGAAGTCCTTGGATGAGGATGACCTAGGTCCTAGAAGGGTAGTTGCCCTGGAGAAAGAAGCCGAAGAATGGACCAGACGGGCTGAAGAAGCTGTCATCTCTATTCAAGATATCACAGTGAATTATTTTAAGGAGACAGTAAAAGCATTAGCAGGTGATAATTTTAAAAATGCTTTATGAAGATACATGTAATTGTCATTTAATTCAAATACCATTTGAGTGCCTCTTAAGCACCAGGCACTGTTTTCTAGGTGCTAAGAATTCGGTGTCAAGCATTAAGAGACATTGTACAGTCTGGTGAAGGGAGAGAAATCTTAATTATTCATTGAAGCACATGGAAAATGGCAGCGACAATAAATGTCACAAGAGAGATATGGGGCTCTGAGAGTCTGAGAGAAACTGGGCTTGATCAGGGTGGTCACTGAAGGCCTCTTAGAAGTGGCGCTTGCCCCAATATCTGAAGAGTAAATAGAAGTTGAGATGACAGAAAAAGTGAGGAGTGTTCCAGGCAGAAGGGGATAGCACTGGCAAAGGTCCCCTGGCTTGAGGGAAGTTGGCAAATAGGAGCTTAAAGATAACCTGCAGGGCTGGATCACAGAGAGTGCAAAATAATATGGTATGATGGAAAATGCTGGCAAGACAGGCAGAGGTCAGACCATGCAGGGGTTTGTGGGCTGGGAGAAGGACTTTATTTTAGTCTTAAATAATTGTTGACAAAAGCAAAGAATAGGAAACAACGTCTGTCAGTTTGTTATGGTTCATTCCTAAAATGGAAAACTACATAGATGTTAAGCATGATTCTTGATTTTTTTTTTTTTTTTTTTGAGTGTCAAGAGTTTCTAATCTATTGTGCAGAATCAAGATATAAAGCAGAATGATGATCCTGGTTGTTTGGTCAAACTATCCATATAAGCATGTCTGTATAGCTAGATGTAGAAACAATACGGAAGCAAGTGTGCAAGCAATTGCCTCAACTAGGTGAGATCATGACTTACGTCTTTTTAAAAATGGAATACCTAAAATTTTATATCAATGACCATGTATTTCTATAATAAAGTTAATAGAATTTCTTTTAAAAAGGATATTCTGCAGGTGGTATGGAGGCAATAAAAAAGCATTTGCTCATGATAAATGTTTGCCATTTTAATGAGGTGTGATTGTATTTCATTTTAAAAATCCAACAGGAATGCAGAAACAAATGGAACAGGATGGGAAGAGATTTGGCCAGGCTGCCTGGGCCACAGCAACTCCCAGGTTGGAAAAACTTAAGCTAATGCTGGCTCGAGAGATTTTGCAACTCATGAGAGCGAAAGAGCTGTGTTTAAATCACAAAAGAGCTGAAATTCAGGGAAAGGTAAGGCAAAGATAAACATAACTTTGTTTTAAAAATACACTTTTGAGGCCAGGCGCGGTGGCTCAAGCCTGTAATCCCAGCACTTTGGGAGGCCGAGGTGGGTGGATCACGAGGTCAAGAGATCGAGACCATCCTGGTCAACATGGTGAAACCCCGTCTCTACTAAAAATACAAAAATTAGCTGGGCATGGTGTTGCGTGCCTGTAATCCCAGCTACTCAGGAGGCTGAGGCAGGAGAATTGCCTGAACTCAGGAGGTGGAGGTTGCGGTGAGCCGAGGTCGTGCCATTGCTTTCCAGCCTGGGTAACAAGAGCGAAACTCCGTCTCAAAAAAAAAAAATACACTTTTGGCTGGTCCGAGTGCAGTGGTATTTGTATTTACAACTAATCAATGACAACCAGTTACAGATTTTGTTCCTTCTCCACTCCCACTGCTTTGCTTGACCAGCCTTTAAAAAAAAAAAATACGCTTTTGTTTTTTAAAAAGTTTTATAAAGGATGCAAGTGCAATTTTGTTCCATGGATATACTGTATAGTGGTGAAGTCTGGGCTTTTAGTGTAATCATCATCTGTATAATGTAATTGTACCCATTAAATATTTCTCACCTCCCCTCTTACTCTTCTGAGTCTCCAGTGTCTATTATTCCACTCTCTATGTATACACATTACTTAGCTCTCACTTAGAAGTGAGAATATATGGTAAAAGCACATTTTTATTTTTAGATAGCACTTTTCTTTCCAGGCATCATTAAAGAACTTCTTTAATTCACTTATTCCAACACCATCTTCTATGGAAGGTTAGACATAAAGTTTTTCTTTGGTTAAGATGTTTTGAAATACTATATTGTAGGATTCACTTTATAGTAACACTGAGCTGAGTATTGAAGTGGGTACTGTACTTGAAAATCAATCGAGCAATGTTTTCAGTACAACTTTAAAATAATCAAAGACATATTTCACTGAAGGATCAGATTCACTTAATTTTTTCCCTATAGTCTTATGACTTTAAAACAGAAAACACTGTAAACTCCTGTCTTAGTTGGCTCAGGCTGCTATAACAAGGTTAAATATTACAAATGGGTGGCTTAAACAACAGACATGTATTTCTCATAGTTCTGGAGGATGGGAAGTCCAAGATCAAGGTGCCTACAGATTCATTGTCCAGTAGGGTCCTCTTTCTGTCTGGTAAACAGTTGCCTACTTATAGAGTGCTCATATAGCCTTCCGTCTGTGTGTATGCTTAGAGAGAAATAAAGTGATCCCTCCTTGTCATCTTATGAGGGCACTAATCCCATGATGGCACCACCCTTTTGACATAATCTGAACCTAATTACTTCCAAAGGACCCACTTCCAAATAATGTCACATTGGGAGTCAGAGTGTCAACATATGAATTTTGAAGGGACACCAATATTCAGTACATAATAATACCTCAAACCTATGTTTTCCTCTGTTTCAAGGATGAGATAAAGTATTTGCATCACTAGATGAAATGAAAAAGTGTTTCTTTCCTATTTGCCTTTTTATATTTAGTACTGAACAAGGAATAGGAAATAGCTAGAATGCTTCTAAAGTTTGTTTTTGATATACTAATTTATTTTAACATATTTTCCTTTTTTCTATGAAAACAAGATGGAAGATCTTCCAGAACAAGAAAAAAATATCAATGTTGTAGATGAATTAGAAATACAATTTTATGAAATTCAGTTAGAACTATATGATGTTAAATTTGAGATATTAAAAAATGAAGAAATACTGCTTACTACACAGTTGGACTCTCTTAAAAGACTTATAAAAGGTAAAATTTATAAGTATATAAATTACAATGTTTAAATTACAAATTCAAGGAAATACAGACCGTATTTATTACATTTTGTAAATTATAACGTCTGAAAATTTCCTAATGTTTTCCTTCAGTGCTTTATTACTCAAATAATATTCATTAACACATAGCAAAACAAACAAAAATGATTATTATCCCAAGTCCATCATCTACAGATACTTAGTGGTTGGCTGGGTGCAGTGGCTCACGCCTGTAATCCCAGCACTTTGGGAGGCTGAGGAGGGCAGATCACTTGAGGTCAGGAGTTCCAGACCAGCCTGACCAACATGGTGAAACCCCATCTGTACTAAAAATACAAAAGTACTAAACCCTGTCTCTACTAAAAATACAAAGTCTGAGGCTGGGCCTAAGTGGCTTACGCCTATAATCCCAGCACTTTGGGAGGCTGTGGCAAGCAGATCACCTGAGGTCGGGAGTTCAAGACCAGCCTGACCAACGTGGAGAAATCCCGTCTCTCTTAAATATACAAAATTAGCCGGGCGCGGTGGCTCACGCCTGTAATCCCAGCACTTTGGGAGGCCGAGGTGGGTGGATCACGAGGTCAACAGATCGAGACCATAGTGAAACCCCGTCTCTGCTAAAAATACAAAAAATCAGCTGGGCATGGTGGTGCGTGCCTGTAATCCCAGCTACTCAGGAGGCTGAGGCAGGAGAATTGCCTGAACCCAGGAGGTGGAGGTTGCGGTGAGCCGAGATCGTGCCATTGCACTCCAGCCTGGGTAACAAGAGCGAAACTCCGTCTCAAAAAAAAAAAAAAAAAAAAAAAAATTAGCTGTACGTGGTGGTGCATGCCTGTAATTCCAGCTAGTCAGGAGGCTGAGACAGGAGAATAGCTTCAACCTGGGAGGCAGAGGTTGCAGTGTGCCAAGATCATGCCATTGCACTCTGGCCTTGGCAACAGAGCAAGACCATCTCGGAAAGGGAAAAAAAGATTCTTACTGGTAACAATTTGCTGTATAACTTTAGATTTTTAAATATGCTGATACATAAAAATATAAATTTTTAACCAAAACTACATAACCAGTTTAGTGACTTCTTTTTTAAAATTAATTTTTGTGGATACGTGGTAGGTACGTATATTTATGGGTTCCATGGGATATTTTGACACAGGCATATAATGCGTAAGTCTTTTTCATTTAATACATAATAACTGTCTTTCCATTTCAGTAAATAATAAAAGTATCAAATTTTAATGGCTGCATAGTAGTCCATTATATGGATATATCATGATTTCTAATCGGCTGTTTTCAACAGTAGTGTAGCGACTTACCTTTACACATGTCTTTGAGTATAGGACAGATTATTTCCTTGGAATAAATTTCTAAGGATGGAATTATTGGGTCAAGGGCAATGTATATTTTACATTTTGATATATATCTGTTCAAACAACAGAACAATCATCTGAGATACATTTTTCCTCACCTCTGTATTTTCTGATTTCTAAATTTCATACTACATAATGGCCGTCTAGATAGGCTGTAAATTTAAAATGACCTCCAAGCTTGGTGTGGTGGCTCATGCCTGTAATCTTAACACTCTGGGAGGATCACTTGAGGTCAGGAGTTCAAGGCTGTCTCTACTAAAAATACAAAAACTAGTGGGTCGTGGTGGCAGGTGCCTATAATTCCAGCAACTGGGAGGCAGGAGAATTGGTTGAACCCAGAAGGCAGAGGTTGCAGTGAGCTGAGATGGCACCACTGCACTCTAGCCTGGGTGACAGAGCAAGACTCTGCCTCACAAAAAAAAAAAAAAAAAAAAATGAGAAAAAGATGCTCCTATCAGCAGAATATGAGTGCGTATGTTTCCCAGACTGATGCCATTCTTCTGCATTTTTGCTTGCTCAACAGAGAAAATAGCAGCCTCTAATTTTCATTTAATTATGAGTGAATATTGACAATTTTGTATGTTTATGAGCCATTTTACTTTATGAAATGACTGTTCATGGTCTTTGTCCATTTTTCTTTGAAATATTTTCTTTCCACCTTAAGAATAATTTCCTCTATTGTCTGTCATATGTTGCAAATAATCTCTTCCTGTCATTTGTGTTTTCTTACCTTTGAGAAATCATTTTTATGAAGTCATGTTTTATTTTTTCCCCTATGGCTTCTGCTTTTAGTGTTGTCTGGCAAAGTCTTCTTCCCAAAATTATGTCAGTATATATTTATGTTTTCTTTTAGTATGTTCATGAGGTTGCTTTTAAAACATTTAATTCTTTTGTCCAGGTGGAATTTATTTTACCTAGGACAGTAGTAGGAATCGAACCTTTCCCTCACATTGTTAAGCAGCCCCAATCACTGATTTTAAAATCATTTTCCCCTAAATATTTAACATTTCTCAAGTTAAACATTAGATTAACTTTGGTCTATTTCTGAGTTATTCTCTATTGGTTTGTGAGTGGCTGCTGGTGCTGGCTCCACACTGTTCTCATGACTGTACCTTGGAAGCACATTTTTAGGGTCTAGTAAGGGAAGTGCCCACTGCCCCATTACTTCTTCAGATGTTTTCTGACTATTTTAACTCCTTTATTCTTCCAGATGAAATTTAGAATCAAGTTCAAAACAAAAACTCGTTGGAATTTTGATTGTGATTTTGCTTAAAATTAGAAATTTGGGGAGAATAGTGGTCTTTGCAATTTGAATCTTCCCACCCAAGAACATGGTATGTCTCTCCATTTATTTAAATCTTTTTTCTTAAAGTGTCTCCAAGTTTAATAAATTTCTTCACATAGATCCTGAACTTTTAGTTTAATCCTGAGTATTCAGAATTTTTTGTAGTAGTTTCAGATTATAAGCATTTTACATATTTAGAGAAATATTACATTCAAAAAAAGTTAATCTGGAAGGATACATGCCAAATTGTTCATAATGTTTTTCCTCTGAGAATGACTCGGAAGGTTTAGGGAAGGAGCAAGAAAATTTCACTGTTCATTTTATGTACTTCTGGAGGGTCTGAATTTGTTACAGTAAGCACGACTTTTAAAAAATCAATAGGTAATCAAGATTAAATATCATTAAGTCATCTTAATAACATTGCTTGTAGAATGTGAGTTGCCTTTCTGGAGGGCAATTTGGCAATGAGTATCAAGATTCTTAAATTGTATTTATCTGTTAAGGAAATAATAAAAAGTGTACAGAAAGATTTATACAGAGATGTTCATCACAGTGAAATGAATAATAATGGAACATTCGAACAGCCTAACAACATGGATTGCTTAGAGAATACTATGCTGCCATTAAAATTTACCTTATTTTCAATTTTTAAAAAAACTTTTTGGAGATGGAGTCTCGATCTGTTGCTCAGGCTGGAGCGCAGTGGTGTGATCTCAGCTCACTGCAACCTCCACCTCCAAGGTTCATGCGGTTCTCCTGCCTCAGCCTCTTGAGTAGCTGGGATTACGGGCATGTGCCACTGTACCCAGCTAATCTTTGTATATTTAGTAGTAGAGATGGGGTTTTGCCATGCTGGCCAGGCTGGTCTTGAACTCCTGACCTTGGGTGTTCTGCTTGCCTTGTCCTCCCAGAGTGCTGGGATGACAGGTGTGAGCCACTGTGCCCAGCCTAAAAATTTTTATTTCCATTCCAGGAAAAATGATGTCTTAGAATTCTGTTGATATGTGTAGCTATGTAAGTAGTATGTGTGTGTGTATGCACATGTATACATTCATATATATATACGTGTGTATATGTATATTACCTATATATACACGTTTTATATATATGTAAATAGTGATTCTCCCTCAGTGGTGGGATTACAAGTGATCTTTATTTTTCTTACAGTTAAAAATATTTAGTGCATTTTCTAAAATAATGTTTTAAACAATCGTTAATACATTTTTAGAAAAACAGGATGAAGTTGTCTATTACGATCCGTGTGAAAGTCCAGAGGAACTTAAAGTCATTGACTGTGTGGTGGGGCTGCAGGACAATAAGAATTTGGAAGTGAAAGAACTCAGAAGGCAGTGCCAGCAGCTGGAGTCTAAACGGGGCAGGATCTGTGCCAAAAGAGCCTCTCTCCGGAGCAAAAAGGTAGGTATGCCCAGAGCGGCTTTCTTTTCTCTTCCAGATATTCTTTTTTTTTTTTTTTGAGACGGAGTTTCGCTCTTGTTACCCAGGCTGGAGTGCAATGGCACAATCTCGGCTCACCGCAACCTCTGCCTCCTGAGTTCAGGCAATTCTCCTGCCTCAGCCTCCTGAGTAGCTGGGATTACAGGCACGCACCACCATGCCCAGCTACTTTTTTGTATTTTTAGTAGAGACGGGGTTTCACCATGTTGACCAGGATGGTCTCGATCTCTTGACCTCGTGATCCACCCGCCTCGGCCTCCCAAAGTGCTGGGATTACAGGCTTGAGCCACCGCGCCCGGCCCAGATATTCTTTTATGAAGGACAAAGAGGTATTGAAATAAGGTTTTTACCAACACAGTCATTAATTTTTTAATGTGCTTACATACTTATCCATGGCTATGGCTAAAATGCTCTTTTAAAATATTTTTCTTAAAAATATTCTTTTTTTCTTTTGGGATTTAAGCATTTAGCAAATCTCAAGGTTTTAATTTATTCATTCAACAACTATTTGTTGAATGCCCATTGCATACGCAGGCACTTTATTTTTGTATTTGAGACAGAGTCTTGCTCTGTCACCCAGGCTGGAGTACTGAGGTGTGATCTAGGCTCACTGCAACATCCATCTCCCAGGTTCAAGGGATTCTTGTACCTCAGACTCCCAAGTAGCTGGGATTACAGGTACGTACCACCATGCCCAACTAAATTTTGTATATTTTGTAGAGACGGGGTTTTGCCACGTTGGCTAGGCTGGTCTTGAACTCTGACCACAAGTGATCCATCCACCTTGGCCTCCCAAAGTACTGGGATTACAGGTGTGAGCCACTGCCCCTGGACCACAGGTACTTTAAAAACCACAATAGGTAGAAACTATTTCTAATAACCAACTGTAACAATTCTAAATTTTTTTTGTGTGAATTATTGAGTACAAAAATCAATTATGGATATAATATTCAGCTCATTTCAGAGCTTATATTTGGTGATTTTTTAATTCGTTTTTTTGAGACGGAGTCTTGCTGTCGCCCAGGCTGGAATGCAGTGGTGCAATCTGGGCTCACTGCAACCTCCACCTCCCAGGTTCAAGCAGTTCTCCTGCCTTAGCCTTCCAAGTAGCTGGGATTATAGGCATGCGCCTGTATTCCCTATATAATCCCAGCTATTTGGGAGGCTAAGGCAGGAGAACATGCCGGCTAATTGTTTTGATTTTTGTTAGAGACAGGGGTTTCACCATGTTGGCCAGGCTGGTTTCAAACTTCTTACCTCAAGTGATCTGTCTGCCTTGGCCTCTGCCTCAGTGCTGGGATTACAGGCGTGAGCCATTGTGCCTGACGATTTTCTTAATTTTTAAAAATCCATGAATACATAAAAGATAACACACTAAGAAATTTAATTTTTTCCGACAGAAAAAAAAGGAAGCTTCTATATATCATTTTTATCTAGACTTTTATATGTATTTAGTCACATTTACTATACTTTTTTTTGTTTTTTGTTTTGTTTGAGATGGAGTCTTGCTCTGTCTCCCAGGCTGGAGTGTGATGGCGTGATCTTGGCTCACTGCAACCTCCACCTACCAGGTTCAAGCGAGTCTCCTGCCTCAGCCTCCCACATAGCTGGGATTACTGGGATTACAGGTGCTTGCCACCATGTCCGGCTAGTTTTTGTATTTTTAGTAGAGACAGGGTTTCACTATGTTGGTCAGGCTGGTCTTGAACTCCTGACCTCCAGCAGTCTACCTGCCTCGGCCTCCCAAAGTGCTGGGATTACAGGCATGAGCCACCACACCCAGCCTACTATACTTTTCTTATTAGAATTAGGAAAACAAGAAAATCGTGACTTTTGTAGCTTACAAAAATGTTACTCTTCAATGTAAATACAAAAAGCTTGACTAGGTGTGGTGGCTCATGCCTGTAATCCTAGTACTTTGGGAGGCTGAGGTGAGAGAATCCCTTCAGGCCAAAAGTTTGAGACCAGACAACACAGTGAGACTTAATCTCTATGGTGTGCACCTATAGAGCCAGCTACTGAAGAAGCTGAGGCAGGAGCATTGCTTGAGCCCAGGAGGTTGAGCCTTCAGTGAACTATGATTGCACCATTACACTTCAGCCTGGGTGACAGAACGAGACCCTGTCTCTAATAAAGAATAAAAATAAAAAACTTTGTTAGAAGAGTATATTATTTGAATGTTTATGTTTAAGAATTGTACTTCTGGATTTAGGAACTGTTCTTCAGAGGATTTGAAGATACACAGGCATTTGCCCTTTGCTCCACATTTCAGAAAAACCATGAGCACTGAGAGAAGTCTCCTTTGGCACTCCCATGGCACTGTGGATGAGATGCCTCTCTCTCCTTGGCAGTGTGTGTGTGTGTGTGTGTGTGTGTGTGTGTGTGTGTACACATAAAATGCTCCTGTGCCTTCTCTATCCAGATTTGGAGCATTAACTTTCACTCTGAAGATATAATCACTCCCCCGACCTCATTTAGGGGAGCTCTTGCACTGATTCCAGAAATTTGGAAGGCACTCAGTTAATAGAATGGCAGTTGAGGTTAGCTCTCAACTTGGGTTCAAATCACATCTTGTCTACTTATCTAGATAGCCATGTAACCTTAGGTAAATTATTTAAAGGTCTTTGGAGCTCAGTTTTCTCATCTGTTAAATAGAGGATGATGGTGGTAATACAATCTCATGATTCATGTGAGGATAAAGTAGCATAAGACATGAAAAGTAGTTGGCATTGAGGCTAGCAGCTAAAACCTCAATAAATGTTAGTATTATCTGTGAGTATTACTGTATATTTTTACATAGATGAAGAATTTTGCAGCTGGATGCAGTGGCTCAGGCCAGTAATCCCAGCACTTTGAGAGGCCGAGGCGGGCGGATAACGAGATCAGGAGTTCGAGACCACCCTGACCAACATGGTGAAACCCCATCTCTACTAAAAACACAAAAATTATCTGGATATGGTGGTGTGCACCTCTAATCCCAGCTACTGGGGAGGCAGAGGTTGTGGTGAGCCGAGATCATGCCATTGCACTCCATCCAGCCTGGGCAACAAAGCAAGACTCCATCTCAAAAAAAAAAAAAAAAATTTATGTGCACATAGGATATATTGGTATAATGAGTGGATAAGCACAGGTGAAAGTTATTAACGTAATTTTTCATATATTTGTAGGTTGCTCTGCTTTTGTAGGTATGCTTGGAAATGTAATTAGTATTTATAATATGAGGAAGTATGTTTAAAACAATCACATGAAAACAGATTGTTGGGACACATCTCATTTAAGAATGAGGGCTGCCTATATGTCGTGGTTGGTGGATTGTTTTTCATCTCTCAAAGCACTATGCTGGGAACAAATTCTTCCCATAAGCAGCCAAGCAACTCTCATCGTAGACGGTGGAGGAGACAGTACCACTGGGCTGCGCCAGAACTGATATTAATGAATGCCTTATGCTGCAGCCCAAATGCAGTGCTTTTTTTCTTTCAACCTTTTATGCTATACAAGGGTAATATTAAAAAATCATGTAGGTGATTTGTATTATTCCACCAGGATCAGTGCAAAGAAAATCATCAGCTCAGATTGCAACAGGCTGAAGAAAGCATAAGATACTCTCGCCAGCATCATAGTATTCAGATGGTGAGTCTCTGAAGGAAAACGTTCTGTGTTTGTGTAGTGTGACATGCAGGCCTAGACTTCTGGAAACTGGAGTTGTGCTGCCCTGGACCTGCAGCTGTCAGCCATTCACTTCCAGGCCCTGCAGCCTGGGCGCAGCCTTGGGGGGTTGGTAATGTTGGGGCACAGTCTCTTTTTTGTCAAGACATTTTTTTTGTAATGTTGAGCAACTTACAAATACACATTTGTTTAAATATAGAAAAGAGACAAACTAAAAGAAGAGGAACAAAAGAACAAAGAATGGATCAACCAAGAACGCCAAAAAACACTCCAACGATTGAGAGCATTTAAAGATGTAAGTTCTATAAACAATCACCTCACCTATATTTCTGGGGAAATAAATGAAGACCACCCATCCTAAGAGAAAAGTATAAAATATTAAGAACAGGTCATTCAGAACGTGAAATGTTTCAAAGATACCATTATTTCTGGTATATCAATAAACAACAATAGAACATCAGTGATTCAAAACCCAAGATATAAAATAACTGCTGTTTTCGACGTCACAACACTCTTGGGTTCCTGCTCCGCACTCCTCACCGAGTAGTCCTAGCTGGACTGGTGGTTTAGATTGGCAGGGAAAACTGAAAACTCTTCAACTCCCTTGACTTTAACTGGCTTTTCCCCACATTTGTGATAATTCTTTAAAATGTTATCCAGGCAGCATTGTGATATAAGTGTAGTTGAAAGTGCCCTGTTAAAAGTAAAATGTGTTTTTAATTTTTTCCTATCTGCATCTTTCTTTTTAAAATTTTTTTTAAGTATATACTTATGAGGGTAATGTTATTTTTTATGCCCTCTGTTCCAGGCTTACATTTGCATTTCCTCCACAAAATGAATCTGTAATTTTTTTTCTATTTCTTGACTTTATTATTAGAAATAAATTCCTTTAAAAGCTGTTATGAACATTCAAAAAAATTTTTTTGCTTTTATTTTCTTCTTCTTTTTTTCTTTTCTTTTTTGAGACACAGTTTCACTCTTGTTACCCAGGCTGGAGTGCAATGGTGCGATCTTGGCTCACCGCAACCTCCACCTCCTGGGTTCAGGCAATTCTCCTGCCTCAGCCTCCTGAGTAGCTGGGATTACAGGCACGCGCCACCATGCCCAGCTAATTTTTTGTATTTTTAGTAGAGACAGGGTTTCACCGTGTTGACCAGGATGGTCTCGATCTCTTGACCTCGTGATCCACCCACCTCGGCCTCCCAAAGTGCTGGGATTACAGGCTTGAGCCACCACGCCCGGCCTGCTTTTATTTTTAATTGACACATAATTGTACAGATTTATGAGGTATAATATGATACTTTGATACAGATACACAACATGTAATGATTAAATCAGAGTAATTAGCATATCTATCACCTCAAACATTTATCTAAAGGTAAATAGGTTTTTTAAAACAATGTTAATAGGGAGTCAGGCTGAATGGCTCATGCCTGTAATCCCAGCACTTTGGGAGGCTGAGGCAGGTGGATTGCTTGAGGCCATCCATGAGTTCGAGACCAGCGTGGGCAACATGGTCACCCGTCTATTAAAAATACAAAAAAAATTAGCTGGGTCTGGTGGCTTATGCCTTTAGTCCCAGCTACTTGGGAGGCTAAGGCACAAGAATCACTTGAGCCTGGGAGGCAGAAGTTGCACTGAGAGCCAAGATCGTGCCACTGCATTCCAGCCTGGGCAACAAAGCGAGACTCCACTGTCCCAAAAAATAAAACAAAATAAATAGGGGCTTATTTAAGAATATCATTAGCCTTGTGCAGTGGCTCACACCTGTAATCCCAGCACTTTTGGAGGCTGAGGTGGGTGGGTCACCTGAGGTCAAGAGTTTCAGACTAGCCTGGCCAACATGAAGAACCCCATCTCAATTAAAAATACAAAAATTACCTGGGCACAGTGGCATGTACCTGTAATCTCAGCTACTTGGTAGGCTGAGGCAGAAGAATCACTTGAACCCGGGAGGTGGAGGTTGCAGTGAGCTGAGATCACACTGCACTCCACTCCAGCCTGGGTGGTAGAGTGAGACTGTCTCAAAAAGAATTGAATTTATTGACTATATACGTAGACCTGCTCTTATTCCCCAGCCCTTTCACAAAGACCCAAGTTTATTGTAGCTCCGAAAAGGGAAACAACCCACTTTATCCCAGAAAAGATTCTGGAATAGGTATCAGATGCCTTCTGTGTACCAGGCACCATGCTAGGCACTTTACATTCACTCTCACTTAGTTCTTTAAACAGGCTTGTGACATATTTTCATCACCATATTAAAAATAAGTAACCAAGGTTCAGAATGGTTGGTTACACAACTTAGCTCAAGGTTAAACAGCAGGGATTGAAGCCAGGTCTTTCTTACTCCAGAGCCACTACAGGGCTTCTCAGCCTGGGCAACACATCCGAATCCCCTTAGGGAGCTTCTTCTAAGGCCCAGTCCCAAACACAGAAATTCTGATATGACTGCCCTGGATAGGGGCCTGGGTGTGAACTGCAGCAGGAAGACTGAATTGATAGGAACTGCATCAATGCCAGATGAATGTAGAGCCAGTGAGGTAGACAGGAACTGGCTGGTTGTCCTCACCAACAGTTTTGATGAAGAGAATGGAGTCAGTGTGGAGGAAGGGATCTAAGTGTGGCCAGCCTGTCCTCCTCAGCCCTCATTCAGATCAAGGAGTTGTTTGGCAATATAGAAGATTACTTTTCCATGTGTGGGTGATATGAAAATGGGAGGGGCAGCCAGATTTAAGTGACAGAATCAGGCCTCCCAAGCTCCCAATGAAACTGGGTAAGTTCACCTAAAGTTGGGATATATTACTGGTTTTCTAGACCAAAAAAGCCCATATGTAGTATGCACTCGCATGGGGTGATGGGAAAGAGTGAGTTGCTTAAATTTTTGGGAAAAGAATTTGAGAATTAATTCAGTTTCCTCCTTCAGCTTAATGAGCCACTTGTGTGACAGAAGCTCAAAGGCTTTTGGGATGTATGGACAGCAGCATCTTGTGTAGAATAAGGGAGTTCTGTGTTTATACGGAAGTGCCACTTTTTAAGGAAGGGGAACAGAGCCAATTTCAGCACATTTGGAAGGGAAGAAGTAGGAGGGGGAGAAAACTAGAAATAAAATCATGTGATACATGACATCTGGTGAGATCAAGGAAGTTGTTTGACTATCTGAAGGGCTGCGTGAGGTAAAGGATTTAATTTATTGTGGGTGGAAAAACTGCAGTAGAAGGAGAACCTGGTCAGGCGCTGTGGTTCACGCCTGTAATCCCAGCAGTTTGGGAAGCTGAGGCAGGCAGATTGCTGGAGCCCAGGAGTTTGAGACCAGCCTGGGCAACAAAGTGAGACCCTATCTCTGCCAGAAAAATAAAAAGGCAGAACTTAATAGTCCAGAGTCACAGTGGCATGCTGCAGCCAGGATGCCACGGAGGGGATCCTTGGGTGTCAGGGAACCCCAGTATCAGGTACGACCAATGATCAGCTGGAATTTGCATTAATAGGGTCATATTGAATGCATCCTTTGCCAGTTTATTTAATGTAGGTTTTTGAGATATATTCATGTTAATATGTATAGGCCTAGTTCATGTTAATGAGTCCATACTGTTAACATTTTGTTTTGTCGGCTAATCAGTGCCTTCTTTAGGGCCCTGCTCTCAAGATTAGCTCTTTGTAGGGCTAGGTTTTTTTTAATCAAATGAATACCTGAAAGACCAGAACTTTTTAAATTTATATTTTTTAAATTATGAAATTGACTCTAAGCCTAAAAGAGAAAAGAAATATCCACAGGCTCTGTTATAGCTGCCGCTTGGGTGTCCACTCTGCTGGCACTTTTCATAGAGCTTTTCTCATTTATAATCGTAATACATATATTTTATATCTGGTTTTCACTGAACGCTATCTGACTTTTTCAGATGTTTCAAGTTTTGTACTATTTATGACTTTTTGTGGGTACTTAACATTTTGGATAGATTTGCCACAATTTTTTAAAAAATTGATGACTATTTTCCTCTATATGTATGCTTTTGTATCTTCATTTTACTATAGAGAAGGTAATAACCTGATCAAAGGATATAAATACTTATCCTTTAATCCATGAAAAATGGATTCAGTAGCAAGGATGGCTGTACAAACAAGAGGCAACTACTTTGTGAATTAGACCATCCACGCATAGAAACGCATTTGTTTATAAATTTATTTCTAGAAAGTTTAAGCATTTTGATGGTTTGCACTTGTGGCAGATTCCTCACCATGGTTTTTCATTTTCAGAAGCACCTGGGTCAATCTGTCCGAAACACCTCTGTCTCAGAACCTGTGGCTCCAAACCTGCCAGGTGGCCTTTCCCAGCAGACGTGCTTGCCAGCTTCCCAGATGGTGTCAGTAATTCATCCATCCTCTAGGAAAACTAGAGGTTTTCCTCTGTCGGAAGCTAGTAACGTGAAAGCCCCCAAGTGTCAAGACTGTCGTGAAAATACCTCTGTCCAGATTTTTGTTCCAGTTAGTGAGCAAACACATTCCAAATCCAGTGAGGAATTGCCACTGCCACCTCCTCCACCTCCACCACCACCACCTCCACCTCCACCTCCACCACCAGGACCACCTCCTCTGCCTGCTCTGTCCTCATCCTCTGAAGCTGCAACTCATCAGAACCTAGGCTTCAGGGCTCCAGTGAAAGATGACCAGCCACTTCCTTTAGTGTGTGAATCACCTGCTGAGAGACTACGTGACTCCTTAGGACATTTCCCATGTCCAGGTAATCCACTGGAATTCTGTCCCTGCTCCCCATGGGTTGTTAAGCTGTTGAAGCATTCTAGCTTCAGAAGCCATCATCTTCAAATTGAAATCATTTTTAGAATTCTCTCTAGTCTTAAAATGTTCCAGTATTTGCTGCCTTGAGTATCATTATTCTTTCATCACAAAGTATAGTATAGCCTAAATCTGGTTTCATAAATGTTAATTCAGTTTGAAGAAACCATCTCTATACCTTTAATGATCGCATGACATGAGGTTGTTAGCCAAGTATCAACCTATTTGAAGTTTTCTTAAAACTTCAGTATGTATTTAATGTCTGCCATTGGAATATTTTCAATACTGTTTTAAATTATGCTTACTGTTGCATCTGAGTCCTTTACAGAATCCAGTTGTTGTATTTTAAGCAGAATACTGGTTGCAAATTACTGTAGAGGCATATTAGCCAGATGTAGAAGGCTGTTCTTGCAGACTGACTAGCAGACTGAGGACCCTTACTGTTGGAAATCTTTCTAAAGTGTAATGGATCAGAAAGAAAAAGTGGGCCACTTGTCTTGGCAAGCGTAGTTCACTGAATACTCTTGACTGTTTCTTTAATACGGCTATAGTTCTCACTCAGAATTTGAATTATGGCTTTAGACATTGAGTATTGAGGAGAATGGCCTAAATCTGACGAGACTTGGAGCCTACTGCTTTGTGGTTGTGTGTGTGTACGTGTGTGTGTGTGTTTTAGATAAATTCTAGCAAAATTTGTTAATTTGTTTTTAAAAGTATGCTTGAGCACCTTCATCTATACTGTGCAAGGTTACTGTAATAGTTGATATGAATAACAGTTCCCAGTTGTGATTCTGGTTAGTTGATCAGTTTGGCTGTTCTAAGTTCAGAGCTTCCACTGTGCCTAGAACCAGGTACAAATGAAAATGTCCAAATAAGCCGGGTGCGGTGGCTCAAGCCTGTAATCCCAGCACTTTGGGAGGCTGAGGTGGGTGGATCACGAGGTCGAGAGATCGAGACCATCCTGGTCAACATGGTGAAACCCCGTCTCTACTAAAAATACGAAACATTAGCTGGGCATGGTGGCACGTGCCTGTAATCCCAGCTACTCAGGAGGCTGAGGCAGGAGAATTGCCTGAACCCAGGAGGCGGAGGTTGTGGTGAGCCGAGATCGTGCCATTGCACTCCAGCCTGGGTAACAAGTGTGAAACTCCGTCTCAAAAAAAAAAAAAAAGAAAATGTCCAAATATTAGGTGGAGACCCAATGGCCTGTTTCCATGGGGTTTGCAACAACTGTCCCATGTATGAAAAGTAAGAGTTCGCATGCCTGTGTCTAGATCAGACTTCGGAAGTGGGCAGATCTTTGTGGGGTGCCACATTGCCAGCCCAGGTTTAATGCACATGGTTTTGGGAAGACCTATTCAACTCAAACACTGCTAATTCACAGGAAACAATAAGAAAGTGTGAATTTGCACCACAGAATGCCCTTGATTGTGAAACCTGCCTCATTACTCCCAGAAGGAAATTGTAATATGAATTTACAGCTTTAAAACCAAAGCAGAATAGCCTTTTGTTAGCCATAGCATGGCCTTTCAGTCCTGAACTAGAAACCATTATTAATCCTGAAGCTTTACCTGGCAGATCTCTAAATTAGTGGCCTCAATCAGGCCTGTCTCCAGCAGCTGATAAAAGATTTTACCCTCTCAGGGGTCTCCAAGTGCCAGAGTGAAAAATAGCTTCTTCTCACCAATGCCTTGAAGCTCTGATCTAATTTGTGTTTTGACAGCATTTCATATCCTCAAAAATAAAGTATGTAAGCCACCTCAGGGTAATGTAGGTGGAATTAAACACATTATATACGGAAAAATGTGCCAGCGCTACCCCTCCTGGTTCATTGAGTTGCCGGTTAAAGTTTTATTTTAAGCCTTTTCATGTGTAGAAACCTACTCACTTCATTGTCATAGAATGAGTCATCACTTACTAATATCCAAGACTGAAGTTAAATTGAGCAGCATAATTTTTTTTTTTAAAGATTTATTTTAGTTGGACAGGATAATGAAGGAGATACAGCTTCAGAGGTATCCAGGTCATGCACACTGGGTAAGACTGTTCCACCCCAGGCATCCATAACTGTCTTCAGGATGGGAGGGACAGATCACATTTGTCTTAAAAAAGTCATTCTAACAAAAGGTATACATGCCTATGCTTCTCAGTTGCTATGGATTTGAAGAAGTTAGTTAGCAGAAAAGAAGTGGTTAAGCTGAAACATGAGCTATTCAGCTATCCTGGATTCAATCAGGGAGCTTATCGTTGATGTGTCTAGCAGGTAATGAAGGCATTTGCTTAATGAAATGATTATTTGTTTAAATCATGCTGTTAACTGATGTGAGATTTAACAATGTTATAGCAATAATGTTCTGGGGAGGGAGCATGTTTTCTTGATGGTACTTGCTCTGCTTACCCAATTTCAGGATCTATGGACGAAGTGTTGGCCTCCTTAAGGCATGACAGAGCCCCCCTCCGGAAGGTCGAAGTGCCGGCAGTGCGCCCTCCCCACGCCTCAGTCAATGAGCACATTCTGGCTGCCATAAGGCAGGGGGTCAAACTGAAGAAAGTTCACCCAGACCTTGGCCCAAACCCCAGCAGCAAACCAACCAACAGCAGACACACCAGTGACCTTGAGAGGAGCATCAAGGCTGCGCTCCAGAGAATCAAGAGGGTGTCTGCTGACTCAGAGGAAGACAGTGATGAGCAGGACCCCGGCCAGTGGGACCGTTAAGCCAAGTTTGACAAAAAGTGGGTGGAGCTAAGGCCTGTTGAAAAGCATGCGAACAGGGTGCTGGTAGATGGGCCACATGACACCTCTGACGATCAGCAGGACATGGGGTGGGACCCTGCAGCTTTTATGTGACATGGTGACTTTTTTTTTTTTTTTTCTTTTTTTTTGAGACGGAGTTTCGCTCTTGTTAGCCAGGCTGGAGTGCAATGACGCGATCTTGGCTCACCGCAACCTCCGCCTCCTGGGTTCAGGCAATTCTCCTGCCTCAGCCTCCTGAAGCTGGGATTGCAGGCACGCGCCACCACGCCCAGCTGATTTTTTGTATTTTTAGTAGAGGCGGGGTTTCACCATGTTGACCAGGATGGTCTCGATCTCCTGACCTCATGATCCACCCGCCTCGGCCTCCCAAAGTGCTGGGATTACAGGCTTGAGCCACCGCGCCCGGCCAACATGGTGACTCTTAAAACTGGGGAGGGGCCAGGTGCCGGTGGTTCACATGTGTAATCCCAGCACTTTGGGAGGGTGAGGCGGCTGGATCACAAGGTCAAGAGATTGAGACCATTCTGGCCAACACGGTGAAACCCTGTCTCTACTAAAAATTTAAAAAATTAGCTGGGTGTGGTGGTGCGCACCTGTAGTCCCAGCTATTTGGGAGGCTGAAGCAGGACAATCGCTTGAACTTGAGAGGCAGAGGTTGCCGGGAGCTGAGATCATGCCACTGCACTCTACCCTGGTGACAGTGTGAGACTGTCTAAAAAAAAAAAAAAAAAAAAAAAAACTGGAGAGGGAAGCAGACTTGAGATTTTGACCCACCAGTCCATATGCGGGATGTCAAGACCTGTCAGAAGTGGCGCTGGCCTAAGAAGGGCACTTATTTCTTACCTTCATTGGTGATCCAGAGTCGTTCCTTGATTCTGAAAGCAGTTTACACTACTCTGGTAAACTGCTTTTAGACTATTAGACTACTGACCGTGGCCTCCTGTGTATATGTAATAGTGATTCCTCAGATTTATAAGTATGAATGTAAATGTTATTTTAGCAATAAGAAAAATTGCTTATATTCAGGAGTTATTTTAAATATTTAAATGAAATTATGTACCAAGTACTACATAAACTCAAAGAACTATTTACAATGTATTAGCATCACTCATGGTGAAATGAAAACATACATTAGCTGCTGTACAAGCAAAGCTTTCTGTACCTGGGTGGGCTTAAAGTTTTTAATAAGGTTTCAGCTAAATGCTTGTTTAAATGAATACTAAGGGTAGAGGAATACTGTTATTTTCCTCAGGAACTGAAGTCTCATGCCGATATATTTTCTCTAATTCTTAAAATCAGAAAAGGGGAAGGGAAGGGACCAATGTAAAGCTATCCATTCATCTCAGACTACAAGCATCCCCACTAACCTTGTCACCCTCACTCTTGTGATGTTAATCCCGGGTTTCCACAGAACAAAAGGAATTCACCTCATTTCCAAAGAGAGTTCTGCTATAGAACAGAAATCTTGGTACTTACCTTTTTTTGTTGTTGTTGTTTTTTTGAGATGGAGTCTCGCTCTGTCACCAGCCTGGAGTACAGTGGTGTGATCTCAGCTCACTGCAATCTCCGCCTCCTGGGTTCAAGCGATTCTCCTGCCTCAACCTCCTGTGTAGCTGGGACTACAGGCGTGTACCGCCAAGCCCAACTAATTTTTGTATTTTTGGTGGAGACGGGGTTTCACCATGTTGGCCAGGATGATCTCAATCTCTTGACCTCGTGATCTGCCTGCCTTAGCTTCCCAAAGTGCGGGGATTACAGGCATGGGCCACTGTGCCTGGCCTTCAGTGTCTTAACTCTCATACAGCAGCCTGAGGGGCCTCAGCCGGCACAGCTGGGAGGGGCATGGGTTCCTTTCAGCAGCTGCCCCTGGGCCTTCCTTCATGGTGTGGCCACTGCCAGGTTGCCCACAGGTCTGTCACGTGTGCTACCTTTTCCGAATGCAAACCCAACTCCTGTATACAAATGAATGTGCCTCACTGTGCTGGCCTGGGCCTAATGGGCCAAGTGCTAACCGTACACTGGCCCCTGGACCTGTCGCTCCCATGTGGTTCCCAGGGGTGTTCCAGTGGGGGCGGCAACCTGCTGATTACTCACTGGCCTCAGGTCCAGATCCCAGAGGCAGGTGCAATGGCTCTGTCCCAGGCTTCCTTCCCCACCACAGACAGGCCAGGCTCAGCATCAGACTCTTCCTAGGCAAAGAATGTGGAATTGAAAAAGTGGCAAAATCAGAACTTTGTGGGACTTTTCTTTTGCCTGTTTTGCAGTTTGGTATTGTTTGCAATTACATATTTATAATTTCAGTATTTTGAGATACCAGCAAGCTTAGTCAGGCTGGAATAATACTCAATTTGGTTTCTAGCGGCTGGCAAAGAAGGGGGCTTTGAAAAAAAGGATCCTTTTCAAAAGAGCATTCTCACAATAAAAGTTCCTGGCCTGATTATGTCTTCTGTGCATCAGCGCTTCTCTTCCTCCTCTGGAACCCCCTCTCTCCTTTCTCCCTTTTCCTACTTCCTCCAGCCAAGCCTTGAAGTAAATCCAGACTTTGGTTTCAGGGAATTTAAAGCCAAGAAAGTGAGGACTACCCAGCTTCGGAGCTCTCCAATCTGGACCCCGAAGCACTGCCAATCTTCACCTCTCCCTGGCTTTCCGGCCCACATGGTAAGGGCAGCCCCTCAGCCTGGCAGGTAAAACCCTCGGAGACCTGGCCACTTTCCCTGGGCAGTCCCTGTCGCTACCACAGGTTTTAGTCCAGCAACACCATGCTGCTTCCTGACTGCCTGCCCACAAAGGGCCTGTTCTCTTAAGCCAAGTGCCTGGAATTCTTCCTCTACCCTCCATGTCCTGGCAATCTCATGCCCATCTTTAGGTCTCAACTCCACAGGTTTTTCCCCCCAGGTCTTCTCCGACCTCTCTCCCCTGTAAAGCCATGTACCTTGTCTTGGAGTCTGGCATTCTGGCCAAAGGAGGACAGGCATCTGCCCCTAGCACAGCCAATCCCTAAGGATTGTCCTGGAGTGAAAAGAAATGAGCTGGACCAATCATACCTGTGTATTCATCTGTTCATCTCTTCCCTCTTCAGAATTTGAACTAGGGAATCAAGCCGGTGGTAATAGTAGCCAGAATGAAGAGGTCATCGGTTAAAGGCCACATGGCATGTAAAACCCACATAGTTGAGTGGATTTATGGGGCAGAGGCTCTCAGACCACAGGGCATGTAAAAGCACATGAGAATGCTTTGGTTTTCTACTGCTGCCATACAAATCACAAAAGTCACTGCTTAAAACACGGATTTCTTGTCTTACAGTTCTGTAGGTCAGAAGTCCAACATCTCACTGGGCTAAAATCAAGGTGTTGACAGGGCTGTGTTCTCTTCGAAAGGCTCTGGGGAGCAGCAGTTTCCTTGCCCTTTCTGGTTTCTAGAGGTTGCCCCAGTTCCTTGGCTTGTGGCCCCCTCCTCCACCTTCAGTGCCAGCAGCATCGTTATCTCTCTGACCCTTCTTCCATCATTACAGCTCTTTCTAACCCAAGAAAAGGTTCTCTGCTGCTGAGAACTTGTGTGATTAGACTGGGCCCAACCAGATGATCCAGGATAATCTCCCTGTCTGAAGGGCCCTTTTGCCAAGTATGGTAACATAGTCACAGGTTCTAGGGATTAGGATGTGGATATCTTTAAGGGCCATTATTCTGTCTAGTATAAGGAGCTTTCTAGCATGAAGATTTCCAGGTCCACAATGCAAGGGTCCTCATCTAGGAAGTCTTCCTGGGATGGGCCAGCAACACAAATAGCTCTGAAGCAGCTAGTCTGCAGATTTTCCTTAGAAAAATGCTACTACAAAAGTCAGAGGACCTGAGTGGGCTGGTGATGCAGCGAAGTAGGCACATTCAGAGCCATGGTGGGATCCTCCTGGGGTCGGCAGTCCTGAAGCCTGGTGTTCATGAGGTCTTCAGAATGGCTTGGGTCATCCTAGGTCTGGAGAAGCAGCGTGAGTGCTGGCCCCTGTCCTCGGCCGCCTGTGAGAGCTCTGTCTTGCGGGGAAGGCTTACAAATCTCCAGTCAGCTGAGTTCCATGAATGCCTGCAACGTAGCAGCTCACCCCCCACTGGAACAGAGCAGATCTGGGGAAAGTCAGTCTTTTCACTATGGTGTTCCCAGGGCCTGGGCATACAGATCACAATAAATATTTGCTAAATGAAAACATGAATGAATAAGAGCTATAAGTATGAAAAGGTGATGGAAGAGGCACAAGTCCCCCTCCCTGGTAGTGGAGGCATACTCAGAAAACCCAAAGCCTAGTGGCCTCAGTCCACACTGCCACTCTTGCTTTGGCTCAGGAGTAGCCCATGAGGACATCAGCCTACTTAGGGAGGTCAAGAACTTCTGAAGTATCTTGTTAAGATACAAAGGACTCCTGAAAGATTTCTGTTGACTTAAAGACAGACACAAATATTTTACTGAACTATGTATTTCTACAGAAACAACTGTTACAACAAAATCGGGTAAAATTCACAAAGGTATACAAGTCTGTAAAGGAAAATATTTTTCCCTTAAATATAAAAAGTTCATTTGCCAAATAACATCAAAAACAAACCAAAAACTGTTAGAAACACAAAAAACAGACAAATACAATAATAGGAGACTAACACACCTTTCTTAGTCTTAATAAATCACATAAATTAAAATTAAAGGTCCATAATATACTTTATAAGGTCAAATGAATGTATCTGATTGAATTTTGTTCCCTTCAGAGAACATATTTTCTTCAGTTTCCTGGGGATATATATTAAAACAAAAAATTTATTAGGTCTCAAGAAAACATCCATCACGATCTCCAAAATACGCAAACTGTACAAACCATACCCTCTTTGACAACAAGGCAATAAAACCAGAAGTCTGTAAGAAAAGCTAAAAACAACAACAAAATAAACTACCTGGAGATTTTAAAGAGTAACTTCAAAAGACTCCAGTAAAAAATAAAGTCAAATCTGAAATTATGAATTATTTATAACTTAGAACACCAAATATAAATTTAAGTGGGATGGATAAAGATATATTCAGAGGAAAAGTCGTACCTTACAATGTTAGTAACCGTGACTTTTATTAAGGAAGAAAAAGTTAAAATGGCATTCAACTTGAGAAGGTGGGAAAATAATAAAAGAAAAAATTATTAAGAACAAAACAAATAATCATGAAATAGTAAAACAGTAAATTAAGATATAAATCTCAGAGATGGTTATTTGAAAAGACTAATGAAACAGACTAACTCTGGAAAAACGAATGAGAACAAAAAGGAAAAGCAAATACAACATGGGAGTGAGGAGCTCCAGGCCGACAAATCTGAAAATCGTAACAGTCACTACTTAGGAAAATTTACTTAATTAGAAACTTTTTTTTGAGAAAGGGTCTTGCTCTGTGTCGCAGGCATGCTCATGGCTCATTGTGGCTTCAGCCTCCTGGGCTCAAGTAATCCTCCTGCTTCAGCCTTCTGAGTAGCTGAGACTACAGGCACATACCACCATGCCTTGCTAGTTTTTAGTAGAGACAGGGTCTCGCTATGTTGCCCAGGCTGATTGTGAACTCCTGGGCTCAAGCGATCCTCCTGCCTCAGCCTCCTGAAGTGCTGGGATTACAAGGCATGAGCCACCACGCTCAGCCGGGAAAATTTAAATTGCCAAAAAATAGGAAGTTTAAAGAAATCAATGAGCATGAAAAAACCAAAAACTTCCTACAAAGGCACTAGGGACAGTTTTATATGTTATAAAAACTTCAAAGAGCAAAATATTCTAAGTATTTAAACGTTTCCAGGGCATAGAAAGAGAGCGCTTCCCAAGTTCTTTTTAATTTTTAAAGAAGTTAACAAACACCAATAAGTGATGAAGACAGCAGAAAAAAATTGTACAACTATTCATCTTATTTAGGTATGAAAAATTTCATAATAGAATGAGCAAACCAAATCCAGAAGAATTTTGCATTTTAAAACTTATTTTTATTATACAAGTAATACATGATCTTTGTAGAAAAATCAGAACATACAGATAAACACAAAAACCTCCTATGGACCAACCAATCATAAATAACCACTGTTAACACTGAAAGGAGATGTATATTAAAAGAATGCTATACTATGACTATATCAGGCTTTTGTAGAAATGCAGAGATGTCTTAACATTAGCAAATCTATTAAAACGATTCATCTTAAGTCATAATAGAGAAAAACCATTTGATCTTGACAGATGTGAAAAAAGCCATTTAATAAAATCCCAACATCTATTACTAATAATATTTTCATCAAACTAGAAATAGAGGGCATAACCTTAATGTATAATTCAAATATTAAGATTATCTTACACTAAGAGTTAAATTTATAGTTTTGGAGAAACACTCTTCTCACTAAGTAAAAAATATATATAAAAGAATGGAGAATATCAGCACAATTATCTAAGTGTTAATTAACATTGTTCTAAAAGTACTGGTCAATGTGATGAGTTGAGAAAGTGAAGTAAGATTAAAAATATGGGAATAAAATTATCATCGTACCCAGAACTATTACCCAACTGAAAAAGGCAAAAAAATTAACAACAGCAAAACCTTCAAAATAATTCAGTCATTGGCTAGTTACAAGATAAATAACCGATCACCAAGTACAACCACACACTATCTCTTCTGCAGAGGTAAGAATGAGGTAGATTGATGTGTACTGACATAGGAAGATCTATTGCAAAGAGAAAAATGCTAATAGCAGAACTGTTGTCGCCTACGGACTTGGAAAAAACTGATGAATATGCATCAGCTGTTAACCGTTTATCCTGAGGAAAAAGGATTTTAATTATGGGGGACTTTAATTTTCTACATTGTTTTTTTAATAATGTTTACATTTATATAAGTTTTATTTAATGTTTTTAAGTCATAAAAGTGATAGATTTAATTTTCATTTTTAAAAGTGGTGGGATTGTAAATCTCATTTAAAATAGCAATCACTAAAAGATCACTTATACTAGAAAAGTTTGAGAGACATAAAACATTATAAATTTACTGAAATGAAAGTTTAAATATTATAAAGATGTTAGTCCTCTTGTGTAAAACATGTAAATTTTACTCGATCCAATTTCTAATTCTTCTAAACATCACAAAATTATCTCAAATTTCTTTTGGAAGTTTTTTTTTTTTTTTTTTTTTTAAAGACAGTCTTGCTTTGTTGTCCAGGCTGGAGCACAGTGCCATGATCTTGGCTCACTGTAACCTCCGCCTCCTGGGTTCACTGCCTCAGCCTCCCAAGTAGCTGGGTTTACAGGCACCCACTGCCACACCCAGTTTTGTTTGTTTGTTTGTTTGTTTTTTGGTATTTTTAGTAGAGATGGGGTTTTGTCATATTGGCCAGACTGGTCTCGAACTCCTGACCTCAGGTGATCCACTCAACTCAGCCTCCCAAAGTGTTGGGATTACAGGCATGAGCCACCACGCCCAGCATGCACAATATATTGGGCAAGTTTTGAAAAAGTTTAATGGGGATGTTTAGTCCAAAGCTATGGCAATCCAAACAATGTGGTACCAGTGTTAGAATGTGCAGGTAGACAGTGAGCCACAATAAAGTTCACAGCACACTCAAGGCCAGGGTGCTTATCCTGGCACCCAAAAGAAGGGCTTGGTGTATGGTACAGAAAGGATTTCATCTAGAGTACAGAAAGGATAGACTTCCCAATAAACAGTGATGGGGTAATTTAGAAAATATATTCCAGATAGATTAGAGGGTTTATTTTTTTAGAGACAGGGTCTTGCTCTGTTCCCCAGGCTGGAGTGCAATAGCACAATCAAAGCTCACTGTAACCTCAAACGCCTGGACCCAAGTGATCCTCCCACCCTGGCCACCCAAAGTGTTGGGATTTACAGGTATGAGCCACCACGCCCAGCCAGATCAGAGATTTAACTGTTTAGAAAGAAATGATAAAAGTGCAAAAATAAGACAGTGAATATTTATACAATCTTGCATTCAGAATTGAAAAGACCTCACCGGGGATGGTGGCTCATGCCTGTAATCCCAGCACTTTGCGTGGCCAGGGTGTGCGGATTGCCTGAACCTAGGAGTTTGAGATGAGCCCGGGCAACATGGCGAAACCCATCTCTACTAAAAATACAAAAAATTAGCCGGGCGTGGTGGCACACATTTGTAGTCCCAGCTACTTGGGAGGTTGAGACACGAGAATCACTTGAACCTGGGAGGCTCAGGTTGCAGTGAGCCGAGATCGTGCCACTGCACTCCAGCTTGGGGGACAGAGTAGACCTGGTATCAGAGAAAGAAAAAAAAAGGAATTAGAAAGGCCTTCATAAGCATGACAGCTTAAGTAGCAACTATTAAAAAAAAAAAAAAGTAACAAACTTGACTAAGAGGTTTTTAAAATGTCTAAACATTATTTAAAAGCCATACATGCAACTTAAAATTTGATTTTACAATGTTTATGAAATAAGCCTCTTAGAAATCAGTGATACTACTGAACACCTTAGAGGGTCACATTTTAACCAAAAAATTATTATTTTTAGCTCTCTGACCCCAGGGTAACTCCAGTGTTGAAGAGGAAGCAGTACATACTCACGCACTGTGGGTGGGAGTATAATTTGGGACAGTCTTTCTGGAAGGCAATTTGAGGCAACACATATTAAAAGTCCTAAAAATGTGCATACTTTTTTTATCGTTAGGATATGTTATGCTGCAGTTAACCAACTAACCCTGAAATCCCAGTGGCTAACACCTAAGGTTTAGTTTTTATTCACGCTACATGTCCATGCAGGGTGGCAGGTGAGGGTGACATGAAAGGAGAAGGGGGCTGCTCCATGTAGTCCAGGCGTCCCCAAACTGCGGCCCGCGGGCCGCATGCGGCCCCCTGAGGCCATTTATCCGGCCCCCCGCCGCACTTCAGGAAGGGGCACCTTTTTCACTGGTGGTCAGTGAGAGGAGCACAGTATGTGGCGGCCCTCCAACCGTCTGAGGGACAGTGAACTGGCCCCCTGTGTAAAAAGTTTGGGGACACCTGATGTAGTCACTCAGGGATCCAGGCTTGACAGGGGCTCTGTCCCTGGGACATCAGCATTTGCTGGGGCAAGGGAAGACAGACACTGCAGAATTGCCCATGGGCATTTCAGTCTCTGCCTGGAGCTTCATAGGTCACCTCTGCTCACATTTCATTGGCCAGAATTAGTCACAGGACCCTGAATGAGTACAAGGGAGCTGGAGGGTGAAGTCCTATATGCCCCAGAAGGAAAGGAGTCACTGAGAGAGAGGTGCATACTTTTGAGCCAGTAATAACTCCTGAAAATTATCCTAAGTCGATATTCTGCAAAGTTCACAAAGATGTTAAAAGAACTTCATGATGTCCTTGACTACAACAGTAAAAAATTGGAAACGACCTAAGAATTCAAGGTACAACCTACATAGAGGTTAAAAATAATGTCATTACATGTTTACTGATATAGAAATCTATTCACAATATAGCATTAAAAGGGATAAAAGTTATAAAATAGTATGTATGATTATATTCCATGAAAAAGTAATAAAACACATATAGATGCATAGAAAAAAGTGTGAAAAGATAAAAACAGAAATGTTAACAGTGGTTATCGTCAGATGGTGCAATAACAGGTGATTTTCCCCACTCATCTGGAATTTCTTTTTTTAAAAAAACTATATTATTTATGTACCAAAAAAGCATTTAAAAAGGGAAACAAAAAACCATACTCTTGGGAGAGTTCACTTATCTACTCCACTCTTACATTAAACTCTTACATTTGAAGCAAGGAATGTCTTCTTTCCTGTCACATCAGAAGATGCTGCTCTCACAATTATGTAAAGTTGGGACTTTCTATGAAAAGCAGTACAAGAGGGTGAAACAATAACACAGCCCCACAGCTGTGAATCATCTGTCCTGCCCATCACTCACCAAAACACGCACCACTTGGGACTCTGCCATAGTTTGTCAGCTCCTGCCAGGTGCCCTGGGGGTCTCTGGGGTTTGGGAGACCCCTTTGCTGCAAGGCTCTGCAGAGAGTAGGGCACTGTACAATTCCACTTCCAACAGAAGACCGACAAACTCTTCTGGTAAATGGATTCCAGAACACAGAACATCACCACCAGAAACCGTAAAATAAAATCTCCTTCTAGGTATACATACTTTTAATAAAAACTCTTCCTTATTGTTTCTCCCACCTCCCCTTTTGCTGTTCACACACACACACACGCGCATGCCCACACATGCACCCAGTCCTAAGTTCACTAGAACATTTCATCCATCTCAAAATTCTTACCAAAGCCACCTTCCTGCCTGAGTAGTGTTTAAAGGCAAACTAGAAAACCCATATTCTTGAGACAGTTGCATGAAAGAGACATGTAAGTAACACATATTTCTAGACTAGACAGGAATCCCTCTCTATGCCAAAACTCCCACCATCTCCAAAATATATACTGTTTCTTTGGGGAAGCCATGTACTCAGAAATTAGGGTTCTTTTAAACCATGCACATCATTTAAAAATATATATGGACATTGATCCTGCAAGCTTCTAGTTTGCAAGTGCTTCAAAATCTAGTGACAAGGCAATAAAATAATTTAACTTCTAGAAAGATAAATGGAACAAACAATCCACTTCTGGATATCAGCAAAGACCAGCGGCTGGCTCCCTATTTTTTTTTTTTTGAGGTGGAGTCTAGCTGTGTTGCCCAGGCTGGAGTGCAGTGTCACCATCTCAGCTCACTGCAACCTCCGCCTCCCAGGTTCAAGTGATTCTCCTGCCTCAGCCTCCTGAGTAATTGGGATTATAGGCGCTCACTACTGCCCCCAGCTAATTTTTGGATTTTTTTTTTAGTAGAGAAGAGGTTTCACTATGTTGGCCAGGCTGGTCTCAAACTCCTGACCTCATGATCCGCCTGCCTTGACCTTCCAAAGTGCTGGGATTACAAGTGTGAGCCACCGCGCCCGGCCCTGGCTCCCTCCCTGCGAGTGCCTGTGCTAAGTCACATCACGGCTGCCTTCCTCCCAGAGGTGCACCTGGCCACATGTGAGGTCTCATGATAAGGTCCCCAGCACATCCTGTGGTTGGCTCTCATCCAAAATTGTCCCTGGTTTCTATAGAGAAGGAGACTTTTCTAAAGAAAAAGAGCCCTGTTGAAATAGGCAGATCATGGCTGGTGCAATGGCTCACGCCTGTACTTTGGGAGGCTGAGGCAGGTAGATTACCTGAGGTCGGGAGTTCGAGACCAGCCGGACCAACATAGAGAAACTCCGTCTCTACTAAAAATACAAAATTAACTGGGCATTATGATGCACTCCTGTGACCCCAGCTACTTGGGAGGCTGAGGCAGGAGAATCACTTGAACCTGGGAGGCGGAAGTTGAGGTGAGCCGAGATCGCACCACTGCACCCCAGCCTGGGCCACAAGAGCGAAACTCCATCTCAAAAAAACAAAAACAAAAAACAGGCAGATCATGATGGTTCTGGGAGGCACATTCACTGTATAATGCTCCACCCTTTACTTGATGTTTTGCATCAAATGCTGTCCCCAGCAGGCAGGCGCCGCCTGCCCACCACCACCATGAAGACTGTGCTCACGGAGCCCGCAGGCTGGAGACAGTCTTCCTGGGTGTTGATCAGGTCCCATTCACACTGCTTCCACCACTGCGCAAGGCTGCTCCCTCCCTGGAAAGCCAGAAAGGAGTGCATCTCCGGGAAGGGGCAGGCAGTGGACAGGCCGCCCCCAGCTAGAACTCTGTTCTGTTTCCATTCCTGCGATCTCAGGGTCTCCCTCTTGTTTTGCCTCCACTGAAGCCATCAATAAAGACCTTGGGGTGTGCTTGTTTTCTATAGAACTGGCCTCACAGGTATGGACACCACTTTAACCAACTTTCTTGGAAAGATTCCTGCAAAACCAGAATCGTTTCAAAGTGGAACTTTGTTATCGTTTATAACAAACATTCCTAAATGTCATTCTGATTCATACCTTTGTAAACTGTCCTCTGCTGTGGACACATATTAAAATAATTTAATTGCAATGTGCTCTTAACAGGATATAAGAGAATTATTTTCTCTTGGCATTCATGGGTCACCAAAGGGACAAGAGTGGCATGGCTCAAAAGACACTGTGCTAAGGTCCAGGAGACCTGGATGCAAAGTCCACGCTGCTGGTCACTGTGGGGTGACCCTGGGCATGTCACTTTCTCTGTCTCTACTTCTCATCTGCAAAACAAGGGGACAGCCTCTGCTCTGTTCTCTCACCCAATTTAAGTCTAATGTGATGGCAGGCAGGAGAGATGAGACTGAGGAGCCACAGGAATTTGATGTCTTGTGTGGATACTGGTCCTTTTCTTCCAAGGCCTGACCACATTGTCCCAACCTGTCGCTCTGGTGGTTTTACAATCCCCAGGCGGCACTAGGGAGGCTTCCTCGCCACCCCCAGCTTTAAAACGCATCCAGTTGGGTCTTGACTGGAATGACAAGTTATTTTTAAAGATCCTCTTGGTTAAAGGGTTCCAAGTTTTAGTTGACCTCTTTTAGACACCAGGTTTCATGGAGGCAGAACGAAAGCTTATCAAGGTACAGCAGCCAGTCTTGGAAATGCCAAAATCAGGAGACCTCATTTGCAAACTAAAGTGCAGACCTGGCCCTGCACCTTCCAGGAGCACAGGCAGCTGTGGTGGATGCTCATGAGTGAGCAGCTCACATTCCGCCAGCGTCTGGTGTAAGGTTAGGACAACGGTACTGAGACTGCCCAGTCTCAGAAGAAACGCGGGCTGACAACTGAGTAGGGCTGACAACTGCCCAGTCTCAGAATAAACGAGGGCTGACAACTGACAACCGCCCAGTCTCAGAATAAACTAGGTACTGACAACGGCACTCAGACTGCCCAGAATAAACGAGGGCACGTCACACCAGCTCAAGGGGACACTGTCCAGGTTGCTCCAGGGCCATTAATTTATAAAAGAAAGTAAATGAAGAGACACTAAGATCTTTAGAGAAAAGCAGAAGGAATGGGAAGTTCAGTGCTCTGTAAAAGCTGTTCTGCTTCCACAGGCAAGCCCAACTTACCTTTCCCTTTAAAGGGGTCCCTACTATTCTTAGCTCTGGGGCTGCAACAACTGTAGAGCGGGACACACAGCAGGAGGAATCAAGTTCCTCGCCTGCTGCCCCCAGGAGGCTCCCCACACTCCTCAGCGGTTGGTGAGCTGGGATCACGGGTCTCGACTGCACAGCCGCCCACTGTGGAAATGGCTCTTCCAACCTTTTCTGCACCTCCACTTCCGGAGTTTTCTAAAGTCACTGCTAGCAGAATCACGAGTGGCTTTAGTAACTATGCTATGCATATGCCACCTGAGCATGCTCCTGTCAGTCAAGAGGGCTCTTCCTAAATTCTTAAGTCACCTGATACACAGAGACAGAGGTCATCTGAAGACCCGAGTGGGGGGTGTTTGGAACCCAGTGTCCACTGCTCCCAGGCAGCCACACACCCAGCCTGCTGCTGGGTGGACCAGACTGGCTTGAGAATCCCCACCCCGCTGCTGGCCCAGGAGCCTGACTCATAGCCAGCTCTCCTCTCTGGTCTCCTGGTGCAGCCAGTAGGGAGCTGCTACCAACTGTCCTGAGAGCCATCTGGAACTCTGGGGAAAGGGCAGGGCCAGCAGCAGCCTAGGCCGAATCACAAAGAGGTCTGGCCACGCTTTCCACTTCCTGTGTACTCAACCAAAGCTCCCACTCACCCTGCAGGGGCCCCTCTAAAGTGCCTTGGTGCCCCAGGTCCCCGGCCTTCCCTTCTATCCGAATCCCACACTAGACTCTCCTGCTCAGAGAGGCTCTCACTGAGGGGAAGGGAAGGAGAGCAGGAGGACTCATGCATTCAGCTGGGGGCCCAGGGCACCTGCGAGCGGACCCCATCTCCCTCCCTCCTCAGGTTGTTTGCTCATTAATCCAAATTCAGCAGGGAGAAACCGTGTCCACGGGAGAAGGTTTCTAGAGGAAGTAGTTCTCTTAGGTGGTTCTCAAAGGGGTAAGGGGTCACCAAAGCCTCCCCCCTGCCCAAGGCATTTAGGGATCTGTGGGGCCAGGGATTCAGAACACCTTGCCACACACGGGTGACCTCCTAGAGCAGGACGTCAACAGCACCCATGGGCCCGCTGGCCCCACTGAGCAGCTCTATCAGAGAGGGAGTTTTATGGCTGCGGTCCCTTCCCTAGGAGAAGCTGGGAAAGGCGGGAGGCAGAGCTGGGTAGAAACCTCGGTCACGAGGGCTGAGGCTTATTGGCTGAGAGGCTCTCCCTGCGATTGCCTGCGATTCGTTTTCAATTGTCCAGACCCATAAGAGAATCTCACCCTAGATCCCAAGCCCTGGGCAGCCCTTATACCTGGAATCCCCAGGCCACAGCCCCCGTCCCTGGGGGAAAAGGCGATTCGAGGGTCGGAGAGCCCCAGGGCAGAGCATCACGGATGGGCTCCAGGAGACCTCAGACCAGCTCCTGCTGCTTCCCCTTCTCCCTCCCTGCCCCAGGGCCACCCGAGCCCCAGCTTGGGTTTGACCACACAGTGTCACTCATGTCTGATAACCCAGCACAGCAAAGATGGTGCATCATTCAACAGCGTCCCAGCTGTGCTGTGGGGTTCGATTAAAACACTAAATTCTGTGTACATGTTTAATTGAACAAATATTTATTAAGCACCTACTCTGTGCCAGGCATTATGCGAGGCACCCTCACTGTGTGCTGTTCGCACAGCACAATCATCTGCTCAGAAATTAAAACCAAGAAAAGGAACACTGTTGCAACCATACAAACTGGGGGCAGGGGCCAGTATTGCGGATGCAGGCGATTCCCAGGCCAGAAAACGCACCCGCCTGGAGCTTGTTTTCCATCTCTCAATAAACCTCCACTAAACAGTATTTTCAAAGCCTCTCGATGTTGATGGAGGGGAATGTTGTTCTCTCTGTGCCCCCGGGGGCTGCTGCCTGGTGGACATTCAAATACTCTGAATGCTATTCGAGAAAAGGAGGCTGATGGCCTGGTGTCAAGAATATCAGTATTTGGATTAGAAAATGCGTTTTATCAGTTCCTGTGGTTGCAACAGCCCTTATGAAAGGTATGAACATCCCTGCCCTGACTGCGTAAATGTTTAAGGTAGACCTAGTTCTGGATTCCTGAGTCAGAACCTTCCAGTTGTCCACAACCTCACAAGGCCAGAGAAGTGAGAGGAGATTTCTATCCTGGAAAGGAGCGAGTGGACGGCACAACTGGTTTGGAAACACGACAAACTGTGCCTGCATTTACAGAAGCAACGCACGCAGGAGAACGTCCTAGCGCTATCGGGTCTCGCGCACACGCGTGGGACTCACGGGCGGGGCCCGGCCTCGGCCGGCCTAGTGGTCGGTGCCCAGCTTGGAGAGGCCTCGGCGGAAGTCGTGCAGGCCGTCGATCTTCCCGTCCAGCACCTCCAGGAAGCTCCTCAACTCCGCCTTCAGGTGGCGCTGTCGGCATCTGCTCTCCTCAATGTCTGTCTTCAGGGAACGCACTTTGTCTTCCAGGTTTTGATTGTCTCTCTCTGCCGCCTGGCAAAGCAAAAGGGAGAGGGGTCTGGAAAACGGAGTGATGAGAGTCGTCCTTCAAACCCTGCTGCAGCTGAAACAAACGTTCTCCATCCCACCCGAGGGCCTGGGCCAGAGCCTAAGTTCCCCAGAGCACGCCAAGCCGCCGGCACACAAGCCTATGACTACGACATCAGAAGGGAAGCGGCAGGCACTTCAGTGACCTCCTCCTTTCCTGTCTGTTCTCCTGCAGAGGGGCCAACACCTGGCCCGAAAACCCAACACCCAACAAAGCAGGCAGAATGCAGCAGGGAAAGTCTGAAATCCCCATCCGAGTGGCTAGCAGAGACCACATTTCAGTTCCATCCTGAGAGACAGAGACAGAACAGATGGGAGAGTGGCTTGTTACCCTGGTCCCACTGAGGCGTGGCCTCCTCAGCCCCAGGCCGGCCTCTGGCCCTCAGCCAGGAAGGACTGGCCGTGCCAGTGACTCAGAGACAGCCAGTCTGTGCACCCTCTGATGCTGTTACCATGGAGACGTTCTGTGGCTCTGGGCCCCACAAGCCTGTAGAGCCACATCTAGGTAAATCACACACAGGTTCTCAAAGACGAGGCAGCTGTGAATCTTTAAATGAGCCGTAAGTTTTGCACTCTTCATATCAAATAAGAGCTTTATGTTGAGGGCATACATGGAGACTTTTCTGAACATGTGCACAGGAACCAGTTACCGATCCCGGGGTTGTTAATTACACGAAGCACCGTGTGTATTTCAGAGGGCCTGCAGGGAGGAGACTCTCTGAGGTGGAGGAGGATCTGAAAATCCTCCTTTTAGGAATCAGAAATCTGAGGCTAGAGAGGAAGGCCTGCCCAAGGTCAGGACCCAAGGTCACTGGCAGGGGAGTGACTGCGGTGGCCCCACACCCTGACCCTGGGCTCTCAGGCCACCCCCTCCCTGCTCCTCACCCCCGCCCGGGTTCTGCAAGGAAACAGTCAACTACGCCACGGTGATGCACAGAAACCTTCGTAGAACTGGAAAAGCCAAAAGTCCAGTGCTGCCAAGTCTGCCCCGGGGGCAGGGGTGGATGCATTGCCACCTGGTATGCAGTTACCGCCAGCTTTTTGTGAACAGCAAATCTCTCCTTTACCATTCTCGGTGTGAAAGTGAGGGGAGGTGGGCAAATGAGTCCCATGACATTTGTGGCTTCTTGGCTGAGCCAGGATGGCTGTGCCCCCCACCCACGTACCTCCAGCTTCTCAGAGACATATTCGCATTCTGACATGAGCTGAGGTATGATTTCACTTTGTTTTCGGAGATCTTTCAGCTCCTACAGGAAAAAAATTTGAGACAGAACATAAAAGCAAGTCAGATAAAATATATTCTTGAAAATCACCAACGTGTGCACACTCGTGAAAGGAGCTTTGGGAACCTGTCGTGTTTGCAGAGACAATGACAGCGACTGTGGGAACACTTCATCTCACGGAATTCCAAGGGTGAAGTGTGTCACACGCTTTGTCACATGAAGTCTGTACACACCACGACAAGGCAGATGTTTTTCCAATTCCTGTTTCATGAGTGGAGAAAGTGAGGCCTGCAGAGTTTGGTAACATACCCACGACCTCCAACATGTGCGCACTTAACTGTCTGCCCCCTAGAAAACAAATGACTCTAGGCGAGGCATGGTGGCATGCGTCTACAGTCCAGCTACACAGGAAGCTGAGGTGGGAGGATCACTTGAGCCCAGTTCAAGACCAGCCTGGGCAATACAATGAGACACCATCTTAAATAAAATAAATACATTAATTTTTTTTTTTTTTTGAGACGAAGTTTCGCTCTTGTTGCCCAGGCTGGAGTGCAATGGCGTGATCTCGGCTCACCACAACCTCCGCCTCCTGGGTTCAGGCAATTCTCCTGCCTCAGCCTCCTGAGTAGCTGGGATTACAGGCATGTGCCACCATGCCCAGCTATTTTTTTGTATTTTTAGTAGAGATGCGGTTTTCACCATGTTGACCAGGATGGTCTCGATCTCTTGACCTCGTGATCCACCCGCCTCGGCCTCCCAGAGTGCTGGGATTACAGGCGTGAGCCACTGCGCCCAGCCAAAAAATGTTTTAAAAAGAAAATAAGTGATTACATGATGGGTCTCTAGTGGCATTAATTTGGCAGCAAAACTCAACTTCTGAGGACAGATACCAAACATGTCTGTCCTGTGAAATGTTCAGCTCCCTTGTGGATCTGCATGATTGGCTGCAGAACAGGGCTAGTGGGGAGGTGGCAGAGGTCATGGGGAGGCCTTTGCTCCGGCCTGTCTGCCCCTTGGTGTGGCTCCCAGCTATCTCTCTGCACTGCTATGCAGGCAGCTGCCAGGGCTGGTCATGTGCCCCAAGACACCTGCTGTGTGCCACCCTGCAAGGCCCAGAGGATGCGGAGGGGCCCTGCTCAGAGCACCGTTACTCACTGTCTCCTTTTCTCGGAGCTCTGCCTCCAGCTCCTCGATCCTCCTCTTCAGCTGCGTGTTCTTCTCCTTCTCTCTGTTGATCTCACTGCATTGTTCTTCCAGCTCATCAATCTTCAATAAACACCACACAGGAAAGCAAGGGTGACGGCTTATGTCAGTCATTAAGGAAGAGATCACCACAGCTACGCTTATGTTTTCCTTTAAAAACAAACCCTAAACTCATCCATTTGTAAGTTTTTCTTTGTGGCTATGAACAAACCCCACACATCCACCATGGGGCTGTCTGCCCCGCTTGCAGGGACCTGCTCTGCACATGATGCCTTAGGCATCTTTCCAGCAGAGCCAAATGTCATAAAACCTGCCTTCTAGATGCCCTGGGCTTTTGGTTTCCTCTCATGGCCACGAAGAATTAGATTCAGATTTGCTTTAGGAGCATCACAAGCAAGGGACAGGCGTCCCCTGGATTGATCTGCTTTTCTCCAGAATGATCTTTACACCATTATTGTCATGTCCTGCATTATTCTGTTTCATCTCAAGGGTTTAAGCCAGCAGGGTAGAAAACCAAGCAACCTCATGGGGCAGTGGCTGTCAAAAAGGGAAGCAATGACATTTCAAACATTATAAATCAAGGTGGCCTTCCCTGTGGATGCAGGCGGAAGGGGCTGGCCTGTGGGCCTCTTCTCGGAGGCTGAATGGCAAATCCCTAGATGGCATTTTTCCTTCCTTCCCAAGGCTGACCCCTCAAAAAGGGTTACCTGTGTGGAACAGGGATGCAAAGGCCTGACACTGTCACACTGCTGTCGGATGCTGGGGCCAAAATGTGTGTGCAGAGTGAACAGCAGACGGGGACCCCACATTCACCACAAAAGCACTGTAGTGATGACGCCCCCCTGAACGGGCAGCAGCAGTCCTTGACGTGAAGGGCACCGAGGACACTTCCCAGAGGCATCCTGCACCGAGCCCTGGAGTCTGAACTCCCAGCCACCACAGCCGCTGGAGACCACACCAACTTCCACCTCCAGCACTGGGAGGCAAGCTCGAGACATGTCCCACCCAGGGAGGGTGACACTCCTCCAAGGGAGCGAGCTGTGCGTGATGCTCTTCCTCTACTCCCCCCGCACTGCTGCTGGCTATCGGACCCAGATCGACAGGAGAAACTCAGCTCTTTTCTTGAAAATGCAAGAAAGGGCAGTCGATCCCTCTGGCAGGCAGATCTGCCAGGCCTCGGTGGGAACGTGCAAAGTCAGCAATTGGCCTGGTGCCCGACTGTCAGCACTTTCAGCACCGAGATGAAAAAAATCACACAAGACAGTTTTATGTGGCATTAGCACGGAAGTAAGACAGTGTGACAGAGGGCTGGGATGCAGGGGCCCTCTGAGTTGGGCAGGGCAGAAACAGGGATCAAGGGGGAGTGAACACCAATCTAAATGGGACCTGTCCCCCAAAACCCTGCACTGACGGAGCATACTCCAAAGCCTGTGTGTTCATAGCGGGAGAACTAACCACCATCAAAACGAGATTAGCAGAGAAACCTCAAGACCTCAGTGGGGGAGTCTCTGGCCATCCCAAAAGCACCTTATGAACCAGCTGGAGTGTGACTAATGACAGGGGAGGTTACAGGTTCATTTTCAAACAAATCAAAATCCCAGGATGTCAAGGGTGGAGAGCAGCGGGTGTACGACAGGCCAGCAGCTGCCTGCCTTCCTCACGCCTCAAGTACCATCATCTTTTTCTCACCTCCAAAGTGACATGTTTAGAAATAATAATGTGAATGGAAGCAGGGCTTCCAAGCAGGCGCAGCTCACGTCCCGAGTCTGTTTCTCACCTTCTCTCTGGGTCCCCTTCCTCCACAGAGGGTCACTGAACCCCAGACATGCCACTCTGAGAGGGACAAGGCTGACACCTCCAGTCTGTCTTCTCCTCAGCAGGAGGAATTATAAAACTTGGGTCAGAAAAGGTGACGAGTCTGGCCAGGTGTGGTGGCTCGTGCCTGTTATTCCAGCCTTTGGGAGGCTGAGGCGGGCAGATCCCCTGAGGCCAGGAGTTTGAGACCAGCCTGGACAACATGGTGAAAGCCATCTCTACTAAAAACACAAAAATTAGCAAGGTGTGGTGGTGGGCGCCTGTAATCCCAGCTACTTGGGAGGCTGAGGCAGGAGAACCGCCTGAACCCGGGAGATGAAGGCTGCAGTGAGCTAAGATCATGCCACTATATCCAGCCTAGGAGACAGAGCAAGACTCCTCAAAAAGAAAAAAAGAAAAAGAAAGAAAAGGTAACAAGTCAGTTGTGAGTTGTGTACGTGGTTAAACTCCTAAGGCAGGCAGGGAGGAGGAGGGACGTTCCTGCCTGGGCACAGGGATGAGGGCAAAGTCGGGGGTGGAGAAAAAGGGTCGTGGGTGCCCACCTTGTTGCGGAGCCGGTCGTTCTCGTCGCGGCAGGCGGAGAACTGCCTCTTCCACTGCTCCACGCTGGCCGCCGACTCCTGCAGCGCCGTGGTCAGGCGGGCGTTGCTCTCCCGCAGGGTCTGCAGCTCAATCTCCCACTTCTTTACATTGGCAGCGCTGCGGGACGGGGACGGGCGGTGATGACAGGTGGGTGCCGTCCCATCTGCCTGCGCCTCTGCCCAGCCAGGGAAGGAGACTCTACCACCCTTAAGCACACCCCTGGGGGCCCACAGGCCCTCTCCCCACAGTGGGCTGGCAGGTGGGTCCGGCTGCACTGAGACAGGGCCAGGAGGGACTGGCCCCTCTCTGGTGAATGTGTCACCCTGCAGTCTGTTTTCTTAAAGAATCACTTTAGAAGAGAACACAGTTCTTGGGCCGGGCGTGGTGGCTCACACCTGTAATCCCAGCACTTTGGGGGGCCGAGGCAGGCGGATCATGAGGTCAAGAGATCAAGACCATCCTGACCAATATGGTGAAACTCTGTCTCTACTAAAAATACAAAAAAATTAGCTGGGTGTGGTGGCGTGCAACTGTAGTCCCAGCTACTCAGGAGGCTGAGGCAGGCGAATCACTTGAACCTGGGAGGTGGAAGTTGCAGTGAGCCGAGATCATACCACTGCACTCCAGCCTGGTGACAGAGCAAGACTCCGTCTCAAGGAAAAAGAAGAGAACACAATTCTTCACGAATGAAGAGACAAAGCTAGGCATGAGCGCTGCAACGCAGGCAAGGCCCACCCCTTCCTTCCTGGTTGCCCTGCTCCCTCCTGAAAGGAGTCGCAGGGGTGGACCAGGGGCCCTTCCCTTCGAGAACTGTATGAAAGCCACGGATACCTCCAGGATGCTGGGTTTAAATAGGCAAGAAGCCAACAGCTTGGCTCAGGGCAATAATGGCCCCACTGTAACCTGTGTCTCCTCAGAGCCTTTAAAGGAATCCAGATCTGAGAGCCTAGGGTTTGGAGACAGGAATCAGTGCCCTGCCCGGGTTCTGGAGGGAGTCCTGGCTGGCCCATGTCCCCTCGGAAGTGTGAGGAGACCAGGTATCTAAAGGACACCTCTGCTGTCAACACAAAGTCCTCACGCTTCATCTGATTCTACGTGCTTGGTGAGGAGGACATTTAAAACAAAACCAAGCTGAAATCAGGTTCTCCTCACTGTTCTCTTCTGACTCTCCTTCAGTTTCCTTGCTAGGATCCCACACATCTGTGGCGCTGAATGTGACTGGAGGTGACAGGGCAGAGCTGCACGTGACAAGCCCACGGGGAGGCTTCTGCCAGGCTGACAGTCCTCTTTCTAAAGGCCCTTCATAATTTTTTTAAGTAAATACAATGGTGTGTCCGAATAGATCTGTGTTATCTTTTATTCCACACCCTCAAGGACCCAAGGACTTGGAAAATATGTACTTTCACTTTCAAACCCCACTGACTGAGGAAATAATAAAATGTTATTATCTGGTGAATTCTAGAGTTGATGACTGAGATTTTATTTTCTTTTACTTTTTTGAGATGGAGTTTTGCTCTTGTTGCCCAGGCTGGAGTGAGTGCAGTGGCACAATCTCAGCTCCCTGGAACCTCCGCCTCCCAGGTTCAAGCGATTCTCCTGCCTCAGCCTCCTGAGTAGCTGGGATTACAGGCGTGCACCACCACGCCCAGCTAATTTTGTATTTTTAGTAGAGACAGGGTTTCATCAGGTTGGTCAGGCTGGTCTCGAACACCTGACCTCAGGTGATCCACTCACCTCAGCCTCCCAAAGTGCTGGGATTACAGGCGTGAGCCACCTCGCCCAGCCGATCACTGAGAATTTAAACTAATTTAGGGAAATAGCTTCATGCCCACTCCTGTACCTCACTTTTTCATTAAACTTGGATTTGAAAACATTTATTTTTAGGGGTGAAACATTTTCACCCAGGCCGCCCACTGTGCCTTAAACGACCAAAAACAGCTCTCGGTTGGGTGTGGTGGCTCACGCCTATAATCTTGGCACTCTGGGAGGCCAAGAATGGAGGATCACTTGATAACCCCAGGAGTCTGAGACCAGCCTGGGCAACATAGCAAGACCTCGTCTCTACAAAACCAAAATCAAAATGAGCCAGCACGGTAGCATGCACCTGTAGTTCCAGCTATTTGGGAGGCTGAGGCAGGGGATCGCTTGAGCCCAGGAGTTCAAGGCTGCAGTAAGCTATGATTGCACCACTGCACTACAGCTGGGGTGACAGAGAGAGACTCTGCCTCAAAAAATAAAAGCTCTCACACTTGCCTGATGGGTAAGAAAAGTGACTGGTCACAGTTCTGTCCTTTGAAGTACCTGACAAAGAGCCACAGTCCAAAGGCAGGCGGCTGGATCTAAGGGTCACACGTGCTTTCTGGAATTCCTAGGTCAGATCACAGCTGGGCCAGTGCAGTTGGAGGGGTGGGCGCCAACCCTGTGGCAGGGCTAGCTGTGGAATATGACAGGCTGCCTCTGGTAGGCTCCTGAAGAGACTGTGACCGCAGCCTTGAGTGGAACACAGGCAGTGTGAGGTGACAGAAAGTTTACTAGCCATGTGACCTTGGGCAAAGAGTCACTTTATCGCTTGGAATTTAGTTTCCTCATCTGTAAAATGGGGGGAGTTTCAAAATGACAGCTTCTCTTACGGGCCGAATGCTTGAGACCTCCCCAAATTTGTATGTTGAAACCCTACCCCTAATGTGATGGTCTCAGGAAGCGGGGGGTGGGAGTGTTGAGAGAGAACTAGGATTAGGTGAGGTCATAAGGGCAGAGTCCTTATGAATGGGATCCATGTCTTTACAAGCGTCCCCAGAGAGCTTGCCTCCTGTCCCCACCTATGAGGACACAGTGAGGAGACTCTGGTCTATGAACCAGACCCTCACCAGGCACCAAATCTACCAGTGCCTTCATTTTGGACTTTCTGACCTCCTGAGCTGTAAGAAACAAAGGTTTGTTATTTAAGCCACCCAGTTCATGGTATTTTGTTATAGCAGCCTGAGCCAAGACAGCTTCCAAGATGATGATACAGTTTTTGTTTTTGAGACGGAGTCTTGCTCTGTCGTCCAGGTTGGAGTGCAGTGTTGCAATCTTGGCTCACTGCAACCTCCACCTCCCAGGTTCAAGTTATTCTCCTGCCTCAGCCTCCTGAGTAGCTAGGAATACAGGCATGTGCCACCATGCACAACTCATTTTTGTATTTTTAGTAGAGACAGGGTTTCACCACGTTACCTGGCTGGTCTCAAACTCCTAACCTCAAGGGATCCACCCACCTCAGCCTCCCAAAGCATTGGGATTACAGGTGTGTGCCACCAATACCTGGCCAGTACAGCTCTTAAATGGGCAACTCTGAGGAGGAGGACTTCTCAGTCTGAGGGAGACTGGGGAAAGCCTACCGAACCCCCTACCCCTGGCCAGGTGAGCAGAAAGCCCTGAGTGTGCTCATGGGACCAGCCTACACCATGAAGCCCAGCCTTTGGGAAATGCACCACATTCTCAAGATACAAAATTGCAAGCACCGTTCACACAGTAAATTAAAATCGTATCGATACCATTATGGGGACTATGTTACATTTATAGGTCAATTTAGGAGAAACTGATCCTTTTAAAATATCAAGGCTTTTTGCCACTTTCCAACAGAATGTCTATTTGTTAAACACTTCTTTTTATAAGCCTCGAAATCATTTTAAAGCTTGCCTCACATAGATCTTGCAAATTTAAGTTTATTCCTGTGTAGTTTATGGTTCTAGTTCATATTGTAAAGGATCTCTTCTTCAAATATATATTCTATGTGGCTTTTTTGTATATAGGAAAGTGACTGAATTTTGTGTGATTTCATATTTTTAATAGTTTATGTTTTCACATGCATTTCTCAGATGTTCAAAATTCAATCTTTTTTTTTGAGACAAGAGTCTCACTCTGTCATCCAGGCTGGAGTGCAGTGTGCAATCTCAGCCCACTGCAACTTCTGCCATCTCCCAGGCTCAAGCAATCCTCCCACCTGAGCCTCCAGAGTAGCTGGGACTACACGTAAACACCACCATGGCTGGCTAGTTTTTAAAATACGTTTTTCTTTTTTTGGGAAGGAGTCTTGTTCTGTCACCCAGGCTGGACTGCAACGGCACAATCTTGGCTCACTGCAACCTCCGCCTCCTGGGTTCAAGCAATTTTTCCACCTCAGCCTCCCGAGTAGCTGGGACCACAGGAATGTGCCACCATGCCCAGCTAATTTTTGTATTTTTAGTAGAGACAAGGTTTCACCATCTTGGCCAGGATGGTCTCGATCTCTTGACCTCATGATCCGCCTACCTTGGCCTCCCAAAGTGCTGGGATTACAGGCGTGAGCCACTGTGCCAAGTCTAAAATACTTTTTTCTAGACAGGGTTTTGTCATGTTACCCAGTCTGGTCTCGATCTCCTAGGCTCAAGTGATCTGCCCGCCTCAGCCTCCCAAAGTGTTGGGATTACAGGTGGGAGAAGCCATGCCCGGCCAAGAGTCCACGTTATAAATGATAAATTTGGCTCCCCAAAAACAAAACGAAGCACAGGCGCAGGGGTGTGTAACACACACACAGGCACACAGTTACCCTCTCTCCACACATGTACACTCAATCACATACATTCTAACACACACACTCCGACACTAACACACTCACGCACATTCACCCTCTCTCCATTTACATACTCACAATCACACACACATACACCCACACACTCTCTCTCTCACACACACTCACACACAAATGGATGTTGATGTGGTTGGCCAGAGTAGGGCCAGGAAGCCAGCTGGCCTTCCTTTCACCAGGAGACCAGAGTGGATGCTCCAAGCAGGTTCCAGTTTTCTCTCCCAATTTCCTGAAACCCTGTCCAGCAAGAGAGGCTTCTAGGGAAGTGCTCAAGGTGGAGAAAATAGGGTCTGGACTTCAAAACAGCCTTACCTCTGCGTCAAGGCAATCTTCAGCTTGTCATTCTCAGACCTCAGGTGCGTGTCGACTGGACCAGCATGAGAGGCCTTTTCATCGTCTGTCCCGTTGACACTGGATGCCTGAGTAGAAGATAGGGTTTCACGCCCAGATTCCTGGCCAAAGTGAATTATCTTCACACGTTATTGCTTGTCCACACATCAGCAGCAAGTCAAGCATAATAAGAAACTGTGTGTTTATGGGTGTGGACGAACCAACTCATCCAACTAGAATGTAGCAAAGGCTAACAGATTAAAAAAAAAAAAAAAAACCTAACAAAGACTATCAAGAACAAAGGAAAAGGCACTGAAGAGACCATGTGAAGCTCATAAAGTCTGTGCACTTTACTGAAAAATACCTGGGCCAGTGCTCTGAGCTTTTTTTACTTAGGCCTTATGGAGAAACCTACCAAACTTGGAGACCTGGTCTCCTGAAATACACAGGACAGAAGCCATAAGGAAAGAGGGATGTTAGAAACAAGGAATGAGGAATAGCGAATGAGGACAGAGAAAAAGTACATACTAGAAACAGAGACCACTTAAAGATCCTGGGGCTATGGAGTGTTAGATCAACACATTCATTGAAGAAATAAGAACCAGGTCCTGATGTTTCCCAGCTCCCTCACTACTGACTGTTGCTACGAATATGCTGAAGGGTTTTTCTGTAAGTCACACAACGGAGAGGTGAAATCTCATCTGGTGCTATAGAAGACCTTAGAAAGATCTTACTTAGCTTCCAATAAGCACGCGGGCAAAGGAGGAAACTAGCGGAGAGTGGTGTATAAATCCAAGTTTCTATTTCTGAATTTCAAAAAAAAAATGCCATAAGCAAAATTAAAATAAAACAAAAACCTGGGGGAAATATATGCAGCAGCACATATGAAAAACGAAAGTCGGCCAGGCGCGGTGGCTCACGCCTATAATCCCAGCACTATGGAAGCCTGAGGCAGGCAGACTGCCTGAGGTCAGGAGTTCAAGACCAGGCTGACTAAGGTGGGGAAACCTCGTCTCTACTAAAAACACAAAATTAACAGGGCCTGGTGGCACATGCCTGTAATCCGAGCTACACAGGAGGCTGAAGCAAGAGAATCGCTTGAACTCGGGAGGCGGAGGTTGCAGTGAGCCGAGATCATGCCACTGCACTCCAGCCTGGGCAACAAGAGCGAAACTTTGTCTCAAAATAAAAAAAAGCAGAAAAAGAAATGTTAGTATCTTTCCTATGTTGACAAGCTCTTAGAGTCCTCATCTTTTAGAGCTATACACTCAAATATTTATGGATGAAATGAAACATCTGGGATTTGCTTTAAAATATGGGGGAGGGGGAAGGAGTAGGTGGATAGATGAAACAACTGGCCATAATTTCCTAATTGTTAAAGCAGACCTATGGGTACAGGAAGACCATTATACAATTATGCCTACCTTTGCATATGTTCAAATTTTTTTGTGTTTAAAAATAAAGCTCTTAGGCCGGGCGCAGTGGCTCAAGCCTGTAATCCCAGCACTTTGGGAGGCAGAGGCGGGTGGATCACGAGGTCAAGAGATCGAGACCATCCTGGTCAACATGGTGAAACCCTGTCTCTACTAAAAATACAAAAAAGTAGCTGGGCATGGTGGTGCGTGCCTGTAATCCCAGCTACTCAGGAGGCTGAGGCAGGAGAATTGCCTGAATGCAGGAGGTGGAGGTTGCGGTGAGCCGAGATCGCACCATTGCACTCCAGCCTGGGTAACAAGAGCGAAACTCCGTTTCAAAAAAATAAATAAATAAAGCTCTTGAAAATCAATACCAAAAAAATGAGCACCTTAACTTAAAAAAGGGGTAGGTAATTGATATTTACAAAAGAAAAAAAACCATACAATCAATAAACATAAAAAAATATTTAATCTCAGGCCGGGCATGGTGGCTCACACCTATAATCCCAGCACTTTGGGAGGCCAAGGCAGGTGGATCATGAGGTCAAGAGGTCAAGACCATCCTGGTCAACATGGTGAAACACCGTCTCTACTAAAAATACAAAAATTAGCTGGGCGTGGTGGCGCGTGCCTGTAGTCCCAGCTACTCAGGACACTGAGGCAGGAGAATTGCTTGAACCCAGGAGGCGGAGGTTGCAGTGAGCCGAGATCGCACCATTGCACTCCATCCTGGGTAACAAGAGCGAAACTCCAGCCTGGGTAACAAGAGCGAAACTCCATCTCAAAAAAAAAAAAAAAAAAAAAAAAAATTTAATCTCATTGGTAAAGAAATAACAAAATGGGCCGGGCGTGGTGGCTCAAGCCTGTAATCCCAGCACTTTGGGAGGCCGAGGCGGGTGGATCACGAGGTCGAGAGATCGAGACCATCCTGGTCAACATGGTGAAACCCCGTCTCTACTAAAAATACAAAAAAATCAGCTGGGCATCGTGGCGCATGCCTGTAATCCCAGCTACTCAGGAGGCTGAGGCAGGAGAATTGCCTGAACCCAGGAGGCGGAGGATGCGGTGAGCCGAGATCGTGCCATTGCACTCCAGCCTGGATAACAAGAGCGAAACTCCATCTCAAAAAAAAAAAAAAAGAAATAACAAAATGAAGGCCAGGCACAGTGGCTCATGCCTATAATCCTAGTACTCTGGGAGGCCAAAGTAGGTGGGGATCACTTGAGGTCAAGAGTTTAAGACCAGCTTGGCCAATATGGTGAAACCCTGTCTCTACTACAGTTACAAAAATTAGTCAGGCGTGGTGGCACGTGCCTGTAATCCCAGCTATTGGGGAAGCTGAAGCAGGAGGATCACTTGAATCTGGGTGTCAGAGGCTGCAGTGAGCTGAGATCATGCCACTGCACTCCAGCCTAGGCGACAGAGCCAGACTCTGTCTCAAAAAAAAAAAAAAGGAAAAGAAATAATACACTTTTCATCTGTCAAATTAACAAAGCTTTGCTGATGAGGGTGTGGGAAGAAAAAGCCTTATTCACCGTAGGTGGGAGTTAGAACTGTATTATTTCTGCAGGCTAAGTTTGTGGTGTGCATCAAAAACTTAAAAACGTCCATACCTTTAACTCAACATCTCCATTTCAAGAACTGATGCAGAAACCACCAAATGCACAAAGATATGCAAGAATGTTCATCACAGTGTTATTTATATTAGTGAAAACTTAGAAATAAGATGCCCCAAATTATAGGAGATTAACCGAATAAGCTGTGATACAAACACTAGAATGCTGTCCAGCCATTAAAACAGTTTTGAATAATCATAAGGTTAAATGGTATAATGTAAAATATATACTGGAAAACTACGTTAGAAAGATACACACCAGGCTGGGTGCAGTGGCTCACGCCTGTAGTCCTAGCACTTTGGGAGGCCCAGGCAGGTGGATGGCCTAAGGTCAGGAGTTTGAGACCAGCCTGGCCAATATAGTAAAACCCCGTCTCTACTAAAAATATAAAAAATTAGCTGGGCATGGTGGTGGGCTCCTGTAATCCCAGCTACTCGGGAGGCTGAGGCAGGAGAATGTCTTGAACATGGGAGGCGGAGGTTGCAATGAGCCGATATTGTGCCTGTACTCCAGCCTGGGTGACAAGAGGGAAACTGTCTCAAAAAAAAAAAAAAAAAAAAAAAAGTTACACACCAAAACCATAATAAAGTATCTTCAAGTGGTGAGAAGGTGGATTTTTATTTTCTTTACAGTACGATAACTTTTCCTTTATACAACAAACATGTAGTACTTTTATAGTCACAAAACAGCCCCACATTAAGTGTTTTTGTAATTAGGCTGTTTAAATATCCACCTATTTGGAAAATGTAATCAAAGTGTTCATATTCTAAGAGATTCAGAAAGCCAAGTAACTGTTTGATTACTAATTTAAAAAAACCAAAAGGGCCAGGTGCAGTGGCTCATGCCTGTAATCTCAGCACTTTGGGAGGCTGAGGCAGGCGGATCACCTGAGGTCAGGAGTTTGAGATCAGATATTAAACTCAAAGATATCACTGTTATATGTGGTATTCTGAAAAAGATAATATGTTAGAAACTTTATTTAGACTATGGACCATTTCACATGCTGAATTTCATAGATCCTCAGAGATTAATCAAGAATTCCCCCACCACCACATATATTAATCTAGACATCAGGAAGGTGGGTGTATTGATTTCAGGTTAAAAGAGGTCCTTTTCAGTCAATTCTCACACTTTAGACAGACTGTTCAATTAGTATACAAAATTAATGGTATCACTTAGATCATATTAAAGATTATTTTAAAAGATTCAGGAAAGTTCCTGTCTACTTGAAATGGAATTCACATTCATTTCCATAGGTCCATGTGGGCATATTAATGTGAGGAGGCCAGGACAAGGTATTGGGAAGATAACTCAAGGCAGACATAGGTTTTGCCTTTTTGAAACATCTTAAGCCACCAAATCTCCTGTCCCAAGGGTCAGCCATAGCTCCCACAAACCCAAGGTCCCTCTCCGCATTCTCTCCCCTCCTGAGCACCGACATGTTGGGTATGTTCCCTCCTGGGGTTCACAGACACTGGAATTTCTCCCTCCCTATCTTTGCTGGCTCCCATTTCCTAACTGGGCCCATTTCCTAGGGCTCTAGCATCTGCCCTCCTCTCTCCATTGCTTCGTTGTGCACCCAAGGCTTCAGCTATGCCCCTGTGAGGCTGATGGTCAAGTCTACAGCATCGACCTTGACTGCATAAGATGGCCCAGGCCTCCTGGTTCTCTTTCTACACCCTGTCCTCATTTGCAACCCTCTCCCCAGGCTTCCCTGGCCCAGCCACTCTCCCCTTCACAGCCTCTCGACAATCTTTCTGCCCTCAGTCCCTCCCAGCCTGTGTACCATCTGCAAGCAAGCCTACTCTCTCAGGTGAAAAGTCCAAATCAACAGTCACAAAACACTTCCAATGTCTACCAACTACCCAAGAATAATTAAACAAATAGCTAATAAATAATAAACTACCCACGAATGAAGAATTTTCGGTCTTCACAGTATCTCCAAGCACATCCCCATTCCTCCCACAGCACGCCTCGGCCCACACCGGGCAGACTCCTGGCCATCTTGCTAGCACATCGTACTTATTCCTGCCCTTCAGTCTTCCCTGGCTTTCTACATATAACCCCGACACTAGGTCAGGACGCCCTCCCCACCACATATACTACTCTAGACATCAGGAAGGCAGGTGTGTTGATTTCAGGTTAAAAAAGGTCCTTTTCAGTCAATCCTCACATTTTAGACAGACTATTCAATTCCTGGCCAAGCCAGCTCTCCTGTGTGAAGACAGAGCTATTAGAACACCATCTCCTACCTGACCTCTGTTAAAACTGGAGATGAACACAAAGGTTGTCTGGTATTAAGTCTCTCTCTTGTGGGCACAAGGTGCCCTACATAGAAACTCACCTCCTGGCACAGCCAAGAGACATGGGCCCTCGTCACTGGCATTTAAATACAGTGACCACAGAATGTCACTCCAGGGCCAGGACGTACATTAACTCGAATCTCATCAACGATTTTCTGTCCAAAATACAGTACACCACATCCTAAAAAATTCAAGAGTCTCATAAAAACATGTCACTGTGATTAGGCTCATAGGCGAAAAAGTCTTCAAAATGACCTACTGTCGAAATTCCGTATTTCTGGACAGAAGTGACAAGGAACAAAGAGACTCCATCACCAGCCCCACTAGGATTTACTGTATGGACAAGTGTCTTACTTGGGAATGATTACTTGAGGTCTCGATTTTCTCCTGGGTCTTGTCTTTGGCTATCTTGGCGGCTTCTTTCACCTCCTGGAATTTCTCTGCAAACTGAGTATGAAGAATATTTGTTAAAGCTTTTATTAACCTCATTCATGGTTGGTATTCACAGCCTTTATTCATTTTGCATCCCTTTTAGGTCAATGCATTCTGTACAAATCCAGAAGAATTTTATTTGCTATTAAATGAATACAGGAACGTATATTCCAGTAAACAGCACTGGGCAAGTCAGATCTGAACCAGTATCTAAGGTACTGAAGCTACTTTGATAATGATGTATTAAACTAATACAGCCGGGTGCAGTGGCTCATGCCTGTAATCCCAGCACATTGGGAGGTCGAGGCAGGCAGATCACCTGAAGTCAGGAGTTCGAGACCAGCCTGGCCAACATGGTGAAACCCCATCTCTACTAAAATACCAAAAAATCATCTGGGTGTAATGGCATGTGCCTATAATCCCAGCTACTCAGAAGACTAAGGAAGGAAAATCGCTTGAACCTGGGAGGTGAGGGTTGCAGTGAGCCAAGACCGCATAGCTGCACTCTGGCCTGGGCAACAGAGTGAGTCCATTAAAAAAAAAAAAAAAAAAAAAAAAAAAACTAATACAAAAATGGTAAATGAAATTTGGCTATATCACACACACACACACACACACACACACACACACACACATACACACATCCATGGAAAACTTCATAATCCATACTGAAAAGTTCCAAAAACTCTTATATAAGTCAATGTCATGAAAACTAGAAACACTCAAAAAATTCGAAGAACTGTTGTGATTTTAAAAGCTTAAGAAATAAAATAGTAAACCATAATATGTAGCCTATGATTAGCTCCTGTTCTGGACAGACCAACTTTAAGACTTCTGGGGGGACAAATGGGGAAATTCAAATGCAGACTAGATTTTAGATGATATCAAGGAGTTACTAATTTTGTTAGAAGTTCTAATGATGTCATTACATTGGAAAATGTCATTTTTTTCCTAGATGAATAAGTATTTAGGAGTGAAATGTCTTAATACTTACAGTTTAAAGTACTTCAACAACAATAAAAGAGAGGAAGAAATGTGGTAAAATGTAAACAACTGTTAAATCTAGGTGATATGTATATGGGTATTCATTATACTATACTCTCTACTTTTTGTTAGTATCTTAATATTTCCATAGTAAAACAATTCTTCAAGTCCCGGGGCAATCGTATCACTCACTAGCTTATATAGTCACTAACAAGGCGGCCAATTTTAATTAGCAAATTCATTGCTTGAACAGAGAACAGCCTGTGATAATGCTGGTGTGTATTACAAAGTAAGAGCTAAATGTGGTTGCTGACAACACACACACACACACACACACACACACACGCACGCAACAAACTAGCAAGTTGCAAGGCTATCAACAATTCTCTGGGTTTTATTGAGAACTCATTTATTCCTGAGCATAGGTTATCCTCTGGGTATCTTCACAATGCCAATAACAGTCACCTGCTTTGGGAAACCTTGCCAGATAACAGATGTGGGTGAACTCAGTACCCTAGGGTAAGCTGAAAAGGTCAGTCTTTCTGTTCTGGCCTGTGGTTGCAGGCCCTGTCAACAAAGCCACGGCTGGGGAGGCTTCATATTTAACTATTGCAATCCTGGCAGAGGAAAATCACATTACTTATTGCTTAAAACGTGAGGTCCAGCAGGGATGAACAAAGCCTCCCTCCTCACCTTTTCTTTTTGGGAATCTCTTAGGGAGAAAACATCATTATCATGAACTCCTTTGTGGCAGGGTCCACATCTTTCCTCTTTGTGCCCTCCTCCCACACCCAGCAAAAAGCAGGAACAGTACAAATAAATTTGTTCAGTGAATGAATGAGTTCTAGGCTTGCAAAGCCCTATCCATTTTAGGAAAAAAAAAATCATGTAAAATACTTGGTAGTCTATCAAAGATTTTGTTTACATTCAAACAGGTGAGAATCAAAAAGAAAATTTCAGACAATAAGCTTAAAACATAATGAGGTAGGATAATAAGCCCTGTGATATGGTTTGGCTGTGTCCCCATGCTTTGGCAGGATCCCCATGCTGTGTGCAGTCTAGGGACTTGGTGACCTGTGTCCCAGCTGCTCCAGCTGTGACTAAAAGTGGCCAATGGACAGCTCGGGCTGTGGCTTCAGAGGGTGCAAGCCCAAAGCCTTGGCAGCTTTCATGTGGTGTTGGGCCTGCAGGTGCACATAAGTCAAGAATTACTGTTTGGGAACCTCTGCCTAGATTTCAGAGGATGTATGGAAATGTCTGCACGACCTGGCAGAAGTTTGCTGCAGGGGCGGGGCCCTCACGGAGAACCTCTGCTAGGGCAGTGCAGAAGGGATATATGGGGCTGAAGCCTCCACACAGAATCCCCACTGGGACACTGCCGAGTGGAGCTATTAGAAGAGGGCCACCGTCCTCCAGACCCGAGAATGGTAGATCCACTGACAGCTTACACTGTGCACCTGGAAAAGCAGCAGACGCTCAATGCCAGCCCATGAAAGCAGCCGGGAGGGAGGCTGTATCCTGCAAAGCCACAGGGATGGAGATGCCCAAGACCACGGGAGCCCACCTCTTGCATCAGCATGACCTGGATGTGAGACATGGAGTCAAAGGAGATCATTTTGGAACTTTAAGATTTGACTGCTCTGCTGGATTTCAGACTTACACGGGGCCTGTAGCCCATGCAAGTTTTGTTCAATTTCTCCCATTTGGAACAGGTGTATTTACCCAATGCCTGTTCCCCTGCTGTACCTAGAAGTAATTTGTTTTTAATGTTACTGGCTCATAGGTGGGAGGGACTTGCCTTGTCTCAGATGAGACTTCAACTGTGGACTTTTGAGTTAATGCTGAAATGAGTTAAGACTTTGGGAGACTGTTGGGAAGGCATGACTGGTTTTGAAATGTGAGGACATGAGATCTGGGAGGGTATGGAAAGATACGGTTTGTCTCTGTGTCCCCACCCAAATCTCATCTTGAATTGTAACTCCCACAATTCCCACGTCATGGGAAGAACCTGGTGGGAGGTAATTAAATCATCAGGGCGGGTCTCTCCCATGCTGTTCTCATGATAGTGAATAAGTCTCAGATCTGATCGTTTTAAAAATGAGTTTCCCCACACGAGCTCTCTTCTCTTGTCTGCTGCCATGTGAGAAAGGCCTTTCACCTTCCGCCACCACTGTGAGGCCTTCCCAGCCACATGGAACTGTAAATCCAGTAAACCTCTTTCTTTTGTAAATTGCCCAATCTTTAGTATATCTTCATTAGCATGAAAACGAACTGATAAGCTCTATCAGATACATTTTAAATAAGTGATCATTTTTCAAGGTGTGATATTAGTAGATGCATGATGGAACAGAACAAATGGGTGGGAAATGGGCCTCACCTTCCTATAAAAAATTAGCTTATGACTAAGGGAGAATCAAAAATAAATGAGGAAGGTTACTCGACATATGATTAACTTTATTAAATTGAGGGAAATGAATTTAAATCCCACAAACCTGTGGCATGATAAATTACTGATGAGTTAAAAGGGCAAGAAAAAAAATCAGGATGCTCCTGAAGGAAAAAAAAAACCTGGATGCAAACAGACTGAGCACGTATCAAGCTTCTGCTTGAGAGGTGGGAGGATAATTTTCTAAACTTGGAAGAAATTTCTTAAACCCACAAAAGTGACAGACTTCACTACATAACAATTTAAAGCTTTTGAATATAAAAGGAAAAAAAAAAAAAAACAAAAAAAACTAAACCAGAAGGGAAACAACAGCTTTGGGAAAATATCTATAGCTAGGCTAGTACAACAGAAAAAGGACTATTTTCTTTAGTATGGAAAGAATTTGTACAAACTGAAAAGTATGACAAACCCAATAGATAAATGGCGAAATTCAGGAATAACAAATGCAGTAACTACTTACGGAAAAGAGCATTCAGCCTTGTTGGAATTGCAAATCAAAATAATGAGGTACCACTGTTTGCCTGTGAAACGAGCAAACCCTAAAGACAATTATATTCTCTGTTCTGGCAAGATATTTCTGGTAATGTTGGTATAGCCCCACTGAGAAACAATTTGGAAATATGTCTCCTGAGTGATAAAAACATACCTACTGACCCAGTGATACAGCTTCTGGGAAATGCTCTATGGAAATAACTGAGAATATGGTGGGGGGAGGAAGGCCCTCAATATCAAAGATGTAAATTCCAGCATTGTCTACAAATATGGAACACTGGAAACAACCCAGAGGGCCCTAGGAGAATGACAGAGAGAAACTTCCTCTCAAAGCCTCCAACTAGCAGAAGAAAAGCGCCAGCCACGACAGACGCCTACTCATTGTCCTTCCGTGAAAAATCCCAACCCTCCAAGTCTTGCATTTTCTAATATTTCCCCCTTATTCTAAAAAAGAAAAAAAAGCATATACGCTTGTAAATTTGGAAAATATAATTTAGAAAAAAATATTTTTTTCATATGACTGTTGGCTGCATATATGTCTTCTTTTGAAAAGGGTGTGTCTGTATCCATTGCCCACTTTTTAAATGGATTTTTTGTTGTTGTTGTTGTTGCAAATTTAAGTTCCTTATAGATGCTGGATACTAGACCTTCGCCAGATGCATAGTTTGCAAAAATTTTCTCCCATTCTGTAGGCTGTCAATTTACACTGTTAATAGTCTCTTTTGCTGTGCAGAAAGAAGCTCTTTAGGTTAATTAGATCCCATTTGTCACTTACAAGTAGGAGCTAAATGTTGAGAATACATGGACACAGAGAGGAACAGCACACACAGAGGCCTATTGGAGCATGGAGGGTGGGAGGAGGGAGATATCTGCAAAAGTACATGTTTCTTAACTTTTAAGTAACATAAGGTACATGTAACTTATTTATAATACATATTATATATACAAATTATATAATATTTTATATATATATATATTTTTAAATTTTATTATTTTTTTTCTTTTCCTTTTGAGACTGAATCTCACGCTATCGCCCAGGCTGGACTGCAGTGATGCAGTCTCAGCTCACTGCAAACCTCCGCCTCCTGTGCTCAGGTGATTCTTCTGCCTAAGCCTCCAGAGTAGATGGGATTACAGGCATGTGCCACCATGCCCGTCTAATTTTGTATTTTTAGTAGAGCTGGGGCTTCACCATGTTGGCCAAGCCAGTCTTGAACTCCTGACCTCAGGTGATCTGCCTGCCTCACCTCCCAAAGTACTGGGATTACAGGCATGAGCCACCGTGCCCAGCTATTATGTATAATTAGACCTACAGCCTCATTGAGGTAGGAGGCAGGACTCAACTCTGGACCAGACTGAAGACTGTCTAATGTGCTCACCAGAGCCATGACAGTTTGCCCACTTCCTGGCAATGACCTGGAAGTTACCACCTTTTTCCTGGACATGTCTGAATAACTTGGCCCTTAATTTGCATGTAATTAAAGTAGGTATAAACGTGACCGCAGAACTGCCCTGTAGCTGCTGCTCTCGACACACGGCCTACAGCGTAGCCCTGCTCTGCAGGACCAGCCACAGAGCTGTTAACACAGCCTCAATAAAGCTGTTTTCTTCTACCACCGACTCACCCCTCAATTCCCTCCAGGGCAAAGCCAAGAACCCTCACAGGTGGAGCCCCAATTTATGGGCTTCCCTGCCCTGCAATACCATCATCCAAGATAAGAACCACACAATCTTCTGATATCTTTCTGTCTGTATATATGCATGCATTACCTACATTGCTTTTAAAATAGATTATATTTCTCATTTTACAGCATCTTTTGGAACAATATGATATTAATATTTCCATGCAGTTATACGATCTTCTCCTACACTTTTTTTTTAAAGAGTCTCACTCTGTTGCCCAGGCAGGAAGGGTGCAGTGGTGTGATCTTGGCTCACTGCAACCTCCGTCTCCTGGGTTGAAGTGATTTTCCTGGTGCAGCCTCCCAAGTAGCTGGAATTATAGGCGCCCACCACTATAAACCCCGCTAATTTTTGTATTTTTAGCAGAGATGGGGTTTCACCATGTTGACCAAGCTGGTCTCAAACTCTTGACCTCAAGTGATCCACAAGCCTTGGCCTCCCCAGGTACTCAGATTACAGGCATGAGCCATTGCACCCAGCCTCTACTACACATCTTAATTGCTACATATTACCCTGAAGGATACACTGCACTTTAACCAATTTCCTACTACTGGATGTTAGGGCTTTCTTTTTTCTGTTGTAAATAATGCAATCTTTGTAGTGAACTTTTTATACACAGTTACAATTGTTTCCTTAGAATAGATTCCTGTCAATGAAACCCATGGATCAAAGGTTTGTGAAATGTATTGCCAAATTCTCACATCTTCATTAAGGTCATTTTTTGGTACTTATTACAATTGGGGTAATAATCAAAATCATTATCATGACAGAAAATGAGAACATTTCTGCTTGATCTCATTTGTGGCTTCTTTTGGCCTTAGCCATTGAAGACCAGACACTACTGTTCACTTATTCAAAATCTGTTTCTTCCCCTTAGCTTAACAGAATCTCAACTTCTCTTGGAGCAGGAAATTTCCTAGGTGCTAGAGAATGAAAGCTAGTCGAAGCCAATCATGGAAACCCATTTTCCTGGTTTTTGGTGGGAGAAGCGAAGGGCCTAGGGACCCAGCATTGCTAACGGAACGCAGAAGTCTGCCAGGGCAGTTTCCAAAGAAAGTGCGGTGGTACCAGCCTCTTCCTTCTCCCTCTTGCCAAGAATGCAGATGTGATGGATAGAGCTTGAGAAGCCATCTTATCACCACAAGGAAAAGGCCAATAAAAGAAAAAAAAAAAAAACAAATGAAACCCATGCAGATCCCTCAGACCCAACATCATGGAGCCACTGTACCAGTGCCAGCAACCACCCACCTCAGGATTTCTCTGTCACATGAGAAGAAATTACGCTATGTATTTAAGCACTGTGATTAGGTTACCTGTTACTTGCAGCCAAAAGCATTCTACTTAAAACACATCAAAAGAATGATTAACATCCTCCATTTAAAAAATTAGCTGTTAAATCAGGACCCAGAAAGGTAGGGATAAAACACTGTTCTTAAAATGATACTGTGTGAATAAAGTGAGTATATGAGGACAAATTTGAATTACAGATGAGATCACTGAAATGGGTCAAAAGCAAATGTCACGTACGTATCAGGGTTTAGCCAGATCAACCACTGCGCACTGGCAACGCCATCCTGGGTCACTCCTGCTTAAGGGCAGAGAAATGTGTTTCCTTCTGTCTGTGACGAATAAGACGGAACCAAACTTAGAACAGTGACAACTCGAGGTCTAATGCCAGAAAGAATCTAAACTTTAACCACTGGCTCATTCTTATATTTGTCCCTCTTTTGTCTCCTTTCATAAGCTCTTCCTTTTATCAGAACATGCAAGTCCCTTACATCCTTCAGCAGGCTGGGGTTTTATGTCCTCTCCAGTGGGTGGACAGACGAGTTCCAGTTTACTTCTGAGAAAACACAGCTTCTACTATTTTTGGAGAGCCTATCTAAAGAGCAGAAAATTGCCCTGTAATAATACTTTTTGGACTGTGGTTGGGAAGTGGTCCTTATAATGGAGCAGTTAAGACCAAGGCATCTATTTTCTTTCCAGGGGGTAGAGAGGGAAGTATGTATAAAGTGTTCTTAGATGAAAATGTCCACGCTGGTGTTCCTTTCTCTAGCCTAGTTACAGTGCTTGATTACCATTCCCCTACAGGGCTGTGGGTGGTTGCTCTGGGAAATAGAGAATACTCAGCCTGGATGTCCCCTCAGCACACAACTTGGGAGCACTCGAGGCCAGGGTCCTCTGTGCTAGCTAACTCCCACTTGTTGAGATGGCCAGACTCACTTCATGACAATTTATCAGTATGTGGTTAATCATTTCCTTCAGAGAGCAGGGGGAGAAGCTGATTCAAAACGTTTGGACAAAGGGGTCATCTGAGGGCTTCTCCGACAAGTCTTTGTGACAATGGAGGTTTTGGGCACAGAGCAGGGACTCCAGCACTGCACCAGAGGCTGAGTGGCTTGGGAAGACAGTGCACTCCTCCTTAATGATAGGACATTCTCTTCTGTCTGGGAAAAATTACAGGTGGCCATCCTTGGAAGCAGGCACAGCTCAAGGTCTCTTCAGTTCTCAGAGGCACAAAGAATTTAACTTGGACAATGGGTTCTGGTTTTTGTTTGGAGTTCTCCCTGCCGTCAATTCTTTTCATAGAAACCTTCCCCCTTTCTACCTGGCTCCTTGGGTTCCTTTAAAGATTGAAAAAACTGTTTCAGGAAATTGTGAGTGATTCTCTCAAACCAGCCTTGGCTTTGGGGAAGAACTTCCAGGCCTGGGAGAGATCAGGAGCACATGACCAGGATGGGTCTGCCAGGGACCATGTCTCAGACAGAAGCTCCCAGGCCAATTTGTCTGCATAGAGGCAGGCATGGGAAGCGGCCACTCGGTGGGGTGGGGGTGGGGTTGCCAACACACCCTTCCTCACCAGGCACCTCTTCAGGAGGGAAAGCCACACCCCCACTGCCCCCTCAGACAGAGGTTCCATCTAACTATGGCACAGTCTAGTCACCATCACACCTGCTCCTGCTTTAAATGAATTCTCTCTGCTCCTCACGGGATCTGTTCCTGTTCCTCTTCCCCATTTCAGAAAATGGCCTCGTTACCCTCCAGCCCTCATCATCCCAGAGTCTCTTCTTCCTCTTCTGTTCACCCAGTTTTGCCAATATTTGTGCCTCAGTATTTTAAAAAATTCTCCGACTCTTAACCCTTCATCGGCTCTACCGGTGGACTAAAACCATCTAATCTGACTCGCTGCCAGAAAACATTCCACCTAAAATGTAAATCTGATCATTTTCCTTCTCAGCTTAAAATCCTTCTCAGGCCACAGGTTAAAGTCCAGAGAAGCTCTGGCATGACCGACAAAGCCTGTGAAGACTGGACGTTAGCAGCCTTACCCACCCCGAAAATCCTGGACACTCCATCAGCCGGGCTCTCCGCAGCTTCCCTCACACACCTGACAGTGTCACGGTTTCGCTGGAGCTAATCCTGCTGTGGAGCAGACAATGGAAAAGGGAAATCCTCCCTGTGGGCAAACCCTGGCACATCTCATGGTGCCACAGGCACAGCAGAGGTGACCTGGTTTCTACATCTCGGTGGAAACGGTTAAGGGCCTAGCCGCCCGAGGAGAAACCGCAAAGAAAGTAAGTGACAAGGAGGTTTGAGAAACAGCATTAATGGGTCCAAATGGAACCAGAGCCCGAAAAGACTCACGTTCCACATGCTGGCTCTTCAGAGACCTTCATAGCAAAAGAGAATATTCAAACTAGCTGGCAGGAAGGGCTGTTCTGTGGATACCCAGCCATTCGCTTTATCCAGACAGCCTGGTACTTGCTCGAATGACTTACAGACACACTGGCCCTGGTGCCAAGGGAAAAGGCACCAAATGGGCTCAAAAACACATCCTCCTGCTCTCCACGGCCCGACTCCTGGCCCTGCTGGGCGTCCTGCTGCCAACACAGTGACCCACACCAACATCACACCTTTAGACCCTGGCCAGCTCCCTAGTGAAGGCTGATTCCACTGGGCCCCTTCTAGAAGAAGAGTGACTTATCACCAGAATAGACACTGTAGACTGCCACGCCTCTGCCAGCCGCACCAGCCAAAGATTTACCCAGTCCTTTCTATCCCACACGACGCTGCTTCCAAACAACTGAGGCTGCAGAGAACTCACTTCTCTGCAGATGAAGTGAAGCAAGGGTCTAGCTGCCAGAGGATTCTCAGCTCCTCCCAGGTACTGTATCAGCCGAAGTGGCAGGCCTTGCGGGGAACTGTGCTGCGCTCATGCCTGGTGAACACCCAGGATCACAGCACACAAGCCCCGGAGCTGATGGATTGGGGATAGAGAGGACATCTCCCATAACCATCTCCAATGACTTGCCCACGAGATTGTTGCTTTTTGCCCATGTTTCCAGGCCCTGGTGATCTGGCGGTTTTAGCACCCAGGAAAGAATGCTTCTGTGCGAGATGGCATGAGGGTGGATGCTCAGGCTGCACCAGGCTGATTTGGGCATCTCAGGCTGCTAAGGAAACAGAGTCCTTGCAGAAGTACCTTAGGATGCAGAGGAGGACAGTCTGTGGGGTGTCCCCACTGGGGAGCTCATTTGTGACTGGGTATGGGATGGCCGGATCTGTGCACTGGGGACCTCCTTAAAAGTGTGTACACATGACACATGCACGTGTGAGTATACACACACATGCACACACACTGGACAAAGGAAGGGGACAAGCCAGCGGGCCCCTGACGGTGGGGGGGCTTCCTGACTCACCCTAATTTCCCCCTCTTTGGAAATTGTCTTCAATACACAGGTAACCCAAGCAGCCAAGCTTGCCCTAAGCAACTCTGTCAATTCCCCAAGAATCTGGAAATTTGTGGAGCCCTGGGAACGAGGTCTCTGATCCTCAGTGCCTAGCATGGCGTCAGCAGAGCAGAGGCGGGATCGCACTTGTCCAGTCAGTCAGATGTTCACAGCAAGGGTCTAGAGAAAAATACCTCCTAGAGCCAAGCTGTTGGAAGCAAGTCTGGCTCTGACCCTTCCCTGGATGTGCAGCTCTCCCTTGCACTCCTTGAGAGATTCCAACATTCTTCCAATAAATTTCTTTGACTTGTAAACTAGTTAATCTTATCTTAAACCAAAATATTCTCAGTACTTACAAAGGGCTCTTCTACTACCCTAAAAGGAAATGTATGCTCTAAAACCAGATCTCAGCCCCTTTAATAGTGCTGAGTAAGGCCTCAGGGGTCATCAGTTTATTCCCTTCAGTTCTTGGGGTTCTCCAAGTCTGTGGTCGGCCATAATCTGCTTCTCAACCTTTCTAACCAACCAAAGAGTATGTCCCAGGCGACTTGGAGCTATGAATCCTCTCCCTAGAAAAAAAGCAACATACACACACCACTGTATGGCGTTTTAAGGGATGTGGGGAGTCTAGGCTAAGAGCTTCCATTAAGCATCACCTTACTCCCTAAGGGCTCCAACCACAGGGTCACTGACATTGATGGCTGTCACAGAAAAAGTGTGCCTTACTTCAAATGGTGTAAGGAGCTTATTTCACCAAAATGAATTCTTGGCAGCTGGGACAATCTCTTCCTTGGAAGTCTTACAGTAACAACCCTCTGACAACTGTGCCCTCACATGGGAAGGTCGCCTAATCCTCAGAGTCCTAAATCCAACTGATTTGGTTTTGGCACACAAGCCACTGCTCAGTGTGCGTGCTGATGCCGCCAGGCACAGGGAGCAGTGGCTGACACCTGGAGGAGGGGAAGGACTGGCCACGTTGCAGCTTCAGGCCCCAAAGCAGCATTTGTTAGATACAAATTTCCGTTCCCCAGATGACTTCAAGGAACTTGGTATTTCAGAAGGGTCCCTGCTTTGGCAGCCCTGTAATCTCAGGAGGAGTGAAACCGAAGACCAGAAAGGAAACCTGCTCACGAAGGGCACATCCCTCAGTGGGCAATCACTGCATTAGAACGGCATCTGACGTGGGACTGCAGACAGGACCACATTACCTTTGTCAGCTGCTGCTCAGAGGAAAACCCCAAACCAAACACCGTGTTGGCTCTGCTGTCGGCCCACTGCCCAAACTTCTGTGATGTTTTGGTGAAGGTCATATTCGGTGTGATTGTGCTGTTGATGATCACCTGCAGATAAACAACCCAGAGTGGAAATTTCAATGCTGGATGAGACAGTCATTCCTTAGAAAGTCTTCTGTTGGCAAAGCCAGTGCTTCAAGCCTGCATCCCTGCCCTGTTATATTTGGTCCTGAGTTCTCCTGGCACATCCCATGCTGAGTCAGATACACAACCATGAAAAGGGGCAACTTCAGAGACTTAACAGTCAGTCTAAAATAAGATCCTACGCGTTATCTGTGGGAGACAGTCTCTCCTAAGCAAAGAATAGTTTCCCAAACTGCTATTTATTTCCCCAAAGCTGCCATGCATCAGGGTGCCCTTAATGGCTAGCCATGCCCCACATTCTCAGAACTGCACTATGTTGCTTTATGAGTCACCTGGAGCCCCAGTGTCCAACTCAAACAATTGAAAATCTCTATAAGCAATTGAGGCCTGCTGCTTCCCAACAGGAAGGAGCAGGTACAGTCCAATTAGGATAATTTGTAGAGGGTTAATTGACAAAGAAACCAATCATACAGGTGAGTGGGGTATAGAGAAGCTGTAAAAATGGTGCAGCAGTCTGGTGCACGCTGTCACCACGCCTTGGCCTAAAAGAATCAGAGGATGGGCCGGGCGCGGTGGCTCATGCCTGTAATCCCAGCACTTTGGGAGGCTGAGGTGGGTGGATCACGAGGTCAGGAGATTAGGACCATCCTAGGGAACACGGTGAAACCTCCTCTCTACTAAAAATAATTAGCCAGGCACGGTGGCAGGTGCCTGTAATCCCAGCTACTCAGGAGACTCAGGCAGGAAAATCTCTAGAACCCAGGCAGGGGAGCCAAGATCACGCCACTGCCCTCCAGCCTGAGCAACAAAGCGAGACACTGTCTCAAAAATAAATAAATAAATAAATAAATAAATAAATAAATAAATAAATAAAGCCGGGCACGGTGACTCAAGCCTGTAATCCCAGCACTTTGGGAGGCCAAGGCAGGTGGATCACGAGGTCAAGAGATCAAGACCATCCTGGTCAACATGGTGAAACCCCGTCTCTACTAAAAATACAAAAAATTAGCTGGGCATGGTGGTGCGTGCCTGTAATCCCCAGCTACTCAGGAGGCTGAGGCAGGAGAATTCCCTGAACCCAGGAGGTGGAGGTTGCGGTGAGCCAGGATCACACCATTGCACTCCAGCCTGGGTAACAAGAGCGAAACTCCATCTCAAAAAAAATAATAAATTAATAAATAAATAATAATGAGAGGATGGGCTGGGCATGATGGCTCACGCCTGTAATTCCAACACTTTGGGAGGCTGAAGCAGGCAGATCATGAAGTCAACAGATAGAGACTATCCTGGCCAACATGGTGAAACCACGTCTCTACGAAAAATACAAAAATTAGCATGCCTGCAGTCCCAGCTACTTGGGAGGCTGAGGCAGGAGAATCGCTTGAGTCCAGGAGGCGGAGGCTGCAGTGAGCCAAGATCGCACCACTGCACTCCAGCCTGGTGACAGAGCAAGATTCCACATCACACACACACACACACACAAAATGAGGGAATAGAGAGGCTATAGACCCTGGAAGGGGGATGGATCATGTAGAGTAGGTGACCTTATGTTGGGGGACACAGTCTGGCGACCTCACAGGAGCATAGAACTGGGGAGCCAACACCCTCGCCTCTCTCTCTCTGATCTCCACTTGCCATTGGCCAAACCCAATGGGCCTGGGAGCCCACTGATGTCTGCAAGTTAGCCTCTCAGGGACCAGAGCAGTGTCAGGAAGGGTAGAGGAAGAATCTGAGTCTGAGGTCGAAGGATAAAAAGATAATATCTAGCAATGGCACATTTATTCATTTAAATATTTATTGAACATTTACTATATACCAGACATTCTACTAATTAAAGATACAAAGATGAATTAGTCAAGATTTCTCGTCTTCCAATTACAAGCAGTCAGGAAGAGGACAGAGACACCAAACAACTGATGAGGGTTATAAAATGTCAACAGGCTTACTCAGATAGAAATCCCTGGAAGCCCTAAGACTCTAAGAAAAACACGGGAAAAATGCTCTTGAAAATAAAGGATTACTGGGTGTCTACATAAGGGCAGGTGGCAAAAACCACTGGTTGCTTCGTCAACAGATGATCTGAGCAGGGAACAAGAGCAATCTAAGTAAACATTCTAAAGAGTGAACCTACCAGCAATTTTACTTATTAAGGCTGTTTATTCTCAATGGTCAACTCAGAACATTTTCCTTGTAACTAATAAAACAGGGAAGAGAAAAAAGTTTGAATGGCATAGGCCTTGCTTTCTGTGGTAGGAACCTGAATCTAATCTACCATTTTGCTAAAGGACAGACCTTCCAGATACAGACCCTTGCCTTAACTAAAGGGATCTAGACAGTGATAGCTGACGCTAGTAATAGAAGTATCATCGCTACTGCTATATCTGCATTTATCTATCAGACTGTTGAGTTTGCTGATGAGGCACTGGCTCAAGAGAAAACCTTAGCTTTGCCAGTAAAATAATTTTTAGAATACTAACAGCAGCAATTACTATTTGTTGAACACTTATTGAGTGCCTGACTTAAAACTTACAAGCCTATGCATACGATTATTCCTTCATTTTACAGAAGTAACTAAGATTTGGGAAAGGTTTTTTTGTTTTGTTTTAGGACAGAGTCTTTCTCTGTCGCCCAGGCTGTGGTGCAATGCTGTGATCTCGGTTCACTGCACCCTCTGACTCCTGGGTTCAAGTGATTCCCCTGCCTGAGTTTCCTGAGTAGCTGGATTACAGGTGCCCGCCACCGAGCCCAGCTAATTTTGGTATTTTTAGTAGAGATGGGGTTTCACCATGTTGGCCAGGCTGGTCTTGAACTCCTGACCTCAGGTGATCCGCCCACCTCGGCCTCCCAAAGTGCTGGGATTATAGGCATGAGCCACCACACCCAGTCAAGATTTGAGAGAGGTTAAACTAACTTGCTTAAGGTAACACACGAAAGCTGGACAGCAGCAGACTCTAGAGGTAAAAACTCAGTTGTCTGATTCCAAAACTTGTCCTATAATCGTCTATATCATGTTGTTTCTCATTTTTTTTCTTTTTTTATTGTTTTTTTTTTTATTGTGTTTCTCATTTTCTACACGATGAAGAAAACAAATATTATTGGTCTTCTTTTCACCATCTATGAAATACTCATGTCCACGAGCTATGGTCCAGGTAACTTTTCCTTTCCTACAATAACTCTTCCATAATGCCAACGTCCATATGAGCTAGGACATTTTACCAAATGTTTTCCATGTGGAAAACTGAATGCAACAGAAGTCAAGAGATCTGCCTGCGGTCACTGGACACTGTCAAGAGATGGGGGCCGGGGAACAGGGCTGGAAAATGCAGATTGAAACCACTGGCAAGTGCTGGGGAGGGATTCTGGCTTAGCCCCAAGTAGGGTGAATATGATGGAACCAAGGCAGACCTTAGCAAGGTGTGTGGCTAGGAGCTGGATCAGGATGGATCACACGACCCCAGAAAGCCAACCCTAGTCACCTCGTCACCTCGTAATTACCAGAATCCTGGGAGAGCAAAGCAATGACTACATCCATTCAGAAACTGGATTCATTTTAAATCTTGCTGCTACCTCACTGCAGACCTATGCCCCTAGGTCAGCTGCCACACCCTAGTTGCAGACCTATCCTCCCCTTGAAAGGCAGTGGAAAGAGGCTGGCCAGAGTATAGGACATGGCCCTTAAGCTCACCCCAAACAGGCTGTCCCAGAGGCAGTCAGGCTGGAGTCACAACGGTGACACCCTCTGCCATTTCTTTAAAACTTAGTTTCTAAGCCACTTTTTCAGTCTTTAATCCCCATTTTTTTCAGATGGGGAAGTTGAGGCTTAACATCGTCAAGGGAACGGTTCAAGGTCATAAAACTAATAAGTGTCTAAAAATAATATAATGTATGTATTACTTACAAAGCAACAATGGACTGATTTCAAAAGCTAAATCTATTTACAATGGCTGGAGGTTCACTCAGCTTCTTAAATCTGTAGACTCAATCAGTTTTTAGAAAATTCTCAACCACTCTCTCCAAGAATATTGCTTCCACTCTATTCTCTCTCCCTGCTTCTACTTCTGGGACTCTAATTACAGACATGCTAGGCCTTTTGAGTGTGTCCAACATTTTTTTCTTTTGAGATAATGTCTTGCCCTGTTGCCCAAGCTAGAGTGAAAGTGATACTCCCATCTCAGCCTCCCAAGTAGCTGGGATTACAGGTGTGCACCACCATGCCCGGCTAAGTTTTGTGTTTTGTATAGATGGGGTTTCGCCCATCTATACAAAATGCCCTAGCTAGTCTCAAACTCCTGGGCTCAAGCAATCCATCTGCCTCAGCCTGCCTCAGCCTTCTGGAGTGCTGGTATTACAGACAGGAGCCACCATGCTGGCCATACCCAATATTTTTTATACTCATCAATTATTTTTCCCTGATTCTTGGTTCTCTCTAATTTTATTTGGGTATTTTCTATTAATCTGCTTTCCAGGTCCCTAATCCTGGCCACTGATGTATCCAATATGCTGCTGTTAAATCTATCCATTGATATATATATAATATATATGTGTGTGTATATATATATATATATATATATAATATATATATAGAATATATATAGAATATATATATATAGAGAATATATATATATATTTTGATAGAGTCTCACTGGCACCCAGGCTGGAGCACAGTGGCACAATCTTGGTGCTGGGCTCACTATAACCTCTGCCTCCTGGGTTCAAGCGATTCCCCTGCCTCAGTCTCCCGAGTAGCTGTGATTACAGGCACACACCACTACACCCAGCTAATTTTTGTATTTTTTCAGTAGAGTCGGGGTTTCACCATGTTGGCCAGGCTGCTATTGAACTCCTGACCTTGTGATCAACCCATTTCCACCTCCCAGAGCGCTGAGATTACAGGCCTGAGTCACCGCGCCCAGCCTATCCATCGAAATCAGACACTGATTTTTTCAGTTCTAGAATGTCCATGTGGTTCTTTCAAAAAAAAAAAAAAAAAAAAAGTTGAAATCTCCTTCCTTTATTTTTCCTTTATATTTTCCTTCCTTTATTTTGTCCATTTCCCCTCTGTTTCCCTGAATATATTAATCATAGTTTGCAGGCTCATGCCTGTAATCCCAGCACCTTGAGAGGCAAAGGCAGGTGGATTGCTTGAACCCAGGAGTTCGAGATCAGCCCAGGCAACATGGCAAAAATCCTATCTTGACTAATACAAAAATTAGTGGGGCATGGTGGCATACACCTACAGTCCCAGCTACTCAGGGGGTGGAGGCAGGAGGATCACCTGAGCCTTGGGAGGTCAAGGCTGCAGTGACCTGTGATGGTGCCATTGTACTTCAGCCTGGGTGACAAGAGGGAGACCCTATCTCTAAGAAAAAGAAAGAAATCATAGTTAGCAATAGCATTATATCTTTTAAAAAATGTGCATACCTTAATTTTAAAATATTTTATTGCTAAAAAATGCTAAGGATCATCTGAACCCTCAGCAAGTTGTAATCTTTTTGCTGGTGGAGGGACTTCTATCAATGCTGATGGTTGCTGATGGTTGCTGAAGGGTGGAGTCATTGTGTCAATTTCTTAAAATAAGACAGTATTTGCTGCATTGATTGACTTTTCCTTCACGAAAGATAATCTCTGTAGCATGCAATGCTGCTTGACAGCAGCATTTCACCCACAGTGGAACTTCTGTCAGAATTGGAGTCAGTCCTCTCAAACGTTGCTGCTGCTTTATGAAGCCATTCTTCTTTGCTCATCCATAACAAGCAACTTTTATCCATTTATTCTTTACTCATCCATAAAAAGCAACTTTTATTGTAAGACTACAGCAATTCAGTTACATCTTCAGGCTCCACTTGTAATTCTAGGTCTCGAGAGTCTTGCTATATCCCCCAGGCTGGAATGCATTGGCGTGATCTCAGCTCACTGCAACCTCCACCTCCCAGGTTCAAACAATTCTCTGTCTGGGCCTCCCGAGTAGCTGGGATTTCAGGCACCCGCCATCTGCCCAGCTAATTTTTGTATTTTCAGTAGAGATGGGGTTTCACCATCTTGGTCAGGCTGGTCTTGAACTCCTGACCTAGTGATCCACCCGCTTTGGCCTCCCAAAGTGCTGGGATTACAGGCATGAGCCACCACACATGACCTTCTCTTGCTATTTCTACCACATCTGCAGTTACTTCCACCACTGAAGTCTTGAACTCCTCTAAGTCATTCACAAGGGTTGGAATCAACTTTTTCCAAATTTCTGTTAATATTCATATTTTGACCTCTTTCCATGAATCACAAATGTTCTCAATAGCATCTAGAATGGTAAATCTTTTCCAGAAGGTGTACTTTGCCCAGACCCATCAGAGAAATCATTATCTATGAAAGCTTAGGCCTAAGAAATTTTTTTTAAGGCAAAGTCTCTCTCTGTTGCCCAGACTAGAGTGCAGTGAACCGATCTCAGCTCACTGCAAGCAATTCTCATGCCTCAGCCTCCCTAAGTAGCTGGGATTAGAGGTGTGAGCCATCACTCCTGGCTAATTTTTGTATTTTTAGTAGAGATGGGGTTTCACCATGTTGGCCAGGCTGGTCTTAAACTCCTGCCCTCAAGTGATCCATCTGCCTTGGCCTCCCAAAGTGCTGGGATTACAGGCATTAGCCACTGCACTCAGACAAGAAATTATTTTTAATCATCGACTTCAAAGTCGAAATTACTCCTGGATCCGTGGACTGCAGAACAGATAGTGTGTTAGCAATGATGAAAACAAAACTAATGTCCTGGTACATCTCCACTAAAGCTCTTGAGTGACCAGGTATTTTTTTCTTTTGAATATTTTAAAAGTAAATATTTCATTCTGAGCAGTAGGTCTCAACAATGGCCCTAAAATATTCAGTAGACCATGCTGTAAACAGAGATGTGCTGTCATTTAGGCTTTGTTGTTCCATTTATAGAGTGTGGGCAGGATAGATTTAGCACAATTTTTAAGGGCCCTAGGAATTTCGGAGTGGCCAATGAGCATGAGCTTCAACTTAAAGTCACCACCTGTATTAGTCCCTAACAACTGTCACCCTGTCCTTTGAAGCACTGAAGCCAGGCATTGATTTCTCCTCTTTAGCTAAGAAAGTCCTAGAGGACATCTTCTTTCAACAGAAGACGTTTGTCTAATTAAAAATGTATTGTGGAGTGTAGCCACCTTCAAATAATGATCACGGCTAGATCTTTTGGATAGGATAACTTGCTGCAGCTTTTTTTTTTTTTTTTTTTGATACAGGGTCTCACTCTGTCACCCAAGCTGGAGTGCGGTGGTGCAATATCGGCTCACTGCAACCTCTACCTCCTGGGTTCAAGTGATTCTCATGCCTTGGCCTCCCTAGTAGCTGGAATTACAGGAGTCTGTCACCATACCTGGCTAACTTTTGTATTTTTAGCAGAGACAGGGTTTCTCCATGTTGGCCAGGTTGGTCTTGAATTCCTGGCCTCAAGTGATCTGCCCACCTGTGCCTCCTAAAGTGCTGGAATTACAGGCATGAGTCACGATGCCCAGCCAACTTGCTGCAGTTTCTACATCAGCACTTGCTGCTTCACCTCTCTCACTGAATTAAAGAGAGTCTAGGGCCTTGCTCTAGATTATGTTTTGGCTTAATGGAATGGGGTGGCTGGTTTGATCTTCTCTGCAGACCACTAAAACTAAACTTTCTCCAAACCAGCAATAAGGCTGTTTCACTTTATCATTCATGTGTTCAATGGAGTAGCACTTTTACACTCCTTCAAAAACTTTTCCTGTGCATTCACAACTTGGCTAACTGTATGAAGCAAGAGGCTTAGCTTTAAGCCTGCCATGGCTTTTGACATGCCTTCCTCACTAGGCTTAATCGTTTCTAGCTTTTGATTTAAACTGAGGGATGTGAGACTCCCCTCTTCACTTAAACATGTAGATGCCACTGTAGGTTATTAATTGGCCTAATTTTAATGTTGTTGTGTCTCAGTGAATAGGGAGGCCCAAGGAGAGGAATAGAGATGGCAGGAGGTGGAGCAGTCCGACCACATGCCACATTTACTGATTGTGTATGCTGTCTTACATGGACAGGTTCACGGCACCCCAAAACAATGATGACACAGTCACATCAAAGATCACTGATCACAGATCACCAGAACAGATACAATAATGAAAAGTGTGAACCATTCCAAGAATAACCAACATGGGACATGGAAACATGAAATGCGCACGTGCTATTGGAAAAGTGGTGCTGCCAGACTCGCTTGGCACAGGGTTGCCACGTCTTCCATGTTTGTTAAAAACGCACTATCTGCAAAGCACAATAAACTGACATGCCTGTACTCACTCTAAGCAAGAATTCCAGACTCAACCAACTGTCCATCTCTTTCCTCTCTGCTTCTATACCTTATGTGTGTTGGGAGTGGGGGGAGGTGCAAATTCGGAGAGTCGGACCACAACCCATAATTTATGCCCACCAAAGCCCCGCTACCTCACTCTCTCCAGGCTTCCAAGAGAAGGGTCCCTTCGCCTGCCCAGAACTACGTTCTCTCAGTGCCCTAGGTCCCATCTCCTTATTCCCACCCCCAGGGCATTCATTCTATCCACACAACCGCACTGTGAACTCAGTACCACAGATCCAGAGCAAACAAAAGTCTGTTCACTCTTGGGACACAAGACACTGGTCTTGCAGGAACTCATCAGATTTTTGCAGTGGGAATTCCATCCTCCTCCTCATTCCCTACTGAGATGCGTGCTCTGCTGGGGGATGACTTTGATCCTGGGTCAGCAAGGCTACCTCTCACTCACCAGCATCCAGGTGTCAGGGAATTTAGCAAACGCAACCCACAGGATCTCACTGGATTGGCCATGAGGGAGGAAAATGAAAGCCTTCAATATGCTGCTCTTGCCATTCCTCAGGCTACCTCCCTGCAGGCTTTGCAGTGCCCTAGCTGGCTCCTCTCCACTTACCAAAGGCTCTGAGGCTTCCTAGATCCAGAAGGAAAGAAAAAAGGCAGGGAGGCCGGGCACAGTGGCTCAGGTCTATAATCCAAGCACTTTGGGAGGCTGAGGTGGGAGGATCACTTGAGGCCAGGAGTTTGAGACCAGCCTGGCCAACATGGCGAAATGCCATCTGTACCAAAAATACAAAAAAATTAGCCAGGTACGGTGGTGTGTGCCTGAAATTCTAGCTACTCAGGAGGCTGAGACAGGAGAATCACTTGAACCTGGGAGGTAGAGGTTGCATTGAGCTGAGATCACTCCAACTGCACTCCAGCCTGGGCAACAGAGCAAGACCCCATCTCAAAAAAAAAGAAAAGAAAAGAAAAAGAGAAGACACGGGAAGGAAAGCCATCATTTACTTCTCTACTGTCCTTCTCCATTGCCCTGATGCACCAGAGGTGCTTGTTCTGAACAACCTCAAGGCCACAACCAGAGGCCCATCTCTACAATCAATGAGAAAACTGGCTGGCTGCACTCCCAGGAAGTCCAGCACACCCACCTTCACAAAAGCAACAAGAGGGATCGCCTCTACGTACAGAGTCATCCCCAGTCTTCCTCCTTCACTCCCCAGCAACATGGGAGCTCCATGCTGTGCTACGCTTGGCTCAGCCCTCCATGACCACGTCTTCCGAAAAAGTTGGGCAGACTGAAGCTTCTGAGGATAGGCTCTTTCCGTGCCCCACACCGTTTCTGACTAACTGCTCTTGCACCTGGAATCCACTCAATGCCTTTGTTTCTCTTTCAGGCTCTTACTCATTTCTGATTTTCACCTTCCTCAGGAGTGAATGAAGGAGTAAAAGAAAGTGTGCATGCAGGAAAAGACCTTTTGTCCACTCTGGCATGCAGTGGTGAGCACACAGCGCCGTCAGGTGGGTGCCAGGGAGGCTTTTGGGGTTGCGGATGAGGAGACCCGGAGACCTACGGGGCTGAAGGAGGCTTAGTTCCGGGTGGGTCAATAGACCCTTCTCTTTTGAGACCAGAGAATGAAGTAGGGTGGGTTTCACAGACAGAAATGATAAGCTCAATGTCACGGTCATGGGAACCTGCATTACCGTGACATATGCACCAGATTCAAAATATGTCAGATGATGCCAAGTGTGTAGGCAAGAGTACAGGGCAACGGGAGCCCCGCAGATTAGTAAAACCACCTCAAAAACCAACTGTAGCTTACTCCAGTAAAACTGAAAATACACATTCTCACCAGCCAACAATTCCATCCCTCAGTTATACCTGCGAGAAACCTTTGCACAGATATATGGAAACATGCACAAGAATGTTAGCCTGATGGGACAGCATCTAACTAGGGAAAGGCCCAGAGCATGTAACTGGGAGTTAAAACAAAAACAAAAACAAAAGAATGTCCACAGTAGCACTGTTGTTAAGAACAATGCCCACTACCAGCAGAATGGATAAACACACTGGAGTGTTTCCATACAATGAATTACTAATCCAGCAGGAAAATTAACCAAGGCTAACCAAATGATCAGCATGGATGAATCACAAAAATTTAACGTTAAGTGTTTAAAAAAAAAAAAAAAAGTGGGGGGGGCAGTTATTAAAGAACACATATGAGTTTCTAGCATGATTCTATTCATACAAAGGTCAAAAACAGGCAAAACTGAATAATAGATTATTTAGGGCAGGGGCCAGCAAACTATAACCCTCAGGTCAAATCTAGCCTATGGCCTGTTTTTGTAAATAAAGTGTTACTGGAAGACAGCCATGGTTGGCATTTACATAATGGTTATGGCTGTTTTCAGGCTACAAAAGAGTCAAATATCTGCAGCAGAGACTGAACAACCTGAATAAAACACTTTAGGCCGGGCACGGTGGCTCATGCCTGCAATCCCAGCACTTTGGAAGGCCAAGGTGGGCAGATCATGAGGTCAGGAGTTTGAGACCAGCCTGGCCAACATAGTGAAACCCCATCTCTACTAAAAATAAATAAATAAATAAATAAATAAATAAATAGCTGGGCATTGTGGTGGACTCCTGTAATCCCAGCTACTTGGGAGGCTGAGGCAAGGAGAATCGCTTGCACCTGGAAGGCGGAGGTGGCAGTGAGCTGAGATCACAGCCTCAGTGACACTGTGAGACTCCAACTCAAAAATATATATATATATACTTAAAAAATTACTCTCAGGCCCTTAGAGAAAAACTTTGCCAATCTCTGGTTTAGCAATATATACACATGTGGGCAAACTATACAGATTGCCAGAGTGGTGATCTCTTGAGGAGTGGATGGGAGAGCATCTAATTAGGGAAAGGCCCATTGAAGGACTTCTAAAGTGTTAATGAAAGACGTACTTCCATTGGGTGGTGGGTACAATATGGGTTTGCTTTATTATTAGACATTGTATGGTACCTATTAATACAAATGGTTAAAAATAAAGTCCACAAACCCATAACAAAGTTGTGAGGGAGGCTAATCTTCAGAGTGGGCAGAGGCTTGTGAAAACAGCAGGCGGTATCCTTCCCGCCCATGGAGACACTAGAAAATTGTGTTAGGGACCAAGGAGGTAGCTGGACCTGTGGGCTCTGGCGTCAGAGGAGAGGCGAAACTTGAGTAAACTGAGGGACGAGAAGTGAAGTGGTCACGGGTGGAGAGTGTCATCTGGTGGGAGAAAAGAAGAGGTCCAGGGCAGAAGGCTGACTTAAGGAAGCAATCAAGAAAGAGCAGGTGAAGGAGTTGGCAGTACACCTGCCACAGGTGGCCAGGAAGCAAGGAGGCATGAAGCCCTGCGCACCAAGAGTGATCGTGTAAAGGATGAGGCTCAGCTGAGTGTACAATGTGGCAGAATGACTCAGCAGAATGAGAACTGTTCCTACCTGGGGAGAGGGGAGAATCAATCTAGGGAAAGAAACCAAAGCCCAGAGTGGAGAAGGGGCTGCGCTAAAGCACCCCAGGGATAAGCTTCACATGGGCTCCCATCTCTGTATACCTTCCTCTCGCGTGAGTCACCTCTGAAACTTTCACAGAGAAAGAAGCCACCCTAATAAAAGACCCAGTCCTGCAGATCAGTAGAACCAAGTTTTCAAAAAATGCACAAAGCACACGTAATCAAGAGCCACCTGGAAGAAGGAAAACGTTAACTCCTCCCATCTCTAGTCTGACCTGCTCCGGACTTCAGAGGAAGCTGCTCATGAAATGGGCAGGGATAGACAGGCCCATTGGGTTCCCTTCATGGAAAGTCTTTCCCAAATCCAGGGAGACGGAGTTGGACCAACCTGGGAGTTTTCCACAAGAGGCTGGGACTGAGTTACAGCAATAAAAAGATGTCGCCTGCTTCAAGAGTAGTTATTAACAGGTATTAATAACTTCGCTGTCTGTTAATAACTACCGTACAAGATGTAGTTACTAACAGTGGTTATTAATAGACAGCGAAGTTAAGAAACATTCACTGAAAGCCTACTATGTGCTCAGAACCTTCCATATGCTTGCTCCCTAACAGAAGGTGCTCCATATTTATTCAAAGGAGAAAATTCTAATGATGGGTGGAAAAGCAGAGCCTGAATGTGTTCCTGAAAGTAATTTTTACCTTCACAAAAAAAAATACACAAGTCAGAGTTTTGGAGGCTGATATCCTCTGAACCATCACCATCAGGCAGCACTCGCAACACAACAGGTGCTGCTATATATCTGTAGAATGCATGCCCTCTAAGGTCTCTTGCAATACAGGTTTCCGTGATCCTATAAATAACTGAGAACCAAGGGCAGCAGAGTCATCCAGAGCTCCCAGGAGAAGCACCTGCTTCAGGCAAGTCTTGTCCACAGGCAGGCAGTTTCTCATAAGGATGGCAGTGATTAACTCAGTCTGGAAAGAGTGCCAATAGCACAATGAAATCAAGTGCTGTGATGGCTCAATTAACCAATGCTCTGAAAATGGAGTTTCTTTATAATGGAGTTGGCCGTTCTGCCTAAACACTCACCATAAATCACATGCCTATTGGCATATGCCATGTGGCTCATAGCAGTACTCTCAGAAGCTGGGAGTGGGGAGATGTCCTCATGTGGCTCCCATCTGTCCAGTGTCTATAAACAGGGACAATCCAAGGTTTGGGTCCTTGGGCTCCCCTTGGCGGTGACCCTGTCCCTGCCTGCTATTCCTCCTGTGGACACAGTATACCCGCCACAGGCCTGGAGAAAAGGTGGCCAGGCCTTACCTCATCATCTAATCACCCCCCCACCCACTTCTATGGCGTTGCCTACTCTGGCTTGGTGCTGGGACTCCAGGCATCGTTCCCATCCTCAAAGAGCTCACAGTCTCCTGGCAGCCCCAGCACCGACATGGAGCCACATAATCCCCTGGAGCTTGGACAACGCTGAGGCAACATCCTGCAGTTTTCCCACCCACTCGTGTCTTTGGGCAGCAGCTGGACTGACACATGAAATACTGTCCCAGGGAAGAAGAAAATGCCTTTGTGTTTTAAGAATAAAGAACGAGTCTGAGTACAGACCTTCCTATGACGATGAGTAGCACCAACTGCTCCCAAAGGGAGGAGAGGCCGTGCACGCATCCCTCCCCAAGTCAAGTGTGACACACGCTTGGACAGGGCAGAGGAGCTGGCTGTGCCTGGCATGGAATGACTGCTGCTAAAGCTGCGGGCCACAGCTTTCCTTCCGGGGAGCCTGTGCTCTTCTGCTGCCCACAGTTTCCACGGAAGCTGAGTATGACGTGGCCTTTGCTCAAAATGACCTCTGAGTCCCTTCTACACCAGCCACTTCCTACTGAAACACGTCTACTCCTTCCCTGGGGAGGGGTGGAGGAGGCTTCCCCTTTCCAGCCTACGACAACCTCTGGCTTTGAGAGGGACAGATGGCCCAGAAGTACCATGCAGAAGCTCAAAGTAATAAACCTGATGTGACCCAGCTGACAGACAGGCAAGACTCAAGCGCTAGACCTGCCCAGCGTCACAGAAGTGCAGCCCATGAGCTAAGACGCAGCCCCAAAGGCTAAAGGAATCTGACCACCTGTCCTCTCGGTTCAGATCAACATTTGACATCAAAGGCCCAAAACAAAGTGGGGCTGACTCAGTGTGGTAGAACACAACAAGAGGGATGCCAGGAAGTGTCCACACTTACCCAGCCCAGGTGCATCCCTGCCTAAGTGTCTGCCTGAGGCTCCACGGCACGCATGAGACCTGGGGTGTGTGCTGGGCAGGGAGCAGGGCTCCAGGCCTGAATAGATCCTCAGGAATAATAACAGAAGTGGAACCAAGCTGACTGAACAGAGATGGGGGTGAGGGTGGGCAAGGGCAACAGACAGGAGCCCATAGGGGAAGGCACTGGCATCAGCACAGATGCCCAGCAGTTGGCTCAGCACACTGTACCCGATTCAAGTCTGCAGACGGCAGGCGATCCATCTAGAGTGTTCAGGCACGATCAAGACCGGGCTCAGGGAGATGAGGACCTTAGTAATGGGTGGGGAAGGGGCACACCGCGGGGGACCAGACAGCAGCAACAGCTGCTACCACTCTAGGGTCCTCTCTCCATGCCCACCCGTCTTGTGGAGGAGCTGAAGGCATAGGGTCTGATTTAGACCTGGCCTGCTGGGTTTACAGGTTGCTGCCTGCCGTGCCAAGAGAGGGCCCAGCAGGGCTGGGTTTGTGTTGGGACCACTTTCCAGTGCAGTGTGGTCAGGTTCTCCAGACACACGTGCCCTAACCCTCGCCCCTGAGTGTCAGCGATAGTAATTAAACAACTGAGGTCCATCCCTACTCCCCACTTCCTGGAGCCTTCTGTTCCCTCATGGGATGCTTCCTTTGTAGAATGAGGCTCTGTCACGGATCTCTGGTGCCAGAGCACTAAAGCTGGAATAGCTGGTGGTAGCAGGGCGTGGTGGCTCACACCTGTAATCCCAGCACTTTGGGAGGCCAAGGTGAGCAGATTACTTGAGGCCAGGAGTTTGAGACCAGCCTGGCCAACGTGGTAAAACCTGTCTCTACTAAAAATGCAAAAATTATCCAGGCATGGTGGCAGGCACCTGTAATCCCATCTACTTGGGAGACTGGGGCGGGAGAAGTGCTTGATCCTAGGAGGTGGCAGTTGCAATGAGCTGAAATCGTGCCACTGCACTCCAGCCCGGGCAACTGAGTGAGACCCTATCTCAAAAAAAAAAAAAAAAAAAAAAAAGAAGAAGAAAGAAAGAAAGAAAAGAAAAAAACAAAACAAAAAACCAGGTAGCTGGGAACCACAGAAAGGGAAGTCCAAGATCCTCTAGGTGGCTTGGAGTTCCAGCAGCACCCCATGGCCTAGGTTTTGGATTCCCAGTCTGTGAGTGAGTCTAGGGCTTGATGGTGCTCTCACGCTGAGCCTGGGTTAGCGCCGTGCTGCAGCCAGGGGCTTAGCCCACCTTCCCACACCCATCTCATTTCTCCTAACTGTCATATTTGCCTTGGACCCCACCACATTGTCACAGCCTTCAGGAACTGCAGAGCCGTAACGACACAGTGGCTGACACTTGGACAAATTACTAAAAGCTCAGCTAATAGAACTAAAGCCCTTGCTCTAAGAAAGTCGTTTTATCTATATTTAAGCCCGATATATCCTTGGATAACTCAACTGACAAAAGTACAAATTCATCGAAGGATGGCAGATGAACTGACAGAATCTATAGATAAAAGAAAGCAGGTCAGCTTGATTCACCACTGCTGTCAGAACATCCTGGAAAGAGTCCAGGCAATTCCAGCGCAGAAGCACAGAGGAGAGGACTGGTAATTACAACTGTGCATCAACACGTCTCCCAGAAGCAAAAAAAATAAAGACACCTTTCAGATGTTCCCCCATCAAACTCGACGTGCCTACCTACTATGTGCCAGGCACCAGCACACTTCCTTACTGCTCACCAGCTCCTGGGATGTGCTTTCACTCTACTCTCATCCTGCTTGCTTGGACAGACCAGTTCCTTTGTCTCTGAAGTAGAGGGAGACAACACACGACCCACCCGACATGTGTCAGGAAACTCTCCTCTACCAACCAGGAGAAGCCTGCTCCAACCCCCACAAACAAGGAACTGGTGTGCAAAAAACTGGGCACCGGCCCCAGCCAATCAAGCCTCCCCAGCAGCGTGAACCTGGGACAGGTCATTGCCTTTCCTTAGACCTCAGCTATAAAATGAGGACTTGCTGGGTCCCTTCCTGAGGAGGAGGAAGTGCTGTGGCAACTGGATGGGACAGCAAGAGGATCCCAGGGTCGAGCCACCTTTACCTGCAGTTGCCAAGGCGCAGAAAAAGGGCACAAAGCAGTTCCCTTAGAGAACAAGGGTTGAAGTGCCCTGATCCCCTGAAGAGATTGGGAGGCACCAGCAGACTCTCACGCCTTCCCTGGGAGACCTTCCCCGGAGGCTTCCCCAAGCCTTCTGCTTGTGGAGTGCGGGGAGAAGCCTATACCCAGGCCCATTCTATTGCTCAGCCCCTAACTCCCGTGCTTCCTATGGTGTAGCAAGGCTGATCTAGAGGCAGAAGTCAGAACAGACTGCAGGTGGGGGAGGTGGTGGCTACTGCAAGCGTCCAGGCGAGACCGACAGGACAAGAGTTAGGGTCCTAAAACTGCAGGCACAGGGGTGATACTTCAAAGGCAGATTCACTTGACAAACTTAAAGAGAAGGACTCTGTGTTTTGCTTTATTAGCCCAAACGAATGGCGAATAAAAATGGAGAGGTGGTTTAGAGGACAATGGAATTCAGCTTTAGATACACTGAATTCCAGGAGGCAGCGGATAATCCATGTAAAAAATGTACAGCAGGACGAAGACAGAAAGACCACAAACCAGCAGGTCTATCTTTTTTAAAGGCTTGGTGATACTTCTGCTGGTATCCCGTCTTAATTCTATTCCCATGATAATGTGGCGAAAATCATGGGACACAGAGTAACATACATATATATATATTTTTTTTTTGTCAAGAAACACTTTAAAACTACTTAATAAAATTCAACTCCTATGCCTAATAACACCAAAACCCGACTAGATAGAATACCCAGTGCTGGCAAGGGTGCAGTAACACTCATACAGGCTGGAAGAACGAACCCTTCTGGAAAACAGCTTGGCAGTATGCATCAAAAGCCATAAAGTGTTAATACCTGGCCCTATATATTACTTCCAGGAATCTAGCCTAAGGATTACTCAAAAGAAAGCAATGGTGTGTGATGAACTGAGGATATCTGGTACATGAAGATGCTCATTATCTATAATAGCAAAACATTGGAAGTCACTTAAATATCCAACCACAGGGGAAAAATTAAGAGCATTATAGGCCGTCGGTGGAATTATTACACACGCATTAAAAAGTTATAAAGACAGTGGAAACAAAGAAATCTTTTTCTACCCCATTTACCATAAGTTTAAATGAAAAAAGAACAGAATATGTGATTATACAGACATTACAACAACTTCTGTGTTAAGATGGCAGGATTCTGAGTACATCTTGGATGAAGAATAAGCAACTGAGAGTGTTAAAATCAGCTAGGGGGTGGGGTGGTACCTTGGCTCCATCCACACTGATGATCCGATAGCTGTTCCTTGTGACATCATAGAAGTAGGAAACAGTGACTGCCTGCTTGCTCGCAGGCATCCAGTTCTTCTTGGTGTTGGGGTCGATCTGGAAGACATGCGCTCGGGTGGTGAAGATGGGCTGTTCTCTGGAATAGGAGAGTGGGCGTGTGAGTTGAGAGAACATGACTTAATGTATAATTTATGATTTCTAGGCCACCTACTGCCCCAAAAGATTTTAAATAGCTTACAGGGAAAGATACATATGCATGAAGTCAATTAAAATAAGAAAAGCAAAGAGAGAGAAGAAAAAAAAAAGACACCAGAGAGTAGTTTTTCAACCCACACTCCCCACTTGGCTGTTATCCCCCCGAGACTGCAGGGCAATTGGTGTAATGAACAATTTGCTTAAAAGGCAACTTCTTGCTCAGTTTCTGAATCCCTGTCAAGTGTCCTATACTTTTTCTGACATCCTGTTGTCATTTTTAGGATTTTTGGAACCACTTCATTTTTTTAGAATTTTGCAACTAATTTATTTTGGGGGATTCCACAACAATTTTAGGATTTTACAATCCATTTGTAGCTTAATGTTATATTTCTATTAAATTTGCTCAAATGTGCAGCAATTTTTGAATGTTGGAATTTTTTTTCCCTTTTTTTTGGATATGGAGTCTCGCTGTGTTGCCCAGGCTGAAGTGCAATGACACAATCTCAGCTCACTGCAATCTCTGCCTCGCAGGTGCAAGCTATTCTGCCTCAGCCTCCTGAGTAGCTGGGATTATAGGTGCATGCTGCTGCACCCGGCTAATTTTTGTATTATTGTAGAGACGGGGGTTTCACCATGTTGGCCAGGCTTCTCTCGAACTCCTGACCTTGTGATCCGCCTGCCTCAGCCTCCCAAAATGCTGGGATTATAGGCGTGAGCCACCATGCCTGGCTTTTCTTTAAGAGACAGTGTCTCACTGCTGCCCAGGCTGGGCACAGTGGCACAATCATAGCTCACTGTAGCCTGATCTCCGAGGCTCAAGCAGTTCTCCTGCCTCAGCCTCCTAAGTAGCTAGGATACAGACACGTGACACCACACTTAGTGAATTTTGTGGGGAGGTGGTAGGTAGAGACTGGCTCTATGTTGCCCAAGTTAGTCTTGAACTCTTGATCTCAAGTGATCTTCCCACCTTGGCCTCTCAAAGTGCTGGGATTATAGGCATGAGCCATTGTACCCAGTCATATGATAGAATTATTTTGTATCTCTGTATCTCTTCAGTCTACTTCTAGAACCATTCAACAACCTGACAAACATTCAAGTTTTGTTTCCAACTCATAAACCTTTTGAGTTTTATGTAGAAATCATCAAATGCATCTCTTGTGCTAGTCTCACCTCCATATTGTTGCTTTTTCACTCCATATGCCTAAAGCACTTTATGTCATTAACCAAATTTGCATATTACCTATATTTTTCTGTTGAGTGGGGAATTAGATTTTGACAATAAGCAGTTAGAAATAAGGCAGACGAATAAAAATTGTAATAGATTTCACTGCATTTCATATTTTAAGCTATCAACTTCACAAAGTAATGCAATGACACAGACATCACAAATATATTTTTGAAGAAAGTATCTTTATACAAACTGGCTCAAAAATCCTTTAAGTGTTCAAAAATAAGATCCAAATAGAAAAACGCCAACAACATGTAAAAAATAGTCCCATTGTTTATAAAATGCTACAGATTCAATTAGTACTTATTAGAGATACATAATTAAATCAAAAGGTAACTTCAACAATTTGTTAAATCCTTACAAGGTCAAAAAAGATGACATAAAAGAGACATAGACAAGAAGATACAAAAAAATTCAAAGGGAAAAGAGAATTTTAAGTGTTCTGATCTCTGGACAGAATGTTTTAGGCGAAGCAGTCTTTGAATCCAGCCTGACTGTAGAATACTCATTAAAAAGAAAAAAAATAATAAAAATTTACTAATTAAAAAAAATAAAAAATAAAATAAAAAGAAAGCTCTTTTTTTTTCCTTTTAAAGAATGCTCTTAAGCGAGAAACTTTTCCTACAAAACCACTTTGCTATTTAAACCTCATGTAAGGGCTACTGAGTAACACCAGCAGCATCGACCATCAACCACAGTTTTGGGGCAGGGCGCAGCGGCTCATGCCTGTAATCCCAGCACTTTGGGAGGCCGAGGCGGGTGGATCACAAGGTCAAGAGATCGAGACCATTCTGGTCAACATGGTGAAACCCCGTCTCTACTAAAAATACAAAAAAAATTAGCTGGGCATGGTGGTCGTGCCTGTAATCCCAGCTACTCAGGAGGCTGAGGCAGGAGAATTGCCTGAACCCAGGAGGCGGAGGTTGCGGTGAGCCAAGATCGCGCCATTGCACTCCAGCCTGGGTAACAAGAGCAAAACTCCGTCTCAAAAAAAAAAAACAACAAAAAAAAAACCACAGTTTTGAAGAAATGCAGCAACCTTCTTTATGCCTGTTTCTCCACGGGCATGCTATTAATGCTACTTCAATGCAGCTGTTCACAGAGGCCAGCAGCATTCCAGAACAGAGGCTAGCAGCATTCTTTGCTCCCTGAAACTTCCCTTCTAGGTCCCCTGGAGCAGGACAAGTACCTCTGGGTCTGTGGATTACTAGGGCATTTTTATTCCCTCAACAGAGACCAAGTTCACCCACACACTAGATGCTAAAACGACACCCTTCCAGCAGCTGGGTGACAGCTGTTAGGAACAAAAGGAAGATTCTCACTGTGATTTCCCACATCTGTTGCCAAGAAAGGCCAGTCGACGGGGAGCGTATCAATGCAAGCCCTCAGATCCCATCCACGTGATACAATCCAGTCCGCCGTCTGGATCACCCAGCTGTGCCACTCCGCCCAGCACCATATTTTACTAATGTTCTAAGTACAACGCCACAAAGGAAAACACTTCCTCACATAGTATTCTCCTGCATATGTGAGAGGAAAGACCGATTTAAAAGGCAGTAACTACAGAACATTTTTTGAAGAATCAAATTGTGCTACAATCTGCTTCATTGTCAGAGCACTGAATGGGCTGGGCTGGGGCCCACAGGTTAGAAGAGAAGAGCCTTCCTGGGAAGTGACCCAGACTTTCAGATCTTCCCTCCTGTTCCCTACACCAGAAAAGAGGGATTGGGTCTGGGTTTGGCATGCTTAGACCAATGTTTCCTAAATCTCTCTGACAGAAATTAGCTGATACACTTACTAAAAATACACATTCCCAGGCCCCATCCTAGCCCTCCGCCCCCTACCCCACCTTGAACTTGGCTCTCCAAGGAAGGGCCCAGGGGCTCCACTTTTAAGAACTCCATTTTGTTTTCAAGGAAGCTGGGGACACATTCACATTAGATATAATCAGATGGTCTAAAAAAAAATAAAGAAGTGGCCTCTAGAGCCAGCATCTCCCATCCAAGTACTAACCAGGCCCGACCCTGCTTTGCTTCCGAACTCTGACGAGATCGGGCGCGTTCAGGGTGGTATGGCCATAGACGAGCCAGCATCTCCACTGCAGAATGACATAGGTGCCTGAATGACACAGGAAGACTCCAGAAAGTTCTCCCACAGCTGTGGAGGGGGCTGCAGGTGGGGCAACAGAGGGACCAAGAATAGGATCTCTGGATGCAAAGGATGGGGACAGGGGGCGAAGGGAGGCAGAGTTGTTTTGGTTGGGAGGGAGGGTGGAGATGAGCGCGGCCTGTGATGGTCCAGCAGTGGCCTTCTGCAAGCACCCCGTCCCTGAGGCCTATAGGAGACAGGGAGGAAGTGAGGAAAGCAAAGCGGAGAGGCGGAGGGGAAGGCACAGCGAGCCGAGAAGATGGCAGAGCTTCCCGACCACGCACAGGCAAAGCAACCAGCTGTCTGCTCGGCATGACCCAGGTCAAAGTGAGCAGAGAAGAGGGGCTCCATCTCCAGATCTACCTGCTCAGCTCTGTGGATGGACTGAAGTCATGGTGGGCTGCCCTCGGGACCTCCGAGTAGAAACACAAGGATGTTGGGAGAACACAGTGGCTCAGCTGGCCCAGTCTTGGTCACCATGGTCACGCCCTCTGCAGGGCAAGTGGCTGATCCAGTTAAGGGGGGGGACAGAGACCTGGGAGTGGTCCTGCCAGCTGCATTCTGAGGTGGTCATAGCAGGAAGCTACGGTCCTCCTGGGGCCAAAGACCCGCATTCCTCATCCCTGAGCCCCCAGGCAAACGGGAGGATTGCACAGCCAGTCTGGGAGGAAACCACCCCCAGCTCTGGGATTGCCACATGAAATCTGGGGACACTGGGAAGTTCCATGCTATTCTTTTACAATCCAAAAAGTCTAATGATATTTCAAGAAAGGCAAAAAAGAAAGGCAAAGAAAAGAAAAGCTCGCAGCCGACCTTTACTGAGTACTTCCATTCTGTTAGGCTAGCTCTCCATTTTAAAATTGCACCAATCCTATGGGGAAGGGGCTGAACAGGCGGGGAAGCAGGAACTCAGATAGGCCAGGTAACCTGACTTGGGTCACGCAGTACATGACAGGTCTGAGATTTGATGTCATTTCTAAGTGACATGGAAATCCTCCCTCTTAATCATTATGCTATTCTATCTTCCTACAATAGCCGTCTGTAGTAGGCAGCTTCGAATGTGGCTCCCAGTGGCCCCCCACTCCTAGTGTTCATGCCCTTACATAATCCCTTTCTCTTAAGCGTGGGCGAGACCTGTGACTTGCGTTTAACCAACAGAATATGCCAAAGGTGATGGGATGTCATTTGTGTAATTAAGTCACACAGGATTATGACGTCTGTCTCCTAGCAGACTCTCTCAATAAATTATCTTGTTGGTTTTGATGAAGCAAGCTGCCATATTAGGGAGATCCACCTCGCAAGGAGTTGGAGAAGGACTCCAGCCAACTGCTAGACAGAAACAGAGGCCCTTAGTCCAGCTCCTCTGGAGGAATGGAAATTCTGCCAACAGCCATGGAAGCTTGGAAGCAGATCTCTCCACAAGTGAGCCTTCAGATGACACTGTAGCCCTGGTCAACACCCCGATTACAGCCCTGCAAGAGACCCCGAGGCAAAGGGCCCAGTTAAGCGACACTGGACTCCAGACACACAGAAATGTGTTTTGTTTTAAGCTGCTATTTCTGTGACAGTTTATTACATAGCAACAGCAGATACACTGTCCTTCACAGAAAGTTTACTACACACCAAGCAAACTGTACATATTATCATTTAATCCCCCTTACAGGGCTCAGAAAATCAAGGGTCACAGAATCACTTCAGGCAAACTGGGCAACAAAGCTTTTTTTTTTTTTTTTTTTTGAGATGGAGTCCCACTCTTTCACCCAGGCTGGAGAGCAGTGGTGTGATCTCAGCTCACTGCAACCTCCACCTCCCAGGTTCAAGTGATTCTCCTGCCTCAGCCGCCCAAGTAGCTGGGACTATAGGTGCATGCTACCATGCCTGGCTAAATTTTTGTATTTTTTAGTAAAGACGGGGTTTCACCGTGTTAGCTAGGATGATCTCGATCTCTTGACTTCACGATCCACCCTCCTTGGCCTCCCACAGTGCTGTGATTACAGGCATAAGCCACTGCGCCTGGCCCTGGACAACAAATCTTAACACTGTGATGGGCAAAATTCAAGTACAAACCTCACCACAAAATTCAGAAAAACAGACCCTGACTTTTGAAAGAATATTTTGCCTCACCTGAGAAAGCAAGAGAGCTAGAAGTAGGACATAGAAGTCATTTCTTCCAGTGTGCAAATCAATATAAATAGAAAGATTTAAGAGAATCAGAACTTTCCAACCTGCATTTCCTTCCCAGCAGGGAAAAGCTGGAGAGAGTGTATCAGAGGACAGAAACTACCTTCATATCCAAATTTATTCTCCTTTCTTTGATGTTCAATGTTCAGAGGGTAAATTTCAAATATACTCCCATTCCTCCTTCAGTGCTTTAAATAGAAAGCAGATGTTTCCGGATGGCAAAATGCTTCTTTAGACAGACAATATAACCTACTGTTCCTTGCATAGTCTCTTTAGAGCTGAATAAACACCAATTGCTGTTCATTGAACACATTCTGGAACCTGACAGTAATTGTTCCCAAGAATAATTAGATACTCTGTGCAACATATGTATGTTTGGAATATGAAAACCACTCGGCAAAGAGGCCACCCCTGCTTTAAACAATTTCTGGCTCCGTGTAAAATAATTCTGCTAAGAATTGGCATGACTACTTTTTGCAAAGAAAAAAGAGAGAGAGAAATGATGTTTTAACTTACAATTCTTCACTTGAAGTGCTTAGCGCCACACTGTTTCTGACATAAACCTACAAAATCTCACTATTCTTATGTTTCCTATTTCAATTTGATTTGAATTGAAACAAACCCTTCAGACATTATTTTACAGCCTTACAACTCTTACAAGGTACCCTAATTAGTTTATCTGACTTGAGTCTTAAACCCCTCCAAACACCATCCACTCAATGCCAACCGACAGGTCTTCCAGTAGTACAGATGGGTCATGTTCAGCCTGGCCAGCTGCAAAGGCTTCCCTGGTTCTGTCCCCAACAGACCAGCTTCCAGTGCTCTGCATGCATCACAGGCCGACCCCTGACCACCCGGCCCTGCCCTCTCACTAGAAGGGCTTCTGCTGCTTTCCTTCTAGCACTCTGAATCGTCTGCCCTTCCGCACATCCCAGCCAATGCACGTGCCCGTTGTTGGGCCCAAAGCATCCTCCCTTGACTGCTGGAAGAATTCCTATTAGTCCTTCACGTACTGTCACGGCATCTTGTGAAGTCTGATTTGTGCTCTGAGGCCACAGGCCCTTGACTGTTCACTCATCACAAGAGACAGGAAGCATGGTCTCATCTGGCCCCTGGCCCACACTCCAGGTGGTCAACAGACCACGCTAGCCAGCAAGGCCAAATCCTCAGAACCCAGGACAGAGAACTGAAGGAAAAAGGATATGGAGACAGAAACTTTTTCTTGCATATCCTCCCATGCAAAGAATCTAACTTATAAACATATTGGAGTTCTACTTTTATACAAAATCAACATAGTAATGTTACTGTTATTTGCAGATAATACAACTGCACATCAAGAACACCCAAGAAAATCAACTGAAAAAGTGAACATAACTAAAATTCAGTAAGGTGGCTAGGTATAAAATTACTAATAAATGAAATCAGTAACCTTCCTAAATACACAAACAACCGGATAGAAAACATAACAGATAATATGGCCGGACAAGGTGGTTCACGCCTGTAATCCCAGGGGCTTCCGACTTTGGGAAGCCAAGGTGGGCAAATCACTTGAGATCAGGAGTTCAAGACCAGCTTGGCCAACATGGCAAAACTATGTCTCTACTAAAAATATAAAAATTAGCTGGGCATGGTGGTGAGCACCTGTAATCCCAGCTATCTGGGATGCTTAGGAGAATCTCTAGAACCAGGGAGGTGGCAGTTGCAGGGAACCGAGATTATGCCACTGCACTTCAGCCTGGGTGTCATAGTAAGTGAGACTCCATCTCGAAATGTAAAAAAAGTAATAATAGATTGCCTAAAATCCCATTTACAGTAGCAACCAAAAGGATACAATTTCTTGTATCTATTTAGGAAGCATGCAAGATCTATATTTAAAAAATAAAAGTAAGCCAGGTACAATGGTGTGCCCCTATAGGAGCCACTGAGGAGGTTGAGCGTACGGCTTGAGACCAGGCTTTAGTATACTATGATTGGGCCTATGAATTTCCAATGCTTTCCAGCCTGAGCAAGATAGCAAGACCCATTTTTTTTAAAAACCCAAATAAATAAATACAGTAAGAACAAAAACTTCTGAGGCACACAGAAGAAAACTTTAATAAGACATATTCTTAAATGGGAAAGCCAACACAAAGTTGTCAATTATCCCTAAATACATCAATCTAACATAATAAAAATATCAGGATTATTTTTAGAACTAGACAGGGTTATTCATATGAAAAAACTATGCGAGGACAGCCAAAATATTCTGAAAATGAAGAGCAATGAGGAGCAATACCATCTCAGATGTTAAAATATATTATAAAGTTATAGCAACCAAGGCAGAAGGTCTTTGCAAATAAGTAGATAAACAATGGAATAGCACAGAGTACAGAAACAGAAGCCCAGGGAATTAAGTGTACGACACAGGCAGTGTAAACACTAGAAATTGCTCCAGAAATCCTGTTACAATAACGCGCAGCTACCTAGAAGAGCCCGCATCTGTCAGACCTTAGCCAGAATTGTCTCCCTGCCTGGTCTGAGGCCTTTCAAGGAGGTCACAGCTGCACCATCCTATTATTTTCTTCCTGCCGCCAAACTGCCCAATAACAAACCTGATAAATTTGTCATCTGATAGAAGAAATACTTGTCACAAATCCTCCTAGTGCTCTGACTAGGGATTCCCCTCTTGGGTCACATTTACACCAGGGAATGAATGAGGCGAGTGCCCCTGACAGGCTTTATTAATGACGCTGCCTTATTTCCCAGAGTGTCTGAGTTTTTAAGGACCTCTGAACACACACTCTTCTACTGGTCCTCCTGAGATGTGGGTTTGACTAAGTTCTACGGCTGGCTCACAGGCTGAGGGCTGCCCGGAGGGGCCATCAGATCCATTCCCATGTGCTTTGTAAAAGGGTCCCGATTCTCCAAAAGGGCTGGACGGGCCCACGGTAGTGGGTGAGGACCTGGACAGCCAGGAGGGAGAAGGCAGAGTTGCGGAGAAGTGAAGCTGAGATAGAAAGTAAATACGGGCATGGGGCTGGGGAGAGGGCGGTATGGCTTCTCTGAGGATGCAGAATAGGGAAACATCATAGGGGGGATGAGTGAATGGGAAGTCTATGACAGGGACAGAAGAGAAAATAAAACTCACTAGCAACATAGCAATGCCATCCCGTGTTCAAACAGCACCCCTGGACCCCTGCCCAGAAACCCCTCTCCCACCTGCACCCATAGATCTCCCTCCACTTCGGCCCAGAGCCCAGCAAATCTGCTGGGTTTAGCAGATTAGGGAGGAGACAGCTATTCAGGCACCAGAGGTGCACTCAGAGACCAGCAAGGGCGACCCTGTGGCACAGGAAGCAGGCGGCAGGAGACGAGGCCTCAGGGCAGGTCAAAGCCAGATGACCATGGAGCCTGAGCACCAGCTAAGAAAATCAGTCTTTATCTTGGGGACAGCATCTCCCTAATGTGCTCTGTGGAGCTATTTTCTCTTCCAAATACATTCCAAAAGATATATACGTAGGAAAAAACGTTAAATGCATTTGGATTGTCTCGTAATTATGTTCTATCACCTTCAAGAAGTGTTCTCAGGCCAGGCATGGTGGCTCATGCCTGTAATCTCAGCACTTTGGGAGGCCGAGGCAGGAGGATCACAAGGTCAGGAGTTTGAGACCAGCCTGTCCAATATGGTGAAACCCCCGTCTCTACTAAAAAACACAAAATTAGCTGGGTGTGGTGGCGCACGCCTGTAGTCCCAGCTACCCGGGAGGTTGAGGCAGGAGAATCGCTTGAACCTGGGAGGTAGAGGTTGCAGTGAGCCAAGATCATGCCACTGCACTCCAGCCTACGCAACAGAGTGAGACTTCATCTCAAAAAAAACAAAAACAAAAACAAACAAAAAAAGCCACAGGCAACAGAGACTTCATCTCAAAACAAACAAACAAACAAACAAACAAACAAACACAAAGAAATGTTCTCAAGCCAAGACTGCCAGGAAATAGCTTGGGGGCCGCAGGAAACACAGGTATCTGTCATGTGAGCCACAACACAGGTGTGTTCCTGCACTGACAAACCAGCCACTGCCTGGATGGCTACCTTATATCCACAGGCTGTTGTCTACAGAAGGAATCTCATCTCAGGACTTCAACATATACTTGTGATTTTATTCTGCAGATGGCATATTTAACATTTATACTATAAACATTCATCTCACCTGAATCTACTGTGAACAAAGGAAGTTTTAAACAAAAGCAGAGTTTGATTCACATGAACCCCACAAGCCAAGAACTGGAAAACAGCCAAATGATTTCTAAAAAAAACAGATGGTGAGATGCCCAAGTCAAAAGGATTAATGACTTCTGAGACAGCTTAATTCAAGAGAGCACAAAATCTTGCTGAAGGAACAGTCTGTGTTCTTCCTTTTGCTGTAACACATCTTTGCGCAAAGATTTTCACATTGCACTGTAATGAAACAAATGATGGAAGACGTCATGCTGTTCCTGATATGAAGGTATGACTTGGAAACATTATTCTTAATATTGACTCCATACGGGTTTTTTTAAAGGACTGGAAAAATAATGTTCTCAATTTTAAATGCCAAGGGCTTTTGTATTCATCTACAATAAAAATGAAGTTAGATGTCTACTTCTATACCTTATTCTTAATAAGCTGAAAATAATTGTTTTATTGTTACAAAGCATTCACATACAAATGTGAATAATCTCACAGCAATTAATTCATCTGTGAGACCATATCTTGCTGTCCACTTCGCCTAGGAGTCTGTTATGTTTTATGATCAGTTGATTTCCCACTAGTATTCAAAATGGGCAAATTGTTCCATAGTAAAATATATTTAGGAAATGCTGAGCAAAAGGGTAGCATAGTCAGGACTACAATTTAGAGGGATCACTGTGGCAGTTGTATAGAAGATGGGCTGATGGGGGAAGAGCCCGGAAGCTATTACCGAGGCACTTCACAGTCACCCAGGCACCTGGAGATGAGGGCCTGGCCTACAGCAGTAGGGACGGAAGGGAGGAAGTGGCTTTCTGAGATTTCACAATGGCGTCAGGACAATTTCTGGTTTTCAGTTCAGCATGTGAAGAGCTAGGAAGTCACCACTCCATTTTAACAAGTAAAAAGCTAAACAGCCAGGCGCGGTGGCTCAAGCCTGTAATCACAGCACTTTGGGAGGCCGAGGCGGGTGGATCACGAGGTCAAGAGATCGAGACCATCCTGGTCAACATGGTGAAACCCTGTCTCTACTAAAAATACAAAAAATTAGCTGGGCATGGTGGCACGTGCCTGTAATCCCAGCTACTCAGGAGGCTGAGGCAGGAGAATTGCCTGAACCCAGGAGACGGAGGTTGCGGTGAGCCGAGATCACGCCATTGCACTCCAGCCTGGGTAACAAGAGTGAAACTCCGTCTCAAAAAAAAAAAGAAAAAAAAGCTAAACAAGGCCAGGCACAGTGGCTCATGCCATGTAATCCCAGTACTTTGGGAGGCTGAGGCAGGTGGATGGCTTAAGCCCAGGAGTTCGAGACCAGCCTGCACAAGATTATAAAACCCAATCTTAACTAGGAATAGAAAAATAGCTGGGGGCTGGGTGTGGTGGCTCATACCCTATAATCCCACAAGGTGGGCAGATAGTTGAGGCCAGGAGTTTAAGACCAGGCTGGCCAACACGGCAAACCCCGTCTCTACTAAAAACACAAAAATTAGCCAGGCATGGTGGCCCGCACCTGTAATCTCAGCTACTCAGGAGGCTGAGTGGGGGGGACTGCAGTGAGCCGAGATCAAGCCAGTGCACTCCAACCTGGGCAACAGAGTGAGATTTTGTCTCAAAAAAAAAAAAAAAAAAAAAAAACCACCAAACACAGAAAAATTAACATCTCTTCTTCACTCTATCACAGAAGTGAGGTCACAGGGCAAACCACAGCCCCCCAGATTGGAGGAAACAGGTATAGAGAATCACAACTTACCAGAGCAGAAAGCCATAAGCAGAGACTTCTGTGGGAACGAGCGCCAGGGCAGGAAAACCTGAACTGTAACTGGGGAATCGCTGAAGCCTCAGTGTGGGCAGGTATCGGAGTTGAAAACTCCAGAGGGACCCAGTCCTAGGGGGGCTGCCCACTGTCTTCACTTCTACTTCCGGGAGCTTTACCAGTTTCTCCCAGCAAGCATCCAGAACAATCCCCTCGTGCTTCAGGCAGGAGGAGGGGAATGCAGCCATTTGCAAATACACCAGAGCACCTGTTCTTCCTAACGAGGCCTGCCCTCAGGAGAAACTAATTTACCAGGGCCCAATCAGCTGGGGTACTATCAGCTGGGGTACTAAGCTGGAAGAAGGGAAATACCCAACTCCAGCCCCTTTAACCATCCTGTCCTACCTAAGTGGAGGGAGAATATTTGAGAAGCACTGGGGAAGTTCACAGTCCAGGGGCACAGGCTCACCTCAAAACTGAGATGTAGTCAGAAGGCTGTGGAAGGCTTCCCCTCCCTGACACCTCCCCACCACATTACCAAAGACCTATTTACTGTAGTTCCCTTCACCTAGGACAGCATGTCTACTTTTGACCAAAAACTTACAAGGCACACCGAAAGTAAAAAAATAAAATAAAATAATAGTTTGAAGAGACTAAACAAATATGAGAACCGGAGACATATGTGGCTGGCATGTTAGAATTATCGGACCAGGAATTTTTAAAATTATGATTAATATGCTAAGGGCTTTGATGGAAAATGTAGACAGCATGCAGTAACAGATGGATAATGTAAGGAGATGAAAATTCTAAGAAAAAATCAAACAGAAATGCTACAGATTAGAAACACTGTAACAGAAATGAAGAGTGCCTTTGATGCATTCAGTAGTAGACAGGGCTGAGGAAAGAATCTGTCAGCCTTAAAGGCAGCCTTAAACTGCCTTTGGAAGGCTCAGAGATTGGAAGTTCTAAAACTTTCAAAACTGAAAAAGAGAAAAGACTTAAAAAAAAAAAAAACACAAAAACCAGAACAGCCAAGAACTGTGAGAAAACTGTAAAAGGTCTAACACAGGCATAATAAAAATATCAGAAGAGGGAAAGAAAAACCAGAAGCAACATTTGAAGCAATAATGACTGAGAATTTCCCCCAAATTAACGTTAGACACCAAACCACAGATCCAGAAAGGTCAGAGAACACCAAGCAGGATAAACGCCAAGAAAAACTGTACCTAGGCATATCACATTCAAACTTCAGAAAATAAAAAGAAATTTAAAATATTGAAAAAAGTCAGAGGAAAGAAACACTTTACCTACAAAGGAACAAAGCATGACATCTAACTTCTCAGAAACCGTGCAAGTCAATGAATGGAGTAAAATATGTAAAGTGTTAGGAGAAAAAAGCACCCACCAGCCTAGAACTTTGTACCCTGAGAAATTATTGTTTAAAACTGAAGGAGAAATAAAGACTCTCAGATATACAAAAATTGATGGAGTTTGTTGCCAACAGACCTGCCTTACAAGAAATGTTAATGTTTCAGAAAGAAGGAAAATAAAATAATAGGACAGAAACTTGAATCTACATAAAGAAAGAGCATCAGAGAATGAGTAAGTGAAGATAGCATAAAAACTCTGTTGTTCTTAAGTGATCTAAAAGATAATCATACTGTTATCAAAATAATAACATATTTGAATATGCATATATATATGCTTATGCATAAATTAAATGAATGACAGCAATGATATCAGCAACGGGATAGAGGAGTTAGGATTATTTTGTTATCGTAAGTTACTTGTAGTACTCATGAAGCAATATAGTGTTATCTGAAAGTGGGCTTGAATTCATCGTAAATGTATATTGCAAACTATGGCAACCAGTAAAAAAGCGTAAAAAAAGATGTATAATTGATATGCTAAGCAAGGAGAAAAAATGGAATATGAAATGCTCAATTACAACTACAAAAGGCAGAAAAAGTGTAGAAGAAAAAACTGGAACAAAGCGCACAGGCAACAAATGGAAAACAGTAACAATTATGACATATTAATCCAACGGCATCAAATCAATGTCAATGTTCTAAATACACAAAAGACAGACATTGTTAGAGTGGGTCAAAAAATATGGCCTGAATACAAGAAACCCACTTGAAATATAAAGACTAATATAAATTAAAAGTAAAGGGATGGAAAAACATATACTGTATAATACTAGTCAAAAGACAGCAGGAGTAGCTCTGTCACTTTCAGACAGAGCAGACTCAAGAACAAGGAAAGTTATAAGAGATAAAGAGAGTCATTACCTAATAATAAAGGGGCCAATACTAAAGAAGACCTAACCTTAATGTGTACATGCCTAGCAGCAAAATGTCAAAATACATGCCCAAACTGACAGAACTACAAGGAAAAATATCAATGAATCCACTATTATAGTTGGAAACATCAATACCCTTCAGTTAGAAATGGACAGATCTGAGGACGAGCTCAGTGGCTCACGCCTGTAATACCAGCACCTTGGGAAGCTAAGGCAGGTGGATTACTGGAGGGTCGGGAGTTTGAGACCAGGCTGGCCAACATGATGAAACTCCGTCTCCACTAAATATACAGAAAACTATTTTGGGCATGTGATGGGAGCCTGTCATGGGGAGCTGAAGCACAAGAATCGCTGGAACCCAGGAGGCAGAGGTTGCAGTGAGCTAAGACTGCACAGCTGCACTCCAGCCTGGGTGACAGAACAAGACCTAACTTACAAAAAAAAAAAGGACAGATTAAAAGAGGTAAGGACATAGTTGAACTCAACATCATGACATCAATCAGCGGGGTATAACTGGCACCTGTAGACTATTCATCCAACAAGAGTAGACTGCATGTTCTTTTCAAAGTGACATGGAACCTTCAAGACAGACCACATTCTGGGCCATAAAACACACCTCAACAAATTTAGATGAAATTACACAATGTCTGTTTTCATACCACAGTGGAATTAAACTAGAAATCAGTAACAGGAGTGGCCAAAAAGCAGAAACTCAAATATTCCGTAACAGATGAATGAATAACAAAATGTGGTGTATCCATAGAATAGAGTATTATTTGGCAATCAAAAGAAATAAAGTAGTGATACAGCATGTAAATGAAGTATCATTTGGCAATCAAAAAGAAATAAACTACTGATACAGGCTATAACAGGGATGAACCTTGAAAACAGTCACAAAACGCTGCACACTCTATGATTCCATGTATACGAAACGTCCAGGACAGGCAAAGAACCTATGGGGACAGAGTGGATGAGTGGCTAAGGGTAGGACGCCAGGGTAGAGGAAATTGGGAGTGACGGCCAATGGACTCTGGCTTTCTTTTAGGGGGAATAAAAATGGTCTATAAAATTATATTGTGGTGAATGTTCCAAAGTCTCTGATTATAGTTAAAAAAAAAATCAATGAATGTATACTTTATATAAGTGAATTGTGTATTATGTGAATTATATCTCAATAAAGCTGTATTAAACTTTTAAGAGGACATTGATTCGGCCTGAGATTCTGCACTTGGTCCCAAAAGACCAAACCAAAATGGAGTCACTTATGCTAGAGTTCTAGGTAACCATGCCAAAACTAAGTGATTTATCTGACCTTTCAAGAAATCAGGACAGAGAATAGCCCAATCCCCAAACAGGCCAGTTTTATCTGACATGGTAAGGAAGTTCCTTTTGCCTTAACCTTTACAGAGACCGTAACTTTGAAACAACCATCCGCTTTTTGTTCTTCCTTGTTTCTGCTTTCTTCAGCCCTTTTCTGTCCATAAATACTCAATGTCCACATTGCAGGGTGGAATTCTCTGAATCTCTTCTGATTCTGAGGGCTGCCCAGTTCAGTAATTGTTCTGTTAAATTTATTTTCTCTAAGGTTTTTCTTTTATCAGCTATTTCGCTTAAAAAAAAAAAAAAAGATCAAACATAGAAAATGAAGGCGAAAAAAGGCTCAGTGACTCTAAGTTGTCTGGCTTGGGCAACTGGGAGATTCTAGTCATGTTGGGTGTGCCTTGCCTGTGAACCAACTGGAAGAGATGTTGGAAAGAGTGGAATTTCTTTTTAGGGTGACTGCAGGGTTAGAAGACAACACTGGGGAGCCCACAGCGGCAGCTGAGAAGAAATCACAGGTGGATAAAACCACTTAGGGAGGGTCTGCAGGGAGAAAAGAGGAGAGGGACAATCAAACCAGGGAAGCACCCAGGTCAGGGGCAAGAAACGGAACCATCCTTGAATGAACACAGGGGCCAGGAACATAGTGGGAGAGATGGGAACAAGTACTGGAACTCAAAGAAGTTCAGGATCATTCAGGCTGATTGACAGTTCCAAAAACCCATTTGGCTACGTATCATATTAAAAGCTAACTTGTTTCGGCTAGGCGCGGTGGCTCATGCCTGTAATCCCAACACTTTGGGAGGTCGGCGTGGGCAGATCACCCAAGGTCAGGAGTTCGAGACCAGCCTGGCCAACATGATGAAACCCCGTCTCTACTAAAAATACAAATTAGCCAGACGTGGTGGTGTGTTTCTGTAACCTCAGCTACTCAGGAGGCTGAGGCAGGAGAATCGCTTGAACCCGGGAGGTGGAGGTTGAAGTGAGCAGAAGATCATGCTACTGCACTCTGGCCTGGGTGACACAGTGAGACTCTGTCTCAAAAAAAAAAAAAAAAAAAAAGCTACTTGTTCCCTACCTTTATTGAGAAAAGTAAAGAAAGTGATGGATATCTCAAATACAAGTTAAAAAGATGATACTGCCAGGTGAGGTGTCAGAGCCCTCACTTTGTGAGCGGTCTGGGTTGGTAAGAATTTACCGACAACAGTATAGGTTTGAAGAAGTTTTATCAGAAAGAAGGAATGCTGCTGAAGAGTGCAGTGGGGTGCCTCCGTGAGAAGACTGAGCACCCCCTAGGGGATTTTTCCTTAGGGGTATTTATGGATCTTAAGGCGGGAGCCTCAGGGTAATTTAGACCACACTAGCCACCTAGGTCAAGACAAATGATTACATCTGTAGGAATTCTGGTGCCTTAATGTCAGCAAGTGTTGCACAATACGTTCTGGCATGGCATTCTAGAGATGCATAGAAATCCTAGTTACTTATAAATTTGGGGTAAAGAAATCTGCAACCACGTGCCTGCTTTAGATACTAGGGAGGTGTAATTACTTCTAATTTCCCAGATAAGGAATTTGCCTGAGAGGGCCTGTTTGATGGTCACCAGGTGGTCTTTGCTCCCTTCTAAACTCCTCAGACAAGGAGTTTTCGTCTCTGGGGCCTGTTCAATGGTCACCAGGTGATTTTCGCTCTCCTCACAAACATTCCTCATTTTGTCTCAGTAACATAACAGCGCCCAGTTTCAAGTCTGGTTTCTGTTAGGACTCTTTCTACTTGTCAGGGTCAGAGTTAAACATGAGGTTTCTGTTTCTCTTCTCAAGAAATAAGGGAGGAAGTGATTCAGGGCTAAGTCCCTTCACTCTGTGTGCGGTAGGGACATTAATATAACCACCGAAAGGGTTTGTTAAGATTAAATAAGATAATGTGTGCAAAGTGCCTTTTTGCTATTAATAGTAGCCTGTTACAGGAATACTATGTTGACTGTAGGTGTAAGATGCCACTGCAGGGAAAAGAATCCCTTTGCCACCTTAGCTCAACCCGCCCAAGGAGAATCTCGTTCTCTCTCTCTATTACCAGCAGCAAATTAAACAAAGAAATCTTCAAAAAAAATAACTGCTTTTTTATAACTTAAGAAAACTGTTCAAAGTTTAAAAACCTAGACATCTGGTACTAGTTTTTTTCCTTTACTGGCAGATTAGTTCTAGTTTTGGCAAACTGGTTTTACAGTTCCCAGGTACCTACCCTTTCAGGTTTCCAGGTAGCAGGGAGAAGTACCCTAGTACCGCTTCTAGAAGCCAGTCGTTGTAAATGTATGGCTACCACTCTGAATTTACGTTTGGGGGGGAAAAAGCTGTTTTTATTTTCCTAGGAATCACTTTAGTTTAAAATTAGAATTGCATGGTGTAAAGAGCTGGTAACTTGCCAAGTCAATTACAAAAAGCATAAAACACAAAACCAAAGGTGCAGACATACCTCAAGAGTGTTTATGATGTTTTCATTTACACTATCAGTTGGTCTCTCGGGCTAATGGCTATGTGTGTGTGTGCCAATAAAACTTTATTTACAAAAACAAGTGGCAACTATAGAGTTGCCAGATTTGGCAGATACGACAACAGGACTTTCACCTAAATTTAAATTTCACTGCCAGGCGTGGTGGTTGACGCCTGTAATCCCAGCACTTTGGGAGGCCAAGGCAGGCACATCACCTGAGGTCAGGAGTTTGAGACCACCCTGGCCAACATGGCAAAACCCCATCTCTACAGAAATACAAAAATTAGCCAGTTGTGGTGGCGAATGCCTGTAATCCCAGCTACTTGGGAGGCCAAGGCAGGAGAATCGCCTGATCCCAGGAGGCAGAGGTTGCAGTGAGCCGAGATCGCACCACTGCACTCTAGCCTGGGTGACACAGTGAGAGTTTTTCTCAAAAAATGAATATTTTAAATTTCACATAAACAATGAATAATTTTTAAAGTTATTTTTATTGAGATATAATTTAGACACCATAAAATCTACTTTTTAAAAATCTCCAATTCAGCAGCTTTTTAGTCACAGAACTGTATAACTTAATTCTTAATTTCAGGGCATTTTCAGAGCACCCCTCAAACCCTGTACTCATTAGCAATCATTCTTCTCTTCTCCCAGGCCCCAGCAACCACTAATTTACTTTCTGTCTCTATGAATTTGCCTGTTTCAGGCATTTCATGTAAATCGAACCACACAATATGTGGCTTTTTATGTCCAGCTTTTCTTTTCAGTGAGCACTATATTTTTGAGGTTGATCCATGTCAACATATACCAGTATTTCATTCTTTTAATAGCGGTATTATAGCCCATTGTATGAATATACCACTTTTTAAAATCTGTTCTTCAGTTGATGGACAGTAGGAGTTGTTTCCATCTTTTGGCTATTACAAATAACGCTGCTATGAATATCCATATTTGATAATTATGTGGACACACGCTTTCTTGGCTCTTGGGTATATATACCTATGAGTGGCATTGTTGAGTCATAGGATAATTCTATGATTAGCTTTTGAGAAACCACCAGGCTGGCTTCCAAACAGCTGCTCCATTTATGTTACCACCAGCAATGTATAAGGGTTCCAATTTGTGCACATTCTCACCAACACTTGTTATTGTCTGTCTTTTTGATATAGCCATCCTAGTGAGAGTGAAGAGAAGGATGAGGGATACCGGGCACATCTCCAAAGGAACCACTGTGTACCTATCTGAAGGCAGTGTATCCCCTAAGTAGGCAGACTGAGTGTGTGACTGTTCTGGGGGCCCCCACTGACTTTACTGGGTTGCAGCTGTCCAAGGAGAGAACCTCACACACTAAGGTTACCTATTTCAGGGTCTCTTATTAACAGAAAATTTTAAAACAATGCTCTTAGAAATACTGAAAACACAGAAAACTGGGGTGTGGAGGTACAAGAAGGGAGTCAGGTAAACAGTGAAGCAAGTGTCTTTTATGCGACGTAACCTTGGACGTTACAAGCAAACCTGCAGATAGTGGGCGGGCCATATTTCAAAGACGACGAAGATGTCATACTGGACTCTGCCATTCTCTGCCTGTCTGGAGTGGCCACGATGGAGGTAAAGCTCAGCATCCCTGTGCCCTGGAGAAGGGGGTTATAGAAGCCACCAGTGCAGGGAGAACATCCACTTTTCTTACTTTGCCCTCAAGTTAGTCTGATTTTTTTTTTTTTTTTAACAGCAAACATTGCCTGATATAGTCTGAACATCTTGAAGAAGCCTGAGTTACATGGAAAGGGGAGCTCCAGATCCTTCTAGAATGTTTCCTCTGCAGCTGGAAACCCCATGCATTTCCTAACCAATGGTGCCTGCCAGCAGGGCCTGAGAGTCTGACCTACTGCCTACAGCCCAGAGCACACAACCTGCCTCCCTCATCTCTGCCATTGCTCTTGCTTCTGTAATTACATCCCAACAGCAGCATTCTATCAGGCCATCTTCCTGAAAGCAACACAAACCACTGCTTAGAGGAGTAAACTGCTGAGACAGTAAGCAGATCACACAATGAAGCTTTGCATATCTTAGGAAACAAGCTTGCTGCAGTCCCGCCATCCTGGACCTTCTTCCACACTCCCCCACCGCCGGTCCCTCATCCTGGCTCCCTGGGAATTCTCAGGGGCCATCTCTTTTCTGGTTTCTTCAAAACATGTACAGGGCTGTGAAAAACTGTTCGGTGCTTCCTCAAAAAGTTAACTACAGCATTTTCACACGGTCCTGCAATTCTTCTAGGGCACTGAAAGCAGAGACCCAACCAGCTACTTGTATGCCCAGGTTCAAAAGCGGCATTATTCACAACAGCCACAAAGTAGAAACAACCCAAAGTCTATCAACAGATAAATGGAAAGACAAAATGTGGCATAGACATAGAATCAAATAGCCTTAAAAAGGAATGAAAGTCTGTTATATGCTACAATATGGATGAACTTTGGAAACATGCTAAGTGGAATAAACCAGTCACAAAATACATATTGTATGAGTCCACTTATATGAATCAAATTGTCAAATTCATAGAGACAGAAAGTAGAACAGTCAATACCAGTGCTGGGGGAGGAGGGAATGGGGAGTTATTGCTTAATGGGTACAGAATTTCTGTTTGGGATGATGAAAAGTTCTGGAAATGGAGAGTGGTGATGGCTACACAACACTGTGAATATACTTAATGCCACTGAATTGTACACTTACAAATAATTTAATGGTACATTTTATGTGTGTTTTACCACAACAGAGTGTGCTGGGAGCAACTCCTGGTGAGGTAAGGGATGGCTTCACAGAGACAATGACTGGGCTGAGTCCTTAGGAGGACAAGGGGAGGAAGAGCAACTGTGAAGAACAGCTTGATGGCACCAAACAGAAAACTGCAAAGGGTGTGCATTAAAAGGACGGATGGAGGTGGGCGCAGTGGCTCACATCGGTAATCTCAGCACCTTGGGAAGCCTAAGTGGGAAGATTGCTTGAGGCCAAGAGTTTGAAACCAGCCTGGGCAACATAATGTGACAAAAATACAAAAACTAGCTGGGTGTGATGGTGTGTGCCTGTAGCCCCAGCTACAAGGGAGGCTGAGGCAGGAGGATCGCTTGAGCCCAGGAATTCGAGGTTCAATGGAAAAATTTTTTAATTTTTTTTTAATTGAAAACAAATCACCTGCTGAAAGAATTCTGGAGATGAATAATGATGATGGTTGTAGAACGATGCAAATGCATTTAATGCCCTGAACTCCATACCTGTAAACGTGGCTAAAATGATCATGTTTATGTTATCATAATGTTATGTACATTTTACTATAATTTTTTTAAAAGACTAGGAAGAAACCCATTGTCTGCTGGTATGGGGCGCATCTGTCTCTTCTACACCATTGTTGGAGTACCGTACGTTGATAGAATTCTCTGGGAAGGAATTTCTCATCATACATCAAAAGCCTCAGAAATTCCAGGTGCAATGGCTCATGCCTGTCATCCCAGCACTTTGGGAGGCTGAGGCAAGTGGGTCACTTGAGCCTAGGAGTTGAAGACCAGCCTGGCAACATAGGGAGACCCCCTTTGCTACAGAAAAAAAAAATTCACCAGGTACAGTAGCATGCGTCTGTAGTCCCAGCTGTTGGGAGGCTAATGTGGGAGCATTGCCTGGGCCTGGGAGTTCGAGGCTGCAGTGAGGTGCCCTGTCTTAAATAAATAAATGAAGCCTTAGAACTGCATACTCCTCAACCCAACAACTCCACTTCTGGTTCAGAAGTGATAAATAAGCATATGCAAAGACACTCATGCCAAAGGACCGTCACTGAAGAGCGCTTATTAAAAACAAAAACGAACAAAAATAAACCTGTAAAGAAACTAAATGTCCCAAAGTTGAAGACTGGTTAAATTAAGTATGATATATCCGTGCAAGAAGTACCACCTGGCCTTTGAAAATTATAAGTAAATATTTGCTCACATGGAAAGATAGTCTTTTCTTTACCTATTCTGATTTATGCTACACTTCACTGTTACAAAATAAGGAGACCATCCAGGGTTGCGGAGTCCCAGCCTAGTTACAACTTTCTCTGTCCCCTTCCCTACTAAGTAGAACTAGCCAGACTTTGAAGGACTTGAGTGTCACTTGAAACTTCTTGATTCAGAGGAAACAAAATAACGGGGGGAAGCAAAGAACTCATAGGTTCCAGAATTTCACAAGACTTGGCTAACACTAGGAGTGTGGAGTGAAAAGAGTGAGTTGCAAAATAGCTTCATCCTCTGCTCCCACCATTCTTATAAATATGTGTACAAATATTAACTTAACAAATATTTAACCCACAACTATAAAGGAGAGCTGTGCTGGGTGCCAAGAATATCCCAGGGAACAAGACAGCCACGGCGTCAGAATCCAGCGAGCTTGGTATCTGTCTGTCTGAGCACCTGTGTGTGCATGGGATGGGGTCCAAAATGGTGACTCTACAATGAGGGTCTTCTGGCAGGACTGAGAATTGGTCTGTTGCATGCAAGTGACGTGCAGACAGGCTTGCTGCAATGGGAAATCATGTCTGGGCAAGAGAGAGGCAAGTGTCTCTTGCTTCCCAGTCTAAAGGTCACGTGCAGAACCAGCTGGACCAAACAGAACCGGTGCGATGGCGCTCCAAACACCAGAGTCGGCAGAGGGGGAGAGGTGAGTACTCTCAAGAGCTGAAGATGGCAAAGGGACAAAGATGACACAAGCAGGACAGGGACTTGGCACCAAGAGAATTGAGCCCTGAGTTGCTAGCTGCTTGGTCCAAAGTATGGGCTGCTCTGGAAAGAGCCAGAGCCCTCATTTTAAAATTTGTGTTTTTTTCTTTTTCTTTTCTTTCTTTCTTTCTTTTTTTTTTTTTTTTTTTTTTTTTGAGACGGAGTTTCACTCTTGTTACCCAGGCTGGAGTGCAATGGCGTGATCTCGGCTCACCGCAACCTCCACCTCCTGGGTTCAAGCAATTCTCCTGCCTCAGCCTCCTGAGTAGCTGGGACTACAGGCATGTGCCACCATGCCCAGCTAATTTTTGTATTTTTAGTAGAGACAGGGTTTCAATATGTTGACCAGGATGGTCTCGATCTCTTGACCTCATGATCCACCCACCTCGGCCTCCCAAAGTGCTGGGATTATAGGCGTGAGCCACTGCGCCCAGCCAATTTTTGTTTTTTTCTTACAGTTAACCCATTGACCAAGAAGTACCTGTTTCTGATTTGTATTTTCCCTATAAACCCCATTATTGAAAGAGTTTGCCCTTGGAGGCAGAATTTATGGGCAAAAGTGTACTCAACCTCATCTGGTCCAAGAAGACAGATGTGGGGGCCTCAAACCCTTATAGTTCTTTGGGGCGAGACTATTGCTGAGACTGGGCCAGCCTGCTCCCAGCTGGACCAGCTACTCCGAGGAGCAGCTCAGAACAGGATCATGGAGAACACCTGGGCAGCAAATGGCCTAGAAGTAACTGGGGACTAACAGCAGGCAGCCCTGCCCGAGCCACATTACACACTACTCATCAAAGTCCCGGTGTCTACTCTCCTAAGAACGCTTCAAAAATCTGACACTTTAGACCGGGCACAGTGGCTCATGCCTGTAATCTCAGCACTTTGGGAGGCCGAGGTGGGTGGATCACCAGAGGTCAGGAGTTTAAGACCAGCCTGATCAACATGGAGAAACCCCGTCTCTACTAAAAATACAAAATTCGCTGGGCGTGGTGGCCTATGGCTGTAATCCCAGCTACTTGGGAGGCTGAGGCAGGAGAATTGCTTGAACTTGGGAGGCGGAGGTTGCGGTGAACTGAGATCGCACCATTGTACTCCAGCCTAGGCAACAAGAGCAAAACTCCATCTCAAAACAACAAGAAACAACAACAACAAAAATCTAACATTTGAAAGTAGGGACACAAAGATACAGAGATGCCATCCCTCCCTGACAGCACTCACTGGCAGTGACACAGGGTGAGTACTGGGTGCAGAAACTCCAGCACCTGAGGGTGCAGATACTCAGGCCATGGTGCTCTGGGGTTCAGGTCTCACAGCCAGAGGTCTTTGCCAGGGATCCTCTAGGGCAGGCAGATGCTATTCTCAGGACAGTGTGATCGTACTGGGACAGTGTCCATGTGATAGGATACCACGGTGCTCAGATTTCTCTCCTACCAGGGCCTCTTTCCCATGTCCTACTTGAATATCAGGCCCCACCATAGCAGGCGAGGCTAGGTGGTCCGGTGGGGGCTCACCCTCTTAGTTCTCCTCCGTGGGGTTTTCCCTCCACACTCACCTCCACGGTTTCGAGGACACGTCTATGTGATGACACCTGAATGTCATCCCAGGTGTCTCTCCTGAACCCCATACTCACACCTTACCTCCCAGTTGTTGTTCTCCCTGCACCCCTATTTCAGTGACTCATGCCACTGGATCTGTCACTACGGCAGAAACCTGGGAATCTCACACCCAGCACACAGCAGGAATATCTCCCGTCACTGTCCTCTCCTCGGCAGCCTAGGCTATTGGCCTCCTTCCTAGCAGCGTCCTCCAATGGGCCACAGGTGTGCTGAGCTCAGGTCCCACAAATGGCTGTACAGTGCACAACTCCCAGTGTCAATCACAAAAGATGTGCAGACTCTTTATGTCAACTGCCTGGCAGATCACAGATATCCAGAAGGTGTCTTAAAGTCGGGGTTTTTCTAATTTGTACAAAGCTGTGAAGAAGCCTGCTGAGAAGGGGCTCTCAACCCACAGGCAGGGCCTGGGCCACAAGAGTCCCAGGGCTGGGCACTGTCTTGTCCATTTGCCTAGGTGCTGTAAACATATTTGCCATGTGTCCGTGACACTAAAAAGATAGGGAAACACCGACCTAGATTACACCAATAGCCCCTCTGTGCTTCTGGATCTCTTCTGTTGGCATACAAGCAAGCTCAGGTCTCTCCCATTTGTACCAGACATGGAAGTTAGCATGCCTGCTCCACCCAACACCCCTCAGCCTTCAGGCCCTACTGAGGGAAGTCACAACAGGTTGCTCGTCCATACAGGATCAAGGACAGGTTGGCCTGTTGGCACAGCACCAACAGCTCAGCCCAGTGAGGGAGAGTCATTAGGTAAGCCAATCAGCCACCTCCCTGCAGAATTCAGTCGTCATTCTTGCACGCGGAGCCCCTTCTCCTCACACTTAATCATACACTACCAGTATAATAATTCAGTTGTCCAATTCTCCCAACAAGGCGGCTTCACGGATCAAACTGACCTCAGGTTTCAGCATTATTTACAAAAAGGTCAATCAGAAATTAATTGGAACGTCCAGTACCAGGAAGCAGCAAGTCAATAAATTAACACAATAGAGTACTATGTAACCCTTTTTAAAAAGAATATTATGACTATATAAATATTGTTCCCTGCAGAGGCAAAAAATGTGCCAGGATTATAGTTCTTTCTGTACAGTTCCAGTGTCAACAGCAGAGTGCTACTCACAGGACCACATTCCTAGTATCAAGGTCAGAGAGAAGCTTCTCCTTTCTAGCACTCTCCCAGTTGTTCAAAAGCAGGCGGTATATTTCCTGTGCTTCATATTTGAAACAAGACATGCTTGTGATAATTTTTAATTTTTGTGATCTTTTACTATTGCCTACTCTACCAAGGAAAGAAACACAGCCCATCTTCCCGTGACCCTAGTATCTTCCAGCTTGTTCACTTGGCCCATTGTCTGGAATCTGCTCCAGTCTCTATCTGTAAGATGTTATTCTTTTTTTTTTTTTTTTTTTTTTTGAGACGGAGTTTCGCTCTTGTTACCCAGGCTGGAGTGCAATGGCGCGATCTCGGCTCACCGCAACTTCCGCCTCCTGGGTTCAGGCAATTCTCCTGCCTCAGCCTCCTGAGTAGCTGGGATTACAGGCACGCACCACCATGCCCAGCTATTTTTTTTGTATTTTTAGTAGAGACGGGGTTTCACCATGTTGACCAAGATGGTCTCGATCTCTTGACCTTGTGATCCACCCGCCTCGGCCTCCCAAAGTGCTGGGATTACAGGCTTGAGCCACCGCGCCCGGCCAGATGTTATTCTTGGAGCCAGTAACTTCCAGGTGTAATTTGGAGTAAAAGCTTCTGAGGCCCATTCATAGCTGTCTGTCCGGAAGTACTTTTCACTGGACTCCCAGAAGCCATCAATTCTTTTTGCCCACTCTCCCCTCTCCATGACCTCCTCCGTAGTCTCTGCTACTGTTTTGCTGTTGGAGATCCTCAAGATGAGTGGGAGGTCAACTTCAAGTCCTTGCACATCAGGAATGGCCTTATTTTCCCCTTTTACTTGATTGGTTTGTCTGGATGTATCCCAGGGCTGCTGTACCAAATTCCCACAAACTTGGTGGCCTTAAATGATAGAAATTTATTCTCTCAGAGCTCTTTCAGCTCAGGGCTGAAACCAAGGGGTCGGCAGGGCCATGCTTCCTCCAGAGGCTGCAGGGTTGGAAGCTCTAAGGAAGCATCCATTGCCCCACCTTTCCCAGCTTCTAAAGCTGCGTTCCTTGGCTCATGGCCTCCTCCTCCATCTTCAAAGCTCTCTGCAGAGATCCTCACATCCTCTTCTCTCTTCGGTCTGTGTATACTAAAGTCTCCCTCTGCCACTCTCTTCAGGACACTTGTGATTACTCTGGGCACTGGATAATGCAGGATAACCTCCCCATCTCAAAGTCTGTAACTAACTCATATCTACAAAGACCCTTTAACATATATGATAACATAAGTTCAGAAATCAGAATCCGATATATCTGTGGGAGACATTTTTTAGCCCACCATACTGGGAATAAAACAATCTTTTTTTTTTTTTAAAGACACAAAGTCTCACTATGTTGCCCAGGCTGGATTCAAACTCCTGGGCTCAAGCAATCCTCTTACCTCAGCCTCCCTAGGAGCTGGGACTACCGCAGCAGTCAGCTTAAAATGATTATTTTAAATGGCTTAAAAATTATTTTTTCATTTTCAGACAGGCACGGTGGCTCACACTTGTAATCCCAGCACTTTGGGAGGCCAAGGTGGGCAGATGACCTGAGGTCAGGAGTTTGAGATGACTGGCCAACATGGAGAAACCCCATCTCTACAAAAAAATACAAAAATTAGCCAGACGTGGTGGCACACATCTGTAATCCCAGCCACTCAGAAGGCCGAGGCACGAAAATCACTTGAACCTGGGAGATGGAGGTTGCCAGTGAGCCAAGACTGCGCCACTACACTCCAGCCTGGAGGGCAGAGTGAGGTTCCATCTCAAAACTGATTTTTCCGGACTCCTTGGGGCCAAGCACCTTCCCTTCCCCACGCTGATCTGACCTGACACCATGCTTTCTTTTTTTTTTTTTTTAATTTAAAAATTTTCTTTATTTCAGAACTGCCTTTATGTACAGACATCATTTTAAAAATGCACATACAATGGAAATTTTCCAAGGAACAGGAGCTGGAAATAAAATGTATGGACATTATTAGAACTGAAATTGTCCCAGAGAAGTTCTGAGGATCAGGCTTCCTTAAATGTCCTTGATAACCTCTTCAAGTTCTTCCTTTGTGAACATGTGGAAATTGCAGCCAGGCTGCACTGTGGCTAGCTCAATGTTCGTTGCATTCAGCTTCTCCTCCATTACTTGTTTGAGGATGATGAGTGAAGACTTGATGGCTTCTTTCAGAGTCATAGACTTATGGTAAACTTCTTGCAAGGAGCTCTGGGCACCCTCTGAAGCAGAGCCAATTGCTCGAGCATCATACTGTACAAAAGTCCCAGATGGGTCCATATGAAACAGCTGGGGTCCTTTCTCGTCAACTCCTCCAAACAACAATGCTACTCCAAAGGGACGAGACATGGCACCTGGATCCGCATTTCTTCTCCAAACTGGAGAGCTAGATTGGACACAGCTTGGGTCACACTCTCCACCGTCATTGTCTCATTGTAGGTGAACCAGTGGTTCTGTGTCTCCACTCTGGCTTTATCAATTAAAGTCTTAGCATTAGCAATTAGCGCACTCATGGCACAACCTATATAAGCATCAATCTCTACAATTTTCTCAATGCTGCTGGGCTCCATCACTGGGGAGGTAATTCTCTTCTCCACAGCTAGGCACACACCCTCTGATGTTTGGATCCCAATGGCTGTAGAACCAAGCTTGAGAGCCTCAATGGCATATTCCACTTGAAATAATCTTCCTTCAGGAGAAAAAGTATTCACACCCCTGTCGTACTCAGACCGAGTGAGAAACATGGCGAGGGTAGGAGGAGGCAGCGGCTACACAGGGATTCTGAGTGATACCATGCTTTCAAATACCATCTACCTACCCTGGATGCACACTAGCCCAATGCCAACACCCACACTACCAGCTGTGGCTCTGCCAGCGGAGTCCACTCATACCCCCATCCCGCTGATATGTCCCTGAAACCTCCAATTAAAGCCCCAGCTTCAGTGCCACTTCTCATTCCGGCCCTTGCTGGACCTGAAGGCTCAGTTCAGAGGCTCTCTGGGGTTATTCAGGGCAGACTGGCCTGCTACCCCCACCCCCTGTGGCCCCTCCACTCAGATGCCAGGCTCTGGTCTCCTCTGGGCTGTATTTCTGACATTGCCTTTCCTCCAGTAGCTTTCTATGGTCCAGAAATATACTGCAGTCTCTCAACTACTGATAAATCCCTCCCATTCATTTTGCTGTCCTGGGATTACACTTTTCATAATCTCCTTATCATTTTAATGGGTTCTGGGGAGAGAAGGTATAAATAAGAATAAGTGCTGAATCCTCCATCTTGAACTTTAAGTTAATCTCATCCATTTTTCAGTTATAACTTGCATATGCTTAAAAGATAACAGATCTTCTATTCTAAGCTCCTTGTCCAAGGGCTCCTATTGGTGGGAGGTTGGGGGTGGGCTTGGCGGGTTCAGACTTATATCCCAGCTTGTCCCACCTGCCCCACCTCCAACACTGAAAGACCTTCCTTGTAAGAACACCACTGCCCCTGACACAGATCTGCCAGGACACGGTAAGGAAATGGCAAATGTAAATGGGGTTTCCTCTTTCCAGGATTTGTTTCAAAGCAAATTAGTTCCATGGCCTTCCCTATAATGCCAGACTACATGCATTGAGGCATTAAATGAAGAGAATGCACAACTCTAAATCAAGAACACCTTTTGCAGGTTCTCTCAGCCCAAGAGAACCTTTTTACTCAAAAGCAAAGCCTGCATGATACCTCCTTGCTTTACAAAGGCTCAAGTTTAAAAATAAACATGGATATTTGAAAGAGCACAAAAATAGTTTGTGTCCGCAGCTTTACAGAGCCCCGCGACACTGGGTGTATGTTGGCTTGGAGGAAGCCGAGAGAGGCCACATTCAATAGAAAGTTAGCCCTTGCAGGCCTCAAACGAGTGACATGAGTGAAGGGAGTCTTTTTTTTTATGCTTGATTCCCTTGTATTACACAGGGCCAACTGCACTCCATTCAAGCGAACCACAGGTGTCCACCTGTCCAGCTATTCATAAACAGGTCGTGAAGGCAGCCCCCGAGCCAAAATCCAAGTCCTCACTCAGCCTTTGTCTCCCGCACCCAACCTACAGGCTTAACAGAAGTCCCTGCTCACCCCATACCTGTGCTTTGCGAGGAGCTGTGCCTTCCTTCAGAGTGCCCCTTGCTCATGTCACCTGCCTCCTCGGAGCCCACCCCCCTGGTTCAGAATCTTACCACCCTTCGAGGCAAAGGGAAAACTGATCATTTCTTCCATCAGAGGCGCGTGGCTCCATCACCAGACTACGTTCTCTCCCTGGATACCAGCTCTTTCTATACCTCGCTCGTGGCCCTCATATGCTACTCAGCCTCATCTTTGGACAGCTAGAGATGTGTTGTACCCCACCCCCAAAGCTGGGCTGCAATCCCCTTGGGGGATTAGGTTTTCATTTCTGGGGCATCTGTAGAGTGCCTTGATAAAAGAGGTGCTTGAGCTGGGCATCATGGCTCGCCTGTAATCCTAATACTTTGGGAGGCTGAGGTGGGGATATCACCTGAGATCAGGAGTTCGAGACAAGCCCAGTCAACATGGTGAAACATTTAGTATTTCTCTACTAAAAATACAAAAAATTAGCTGGGCGCGGTGGCACACACCTGTAGTCCCAGCTACTCAGGAGGCTGAGGCATGAGAATCGCTTGAACTCGGGAGGCAGAGGTTGCAGTGAGCTGAGATCATGCCACTGCACTTCAGCTTGAGTGACAGAGTGAGACTCCATCTCAAAAAATAAAAAAAAAGGCCGGGTGCGGTGGCTCAAGCCTGTAATCCCAGCACTTTGGGAGGCCGAGGCGGGTGGATCACAAGGTCAAGAGATCGAGACCATCCTGGTCAACATGGTAAAACCCCGTCTCTACTAAAAATACAAAAAATTAGCTGGGCATGGTGGCGCGTGCCTGTAATCCCAGCTACTCGGGAGGCTGAGGCAGGAGAATTGCCTGAACCCAGGAGGCGGAAGTTGCAGTGAGCCGAGATCGCGCCATTGCACTCCAGCCTGGGTAACCAAGAGCGAAACTCCGTCTCAAAAAAAAAAAAGAAAGAGGTGCTTGATGTTATGACCAGAGACTCTGAGTGAACCCCAGTCTCAGAGGGCTCAGAATGATCAGCTCCTGGCTAGTGGGACCCTGTGTAATTCCAAAAAGCAAACAAGCAGATCTTTGTTGGACAGTAGTGGGAGCTGAGAATACCGCTTTACAGCAGAACTGCTAGATAATGTTTTCTTCCCATGAACGCACACAAGCGCGCACAGACTCACCCACACCCACGCAGGGGTATGCTGAGGTACACTGACCCTCTCAGCCCCAGGCTGGGCCTGACAGCTGGAGCCCTGGCTGATGGTTGATCCTACCACCAACCTCCTTCATTTTCCCCAGTGGGCTGCAAAGGTGACCCTTCCCAATGTGCCCTGCCTGGTCTGAAAAAGGCTATAAAGCACAGCTGAACCAGGGTGAATTCAAGGGGTCATGACTACATCTTACGTGCCATGTCTCAGCCAGAAATGAGACAGAGCTCAGCACCCCAGAAATGTGTCAACAATGAGGTGAGAAGGAGGGGCGCAAACACAGAGAGAAAGAGAGAACAAGAGGAGATGGGAGCAAGCACCCAGCAAAGTGCCTTTTAACTTCTTTGGGTTTGGAAGGAAAAGGTACAGAGTATTGGTAGGTCTTTAGCACACAGAAGAAAGTGACCAGCAGAAGACTGGCATGTTCTCTGTCACTCTGTGGAGTACCCTGGCTGCTGTGTGGGTAAGCGGTTATGATCAATCAGATGTGGGACTATGGTACTGAATATTCTAGAGTTTCTTCTCTCTTTTGGAAAAGGTTCATTGCTTGACTTTTCGTAGGAGGCTGCCAGCATGTGTCCAGACAGCTGGGGCCCCTATGTGCTGGCTCTGAGTCTGGCCTCAGAACAGCCCCTGCTTGTTCCCATTCACCAGGGACATGTCATTTGTCTTTGCCAAAGGGCCAGATGGCTCGTGTGTGTAGACTTCTCCCCACTTCACTTTTATCTTCTCCAAACTCTCTTCTTCAAGTTTCCATCCTCAGATAGACATGTTTCCATGCACATCCACATCTTAGGGCTTCAGGGTAATTCATGTTCTGCTCCTAAGAGATCTGTTTTCTAAATAGAAAATGCATTTCCATGATCATACAGCAGGGTTTGCTGAGATCCATTCCCTGCATTCTCAGCAGAACCTTGGAAAAGGTACTTCCCAGAGGTTCTAGTGCTTGGTGACCACCTGTTGTGTGCTGGGCATCATGCTGGGCCCTGACATACATCTCACCCAATTTTCCCAACAACCTTGAGAAATCAGCATCTATACCTCATTTCAGAGGAAAACAGAAAGGAGAAAAAGATTAAGTAACTTGCCCAAAGCCACATAGCTACTCTGTGACAGGCACCTAAGTCACCTAAGCCCAACGCGATGCTCCAGGGTCCCTTTACTTTGTTCCACTGTGCACAACATCAGTTACTTCCCACGCCTTTGTTCTACTCACTCTTCTCCCAGACCACCTCAGCCCTTTGCCTCTCCCACTACCACTATGTTTAGGCTGAAGCCCTTGAGGTGCTCAGCCAGTCTTGGGTTAAACAGGTTCATCCTTATCCATCTTTTACCAAAGCTGTCATCTCAGACCTTAAGGAATGATTCAGAAATCCCAATCCTGCCCATTAAAAGGAACTCCACAGCCTTTCCCAAAGTCCCATTCAGCAGAAAGCCCAAAAATACTCCCTAAGCTCCCCAAACCTTCAGGTTCCAGCCCAACATTCCATAGCCCCTGAAGGTGCCTCTCAGGCCTGTTTAGACCATGTTCACCAACCAGCAATGGAGTCAGCAAGATGGGGCAGCAGGCAGCACCTGGTGCCTCAACTGCCTGCCCCCTGGGTGGCCACACAGAACCTCCGTGTGGTGCCCCAGGTCTCTCTGCAGCCACGAGTTACCACAACAGGTCCCTTCCTCCCATGATAGCAGCCTAAACTGCCTAGGACCATGTGTGTCAGTTTCAGAGGGTGGTATACATGAAACAAAGATTATAGATGAGCTGGAGTTAATTTGCACTACCTTGGGAAATCCCCTTTCAAGTTCCTTGTCCACATTCAGCCCCCAGAACTGTTAAGACAAACTTCCTTTTGGCTGTGTATCCCTTAAGAGTTCCTTCTTCCTTTGACCTCCTCTAGCCCACATCTCAAATGACCCACCACCCTCTCAAATGTCACTTCCTCAGGGAAGCCTTTCCAGCCCCTCCATACCAGGTTGGATACCTATTATTTGCTCTTGTGGCACCCCGTAATTCTCCTTTAGAACATTTTCACAGCTGGACCACTAGGCTCCTCACTGCCCCTTCCAGATAATTCTCTTCCCCCTCCCTAAAATTCCCTAGCCCTGAATCTCCTGTCGTCAGACTCTGTCAACCACCAACCCCCATGACACTCCCCCTCATTTCTCAATCATTTTAGATCCCATCACAGTCCCTCTCTCCTACACTAATCTTGTCTTGATTCTTAGTGATTCGATACAAAGATGGTCCTTCCAGCCGGGCTCAGCTCTTGACCTTCTATTCTCTCGTCTCTCCAACTCCCTGTCGTAACCCTTCATTATCAGTAAGTCCTACCCATCTATAATCTTCATGTCACATAGCTCCCTCACTGACCTTAACATAGATTGTCCTAGTCCATGTGGGCTGCTATCACAAAATACAAGAGGCTGGGTATAGCTTATAAACAACAGAAACTTACTTCTCACAGTTCTGATGGTTGGGAAGTCCAAGGTCAAGGTGCCAGTAGATTTGGTATCTGCTGAGAATACACTGCTTTTTTCTTTTCTTTTTTTTTTTTTTTTTTTTTTTGAGATGGAGTCTGACTGTGTCGCCCAGGCTGGAGTGCAGTGGAGCAAACTTGGCTCTCTGCAACCTCCATCTCCTGGGTTCAAGCGATTCTCCTGCCTCAGCCTCCCAAGTAGCTGGGATTACAGGCATGAACCACCATGCCCAGCTAATTTTTGGATTTTTAGTAGAGACAGGGTTTCACCATATTGGCCAGGCTGGTGGTCTCGAACTTCTGACATTGTGATCTGCCTGCCTTGGCCTCCCTAAGTGCTGGGATTATAGGTGTGAACTACTGTGCCCAGCCTTCTTTTCCTTTTTTTTTTTTTTAGATGGAGTCTTGCTCTGTCACCAGGCTAGAGTGCAGTGACACAGCTCGGCTCACTGCAACCTCCCTCTCCTAGGTTAAAGCGATCCTCCTGCCTCAGTCTCCCCAGTAACTGGGACTACAGGCGTGCACCACCATGCCTGGCCAATTTTTGTATCTTTAGCAGAGATGGGGTTTCAACATGTTGGCCAGGATGACCTCAATCTCTTGACCTTGTGATCTACCCAACTCCGCCTCCCAAAGTACTGGGATTACAGGCATGAGCCACTGTGGAGGGCACACTTTCTGACTCACAGATGGCATAGTCTCACTGTATCCTCACATGATGGAAGCAGCAAGGCAACTCTCTCAGGCCTCTTTTATAAGGACAGTGCTATAGTTTGAGTGCCTTCCCCTCCAAAACTCATGTTGAAATTTAATTTCAGACCAGGTGAGGTGGCTCACGCCTGTAATCCCAGCACTTTAGGAGGCCAAGGCAGACAGATTACATGAAGTCAGGAGTTCAAGACCAGCCTGACCAACGTGGTGAAATCCCATTTCTACTAAATTCAAAAAATTAGCCAGGCGTGGTAGCGCATACCTACGATCTCAGCTACTTGGGAGGCTGAAGCAGGAGAGTCACTTGACATGGGAGATGGATTTTGCAGTGGGCTGAGACTATGTCATTGCACTCTCCAGCCTGGGCAAGAACAGCAAAAACTCTGTCTCAATGAAAAAAAAAGTGCACTGCTGCACTGCTGGGCCAGGTCTGGCAGCTCATGCCTGTAATCCCAGCACTTTGGGAGGACGAGGTGGGAGGATCATGAGGTGAGGAGTTCGAGACCAGCCTGACCAGCATGATGAAACCCCCATCTCTACTAAAAAATACAAAAATTAGCCATGTGTGGTAGTGTGCACCTGTAATCCCAGCTACTTGGGAGGCTGAGGCAGGAGAATTGCTTGAAATTGGGAGGTGGAGGTTGCAGTAAGCCGAGATGGTGCCACTGCACTTCAGCCCTCCAGCCTGGGCAACAAGACTCTGTCTCAAAAAGAAAAAAGTGCACTGCTGGCCTACTTCTGCCCCTCCACTGCTACATGACTGTCCCTGTGAGATGACTGCGGGCCCAGCCCATGTCTGTACCCTCCCAACCACTATAGTACTGGCAGTGGTTTCTCTGCCAGAAATGCACTGCTGGGCTAAAGAACAGCCAGAAGTGCACTACTTGGCTAAATCTACTGTGTGCAAGGGTGACCTCCTGGACTGCTTGGATGCAGCTCTCTTCCCACTGGCGGCCACTCCAACACAGCTGACCTAAATAAAGCTGTTGATTCCGATAAGCCCAAGCACAAAACATTGGAAGCCCTTAGAATATGAGAGGTCTGAGCACAAAGACTGGTTTCTGCTTCCGCCGTGCAAATATTTAATCGCATGGCTGTAGGGGGAAATGGATTTTACCTGTTACCAGGAACAGTTCCAGAGACTACCTAAAAATTTTCATTCTAAAAACAGATTACCTACTCCAGCTCTCTTTTGGTTAGAAAACAAAAACAAATAAAAACAGATTACCTAGAAGACCACAGTCATGAATAACCAGAAATAAACACTTACCAAGATCCTACCTAGGTTCAGATCTTAACTTTGGTCTGCAACTTCCTCACCAAGCTGCATTCGTTGTTCACCAGGTTAGTTTAGCCTTCAGTGGGTTGACTTGCTCCAAGAAAAAGGGCAGATAAATCAAACAGCTGATTTTTGTAAGATGCATAAAGAACCAAACTGCATTTCTTGAAAGTCAGTCTCACCTAGGATGGAGGAGCTTGAAACTCCAACTTTTTTGGAGATAAAGTGCTGTTTGATTGAGAAACCAGTCCTGAAAGCCTCGTCACAAAAGTACCTTCCCTCTCATATTCCCAACAGATGAATCCTTGTATTACAGTCAGGAGAGCCCCAGCTACAACAAAACAGCTGCAACAACTGGCCAAAAACCAACAAAACAAAGCCGTCATGTACTCTTTGAGACAATCAACAATGCGAACGAGCATCTAAGGTGTGAACACTGCTAGACAGGGAAAAGGTTCTGATTCAAGGCCAAAAAGAGGGTGAACAATGCAGGCCCTGGAGAGCTTACAGCCCTGCTGTGTGTCAAGATTAACATCAATACAGCTGATCACAGACCCAGCCTAACAGACCTAACTTATTTGAGATTTCCATTCCTACCATGTAATCTGAATAATGCCTTCATAGAAGTGATCATAACATACAATCCAACAGGATCAAAGAACTAAGTCACTCTTCTGATAACCTCTGCTGAAACCTGAGAAAAGGGGCCAGGGAGAAGCTGGGAGACAGAGGGATGAGAAAGGGAAGACAAGGAAAACGGCTCAGCAGGTTCTGGGCAAAAGAAATCTGTAGGAGGCAGGGCACAGTGGCTCACACCTGTAATCCCAGCACTTTGGGAAGCCAACATGGGCAGATCACCTGAGGTCAGAGGTTCGAGACCAGCCTGCACAACATGGTGAAACCCCTGTCTCTACTAAAAATACAAAAATTAGCCAGATGTGGTGGTGCACATCTGTAATTCCAGCTACTTGGGAGGCTGAGGCAGGAGAATCACTTGAATCCGGGAAGCAAAGGTTGCAGTGAGCCAAGATCACATCACTGCACTCCAGCCTGGGCAACAAAGCAAGATTCCATTAAAAAAAAAAAAAAAAAAAAAAAAAAAAAGCCTCAGCTACTAGCCTTCCCCGTTACAGGTATGCTAACACAGCTTTTCTGAGGCACATCTCCGCTTTTGGTTTTAGACTTCAACTTGTACTTTTAAAATAAAGGTTGTTTTTCTCATGAAACTATAAAAGCCTCACAAAACGTGACCCTCTGGGCGACTTGCCTCAGGATTACACAACACACATAACTACCGGCTTCACTCTGTGTCATGACTGTGTGACCTTAACCAAGTCACTTCACCTCTCTAAATTCTAGTTCATCTATAAAATGTGAAGCTTAAATGAAATACCGTATATAGGGAGTCAATAAGTATTAGTTCCCTTGCCCTGGCAGAACTCACTCTTCCACAGAAACCATGTAAGATACCACGAAGACTTCCTGGCATGACCCAACATCTGCCCAGCGTGCCACTCTGTGGCCTCAGAGGTAAGCATCCTGTGCAATCACAGAGTGCACAGCCAGCCAGGAAGCAGCTCTGAGATGCCATCATTGCCCCTGAAGGGAGGGCCCTCTGCCCGAAGATAAACTAGCCTTCTCTTCCCTGCACAGATTCTCCAGAAGTTTCCACCACATGCACAGAGAAAGCACTGCCAATACTATAGTGGCTGGGAGGATACAGGCTTAGGCCAGGTCTACAGTTATCCTACAGGGACAGTCGCATGGCAGCGGAGGGGCAAATTAAGACCAGCTAAAAATTCACAGGTATGATACAAACAGCTGACGGATGCAGCCTCTCGGCAGAAAACTTGCCTTCTGGCTGGGTGCGGTGGCTCACGTGGCTCACGCCTGTAATCCCAGCACTTTGGGAGGCCGAGGCAGGCAGATCACTTGAGGTCAGGAATTCGAGACCAGCCTGGCCATCGTGGTGAAACCTCGTCTCTACTAAAAGTGCAAATGTTAGCTGGGCGTGGTGGTGGGCACCTGTAATCCCAGCTACTCGGGAGGCTGAGGCAGGAGAATCACTTGAACCCGTGAGGTGGAGGTCGCAGTCAGCCCTGTGCACCTCCGGCCTTGTGCACATCCCACCTGTGAGAGGTGCTCTTGGGCTCCCTGAGATGCCCACACAGAGCCGAGATCGAGCTACTGCACTCTAGCCTGGATGACAGAGGGTAAACACTTGCCTTCTACCACATGCCATCTTCATCCTCGTTTATAACATTTCCAGGGTTATGCCAATTTCAACAAATGCCTTGTAAACAGTATTTGAAGCTACACAGATTTTTGCTATGAAGACCACCTCATTCAACACCCACAGAGCTCTGCCCTAGAGAGAGAGGCCACTGGGGCCACAGTGTGACCAGCCTGGGCTGACACTGCCATTCTTAGTGTGCTCCACTTAATTATTTAAGGCTTGAGGCATTGTTTCCCTCTCAAGGCAAAGCTTTCAGAACATTTAAAATTCATAGGAGAAGCCAAGGAGTGGCTTTTTTTAGCTCCCTCCCTTGAAGCCAGTGATACGGCTTTCAATCAGGCTGTGGGATTCCAGTTCTAGTTTTTCAGAATATTCCATCCGTGGTGAAGCATGCCTACTTTAAAAAAAAAAAAAAAAAAAAAAAAAAAAAGGCCAGATGTAGTGGCTCACACCTGTAATCCCAGTACTTTGGGAGGCCGAGGTGGGCGGATCGCAAGGTCAGGAGATCAGGACCATCCTGGCTAACACAGTGAAACCCCATCTCTACTAAAAATACAAACAATTGGCCGGGTGTGATGGCTCACACCTGTAATCCCAGCACTTTGGGAGGCCAAGGAGGGCAGATCAGGAGGTCAAGAGATCGAAACCATCCTGGCCAACATAGTGAAACCCCGTCACTACTAAAATACAAAAATTAGCTGGGCGTGGTGGCACACGCCTGTAGTCCCAGCTACTCGGGAGGCTGAGGCAGGAGAATTGCTTGAGCCTGGGAGGCGGAGGTTGCAGTGAGCCGAGATCACGCCACTACACTCTGTCTCAAAAAAAAAAAAAAAAAAAAAAAAAAAAGTCAGGTGTGGTGGCATGTGCCTGTAGGCCCAGCTACTCAGGAGGCTGAGGCAGGAGAACTGCTTGAACCTGGGAGGCAAGATGGTGCCCCTGTACTCCAGCCTGGGCGACAGAGTGAGACTCCATATCAAAAAAAAAAGTGACAGAACAAAAGAAAAATAGAGGACACTCTCACAAAGTCAAACTCAATTAATCAGCAGTTCTGTCTCACAGGAGTCACTTTAAATTTACTGAATCTGATTCTGTTGGTACCAAATAAAGATAGGAGCCCTAACCATCACTAGGAGCACACTGGGTGAGGGAAAGACAGGACTCCTTTTATGAAATAAAGCTGTGCTCAAACCCAGGCCTGGATAGCCTAATTCAGCACTCTTCTCACCCAACTCCATCCACATCATGGAACAGAACCCAGTGCTGGAGCCACCTAGGAGGGCAAATGAGGGCCCAAACAGGAGGGCTCACCCCGCTGAGTAAGACGTGGGGAAGAGGGCTGGGTGTGATAGCTCGCACCTGTAATCCCAGCACTTTGGGAGGCCAAGGTGGGTGGATCACTTGAGGTCAGGAGTTTGAGACCAGCCTGGCCAACATGGCAAAACCCTGTCTCTACTGAAAATACAAAAATTAGTCAGGCGTGGAGGCATGCACCTGTAATCCCAGCTACTTGGGAGGCTCAGGCAGGAGAATCGCTTGAACCTGGGAGCTGGAGACTGCAGTGAGCTGAGATCTCGCCAATGCACTCCAGCCTGGGCCTGGGCAACACAACAAGACTGTCTCAAAAAAAAAAGAAAAAAAAGATGTGGGGAAGGGCTACCCACACCCCAAGGCCATGCCATAGGCAACAGCATTCTCACACCGCAGAGGAGTAATTGAGGCTCCAAGACAAGCTGAGGGTGTACTCCCTAAGATGGGAATTAGAATTAATGCGCTGTCTCCAGGAAGGCAGGCAGGCTCCAGAGGCCTCTGCAGCCCCAAGCTGCACCCCCGAGCCTTCACAGGAACTTCATAACTCCCACAAAGCTCGGGCTTCAAGATGCTCTCCCTGAGGATGAGGAAAACCCAGCAACGCCCAAAGCTATTTACTCCTCAGAACAAGAAGGTTTGGACAAAGCTTTTGGTGGTATCACAGGCCCTCTCCTCCCACCTCCAGCCCGGTGTACACCCCACCTGTGAGAGGTGCTCTTGGGCTCCCTCAGATGGCCACACAGAGCCAAAGCTGGGCTCCCTCCCACTGATCTGAGTCCCGCCAGGTGGGTCCACGCAGAGCAAGCCCCCCACCACAATTGGCAGCTGGTAATCTATAGGGTGGGGGGCAGCTCTCTCCTCCCTGTGCCCTTACTGTCGGCTCAAGTTGTCTCTTCTCTAGGTGAAATATGCCCAAGTCCTTTAAACAGATGCTGCTAATCTGCTTTAGATCAAGGACCCCTTTGAAAATCTGGTAAAAAACTATGGACACCCTTCCCAGATAAGCACATACTTATCTACAACTCTCCATAGGATGGGCGGGGGTGTTCAGTGACCCCACATCCCACATTAAGAACCTTTCCTTGAGACAGGGTCTTGCTCTGTCGTCCAGGATGGAGTTTAGTGGTGAAATCATGGCTCACTGTAGCCTCAACCTCCTGGGCTCAAGGAGTCCTCCTGCCTCAGCCTCCTGGGTAGCTGGGACTACAGGTGCATGCCACCACGCCCACCTACTTAAAAAAAAAAATGATTGGTAGAGAAGAGATCTCACTATGTCACCCCAGGCTGATCTTGAACTCTGGCTTCAAGCAATCCTACCACCTCAGCCTCCCAAAGTGCTAGGTTTACAGGTGTGAGCCACTGCACCTGGCTAAGAACCCCGCCTTCTCACCATCCTCACAGAAACATGCCCAGACCCCTCCTGCTCTGCGTTTTCTCCTCCAAATGTCCTTCCACACATCTATACTCTGGGGGCCTCTGGTGCCCAGAACCAAATGCAGGGTTCTAGATGGGAGCAGGCAAGCCCACGGCCTCCTTTGCTACAGTGCTTTCACACCTCCCTAAGGTCTTCAGAGTTTTAGGTGGCATCACAGCAACCACACCACCAGGGCTGACTCACAGGGAGCTCACCTTCGACTTGAAATCCCGGAGTCTCTCTCGCACTCACAAAAGACCCGCCCAACTCCCCACGCCCAAGACGTGACTAGGTGCCATCACTCTACCTCGGGGAGAGGCGGAGACCGCACCTGCCCCGCCATCCAGCATCATGCAGGGTCCTCCCTGCTCTGGACGTTCCCAAATCAGAACCAGTCCTTCCCACTCCCAGCCTCCCACGCTCATAGGAAATCCTTCTGGAAATCAGCAGGCCTCAGCATCCCTGGCCAGAACACTCCCTTCACCTCTGTGCCTTACTGAAAACCATCGAGTCCCTGAGGGCAACACTCTCCACCGACCCCCTACACATGCAGAACAGAAAGGGAGGGGGAAGGGCATCCTGGTGGCCCCATCTCGCGGCCCCCTCTGTGCCCTGGAGGCGAGGCCATTCAGTTACCTGCTCCCACACACCTTCGCCTGCCTCCACGTTACTTCTTGCCACCCACCAAGGGCTTCAGCTCCGAGCCCAGCCTACTCTTCCGCCCACCACCTGTCACCGTCACCATCCACAGGGATAACCCTCAACACCTGGGACTCAGTTCCTCAGCCTCCTCCACTCCACTGCCTCCTTCCCCATACTCCTTTAGTGACCCTCACCCACAGCCACACCCTGGAATCACCCATCACCTTAAGACACGAGCGGCAGATCCCCTGCTTCCTTCCCGCCCACACCAGCCAACCTCCCAGCTCCTCGCATAGGCGTTTCCCACCTCGAAGAGACCTCAAAGCCACCAACTTCCTTCCCCTCTCCACCAGCCACCTCCTGGCCTCCCTGTCTTCCTGGGAGGGCCCATCTCCCTCCCACCGTCTCTCATGGTTACAATCCCCGTGGACCCTGCCCCCTAGCATAGCTGAACCCAGCCGCACGCCTTCTGCCATCTGCCTCCTCCATGCCCACACCCAAGCCACTGGGCAAGAGCAAAACAGGGTGGACAAGTTTCACTTTAAATTCATGTTCTCTGACCTCAAACTGTCACTCTGCAGTGGCCAGTAGGCTTGTTTCTCTGGTAGGCTTGAGGCTCACTCCCAGACAACAATTTCACATCACCTTCTCCTCCAGCTTCCCACACCCTGTCCCCTGCCCCCGTTCCCGCTCCCCACTGATGTCCTGCCTCATATTTCAGATGGAAATGAGGAGCCACAGATGGGAACTGTGTCTTCCCACCACACCAATCCCTCCTGCATCTCTGTCATGGTGGCCTCCTTCCCTGGTGCTCTGAACAACGGCCTCTCATCTGCTCAAGGCCTGGGCTTTCTACCCCTCAACTTCATGTGGGTGGTGCTCCCCTCACAATTCACCTGCTGCACCTCCTGCCTGCAATGCTTCTCTCTGCACCTGCGGCCTCTCATGCTATGGTCCAATTTCTCTGCTCTCTTAACAGTCAACTTCTTCAAAAAGGGGTCCACACAACCCTGCTCCCCAGCCTCGCGCTCACCTTCCAACCCACCTGGCTCCCGGTCCCACCTCAACGCAGATGGGCCCCAGGTCAGGGGCACCCACAGCTGCCATGCTGTCAGGTTCTGGCCAACTCTCAGCAGCACTCAAATCAATGCCCAAACTCTCCTGCTTGGGACACTTCTCCACTGGCCGTCCTGAGGCCACCGCACCTCACTGGCCACTCCTCTGCTGGCTCCTCCTCTCTATGGCCACCTGAAGGATGGCTGCTACAGGCTCAATCCTGAGCCCTCTCCTCTGCCTGCTCTCCCTCCCTGGGTGACCTCACCCAGGCTTCTCCCATCTGCCTCTCAGCTGAGCCCCAGATTCATACGATTACCTGACTCTTCCCCAGCTCCGCCTCCACCCACCTCCTCGAGCTGAACCTGTTGATACTGAATTTGACTCCCACACCCCATCCTAACTTACTCCTCCTCCAGGCTTCCCCACTTCTCCTAGTGGCATAACTCAAAAACCAAAGGGGTCTTCTGTATTTCCTCCCTCTCTCTCATCCCTTATGCCACATCTCACCCATCTGAAAGTTCTCACAAATCCATCTCCAAGCCTTCTGTAGAACCACCCACTTCCACCTCCCCTGCGACCTTCTCAGCCTCAGCCAGCAGCTGCTGTGACCTGGAGACCTTCGGTGGGTCCCCTTCTACCGCATCCCCAACGGAGCAGCATGTGCTCTTCGTAAATCTGAAGAAGGACCATGCTGCAACCCTACCAAAGCCTTTCCACCTTATTCAATCACTCCGCCCATCAGATGACACTGCCAGCCCATGCCTCAGCTCCATTTTGCCCTCCCATCTGTCTCTCTCCAATTCGAGACAGGGCCCCCCCACCCAGCCCCGCTCGCTGCAACCTGCCCTGCTGCTCTGACTTCAGTCTCTCAAACATTCCAGATCTCTCCTTCCTACTTGCAGTCTTTGCACCTGCCCTTCCCTCCGCCTAGAAGGCTCTGCTCCCTTTCTGCACATGCAGTAGCAGCTTAAATGTCACCTCTTCAGAGGGGCATCTCACATCCACACATTCTAAAGTCAGTCTCAGCTCTTGCTTCTTTCCCTCTGCCACTGAGCATGACTGGCAGTTATTTCACTTGCGTATCCGTTTACAGGTTGTGTTTTCAGGGGAGGGGTCAGGGACAAGTGGAGCTGTCTCCCTCACTAGAATGTAAATTCCACACAGAGAGGGAGCATGTCTCTGTTGCTTGCCATTTATTATACGTGCAGATGATAATATGTTTGCTATGTTGGATTAAAATTTTTAATTTCATTTGTTCCTTTTCACTTTTTTAATGTGAATACTAGAAAACCTAAAATTACATATATGGGTCTGCTATTTCTTTTTTTTATTTTTATTTTTTTTATTGAGACAGCTGTGTCATCCAGGCTGGACTGCAGTGGTGCAATCTCAGCTCACGGCATCCTCCGCCTCCCAGGTTCAAGTGATCCTTCCACCTCAACCTCCTGAGTAGCTGGGACGGCAGGTGCACGCCACCATGCCTGGCTAACTTTTTTTTTTTTTTTTTTTTGTAGAGATGAGGTTTCTCCATGTTGTCCAGGCTGATCTCAAACTCCTGAGCTCTCGTGATCCACCTGCCTTGGGCTCCCAAAGTGCTGGAATTACAGTCGTGAGCCACGGTGCCCGGCCAGCTCTCCTATTTCTATTAGACAGAGCTGGTCTGGAAGGCAAGGGTTGGGGAGTTCCAGATCATGATAGTATGTTGATATAAGTTTATATTAGATGTTTTATGTGATAAACAATATAGAGGGGCCTGGACCAAAAATATTCAGGGTACATACAAGACTGCTGGGCTAGGTAATAGCAGGCTTGAAATATCCAGCTAACAAGGATGAAGTCATGCATCGTCACTACTTAGCTTATGTCAAATATTCATTACATGTGCACATTTGAAGGCCAGCATTGGGATGACAGAGGACGTGTTTCAACCTGGTCATACAGCAAATATCCTGCTGGCCCTCCCAACTCCAGTGGGTTCCCAGGCCACTGTGAATGACGTACAGTCTAGGTATTCTTCTCTGTACAAGACTTAATGCTCTCATCTTCAAGTTTCCCCTTCTCATGCTTAGTAAATGAGACTCACTGACAGAAACTTGGATTTTGTTATGGTTTGGTTTCTCTGACGTTGGGCTGCTGCTGGACCGAGTGGGCTGAGGGACAGTGATGTGCAGAAGCAATCAGCCCATATTCCGTGAGTTCCATGAGACATACACTGTCAGAGAGTGGGGAGGGACACAGATAAGCCACCCCCACACTGCCTCTGCCCTCCAGGTCAGCACATTAATGTTCGTTTCCTCCAAGAGATTATCTGCTCCCATGGAGCAAGAAAATCCACTTCTCACAGAGGTTAATAAACTTACAGATCTCATTACTCAAAGAGGTCATGCTGGTGAGAATTTTAATGCATTTTTTCGAAAGCGTCTGGAAGAATTATTAACAACAGAACAATGGCTGGCAAATCAGAGAAGTGAGGGCACAGAGGTGACAGATAGAGACAGAGCAGGCTCCCCCACCTCCCACGTGGTATGCCCAGAGCTGCGGATGGCAAAGCACTCCAAGTCTGATCAGGGTGGCTGTCCCTGGGCAGGTCTGGGACTGCCTGCATCTATTCTTACTCCCTGGGTGCTTGACATGTTGGCACATCATCTACCAGTGGCCACTGGCACCTTTACAAAGTCACAGTCTTCAATCTTCAACGGGTCTCTGAAGGCTGTTCCCTAGTCAGTATTTGCCTCAGTTCACTCCACGCCCCAACCCTATAACCAGCTGTATCAACCCATTTTCCTTCTTGATCTACCCTCCAGTTCTCAGATCAATCCCTTAGCTCTCATTGAGATGAAAATGCCAGCTCAGCTGGGCGTGGTGGCTCACGCCTGTAATCCCAGCACTTTGGGAGGCTGAGGCAGGTGGATCATCAGAAGTCCAGAGTTAGAGACCAGTGAAACCCCATCTCTACTAAATAAATACAAAAAGTAACTGGGCATGGTGGTGTACACCTGCAATCCCAGCTACTTGGGAGGCTGAGACAGGAGAACTGCTTGAACCCAGAGGGTGGAGGTTGCAGTGAGTTGAGATCGCACCATTGCACTCCAGCCTGGGTGACAGAGCAAGACTCTGTTGCCCCCGTAAAAAAAAAATAAATAAATAAAAACAAGCCAGCTGATCCAGCTTCCACACTCCTCTTCTGGTCACAGCCTCAAAATTTCTCTCTGTCTGCACCTCACCTGGTCTCTGAAGACGATACACATCTCTTCAGATCTTCCTCTAGTTGCCTCCTGCCTCCAACCTCTCATCCTTCTCTGGGATGTTCAATCTCAACGTACCCTTGGACTCCCAACATTCTCAACTTCTGAAACAAACATCAATGGTCCTTCCACCCCGACTCACTCTCAAGCTGCTTTCATCATCAGCTTAGCTAGACTTCTCCACTCGCTCCTCACATACTCACTTAAATCATTCTGCCGGCAATGGATTTGTGTTTTCACACGTGGCTGAGGCTGCTCTAACTCCCTCAGTGCCCTAACACTCCCGCTCCCACAGAGACGGGGGTACTAAACAGTCTCAGTCCCCTGCCTCCTCTAAGCTCTGTGACGCCTGTGACCCTGTTGAGGATGCTCCTCTTTTCAGCCCCCTCTCCCTGGCTTCTGCAATCCCTCCCTCCTCCAGCCTTCCTCTGGGTCTCATCACCTCCCCGTCTCATTCACTGGCTTCTTTCCTTCCCTCCAATCGCAAGCCTTGGCCAGAGGTCCATCTTTGTCCTTCTTGACTTTCTTTCTCCTTAAGAGGTCAAATCCATCTCAGAGGTGATGGCTCCCAAATCTGTATCTCTGACTCTATCTGAACCGTTGAATATTAGAGCTGAATTTCTACTTGCTATGGATAGCCTGGACAAGTGGAAAGTCACCATATCCGCCCAAAACTAAACTCTCATCATTTGCCCCAAAATAACTGCATCTCCTCTTGTGTTCCCAAGCAAAGTCAACATCACCACTATCAACCACACAGCCTAGAAACATACACATCAGTGGCAACTCAGCCTCTCCCGTTCTCCCATCCCAACAACCAAAAGTGGAGTCCATCTACCACATGACTCTCATGAGAGCTTTGGCCTCCAGAAAGTGCATCTTAAGAACAGGAATTCTGGCCAGGCATGACCACTCATGCCTGTAATCCCAGCACTTTGGGAGGGCAAGGTGAGTGGATCACCTGAGGCTAGGAGTTCAAGACCAGCCTGACCAACATGGCAAAAGCCCATCTCTACTAAAAATACAAAAAAAAATTAGCCAGGTGTGTGGTGGTGCATACCTGTAGTCCCAGCTATTTAGGAGGCTGAGGCAGGAGGATTGCTTGAACCTGGGAGGTGGAAGTTGCAGTGAGCTGAGATTGTACCACTGCACGGTAGCCTGGGCAATAGAGCAAGACTCTCTCTCTCTCAAAAAAAAAAAAAAAAAAAAAAAGAACATGAATTTTGCTCTCAAATAGGCTCAAGCTTGGTTTCCAACTCTGCCATGTACTGACTGACAGCTTTGGTAGGTTACTGCATCTCTTAAGCCCAGTTTCTTCAACTATGAAAATGGGGAGGTTGTTGTAAGAGTTAAATGAGATATTGCATAGACAGTACTCTGCAGAGTGACTCCAACCTACCAAGTTCTCATTAAATGATAGCTTGTGTCCTCATTTAGCAACTACAATATATGAAAGAACTACAAGGCGGCAGGAGGATTGCTCGGGAGATCAAGCCCAGCCTGGGCAACAGAGTATAACCCTATCTCTACAAAACAGAAACAATTAGCTGGCCATGGTGGCATGTGCCTGTGGCCCCAGCTACTCAGGAGGTTGAGGTGGGAGGATCACTTGTGCCCAGAGGTCGAGGCTGCTGTGAGCTATGATTACACTGCACTAGAGTGCACTCCCTGAGTGACAGAGCAAGACCCTGTCTCAAAAAAAACCTCTCATCCCCAATGAGGAGTCTGGAATCTTCCATATGTTTTTCTCTTTTGCCATATTACATACAATCCTAGAAGCTGCCTCAGATCCATTACAGAGCAAGGCAAGGTTTGCATTATATAAATCCGCCGTATCAGCTTTCTCTCTCTCTCCCTTCAGTTCTCAACATTTCTTGCCTTGCCAGTTCCTATGAGGTCTCTTTCCTTCCAGTCTCCATACTACCCCTCCTTACTATCTCTAAAATAATTTTCCTAGCTCGGTATGGTGGCTCACACCTATAATCCCAGAACTTTGGGATGCCGAGGCAGGCAGATCACTTGAGGTCAGGAGTCGAAGACCAGCCTGGCCAATGTGGTAAAACCCCGTCTCTACTAAAACTATAAAAATTAGCCAGGTGTGGTGGTGAACACCTGCAATTCCAGCCACTCGGGAGGCTGAGGCACAAGAATCGCTTGAACCAGGAGGCACAGGCTGCAGTGAGCCGAGATTACACCACTGCCTTCTAGCCTGGGTGACAGAATAAGATTCTGTCTCAAAAAAAAAAAAAAAAAAAAAAATCACCCTAAAACAAGCATTCTTCTTCTTTTCAAAACTGAAAATGTCCCCTTATTGCCTACAGACTGAAGCCCATACAATACATTTCTCCTGCCTCCCACCTCAAGTCACCTCTTCCTCTCCAAGCCCACTGCTTGGAGGTCAGGCCTCATTCTTCGACACCAGGACAAGCTGCTACCCTCACCTCCAGCCTCACCTATGGCTGGCTCCCTGCCACTCACAGGATTAAGTCCCAACACTTTGGCCCAAAGGTCTCCTTCGTGCCGATACCTTCCGAAACCCTTATCCACATTCACCTTCTACTCCACATTCTTTTCCATCTCCATGCCTCTTACTAATAGCTAACGTGTATCAACATTTGTGTTTCATTTAATCCTTACAATAACCCTACAACATTGCTGTAATATTATTATTACTCCCATTATACAGACGAAGAAATGGAAGCTCAAGGAAGGTCAGTACCTTGGTCCAGTCACACAGGCAGTGAATGGCCAGGCAAAGACTGAGTCCACGGTCCCTGTTCTCTATCTCCGTACTTCCCTCGGGGAACACTCTCCACTTAAATGCTCTGTTCCTCACTTTGTCTGCCTGAGAAACCCCTCTTTATCCTTTAAGACTTAACTTGGATGTCACCTCCTTCAGGAAGTGTTCTCTAGTTTCCTACAGAGTTAAGCATTTATCCCTGTTCATATTTCAATAACAGGCTCATCTCGTTGCGCTAGTTACCTGCTCACCAGTCATCTCCCTCAGGAAGGCAGGGACTCTGTCCTATGACCTATCTTCTTGGTGTCTAGCCCAGAGAAGGTACTCAACATTCAAGTGATGGTCATTGGCCAAGGACCAAGAAAGGTAAAAGAGCCGACACACAGATGAAGGGTGGTCACAAAGGAATTCAGATCCATACAAGTGGGGATGGGAGTCCAGAGACGTACAGAGACCCTGAACCACATGGGACTAGTCCACATGACGCCGGTACAACACCCCGCAGTGCCCATCCATTGGGCAGTGTTTGCTTGATGTCCAACTCCTCCACTAGCCTGTGAGCATCCCAGAGCCACAGATGTCCATCATTGTGTTCCTAGCACCCATGACAGTGCCTGACACAGGTGGATCACTGTTTGTTGAATGAATGAATGAATGTATACACAAATAATCAATGAAGGGTTCCCTGACAGCAACACAAATCCCTAGTCTGATGCCACAACAGGGAAAAACCCCTTAACTTTTTTTTTTTTTTTCGTGAGACGGAGTTTTTGCTCGTTACCCAGGCTGGAGTGCAATGGCGTGATCTCGGCTCACCGCAACCTCCATCTCCCGGATTCAGGCAATTCTCCTGCCTCAGCCTCCCAAGTAGCTGGGATTACAGGCACGCGCCATCATACCCAGCTAATGTTCTGTATTTTTAGTAGAGACGGGGTTTCACCATGTTGACCAGGATGGTCTTGATCTCTTGACCTCGTGATCCACCCGCCTCGGCCTCCCAAAGTGCTGGGATTACAGGCGTGAGCCACCACGCCCGGCCAGCCCCTTAACTTTTGCCCACACTTGCACCTCCCTGTAAAAGCAAATGGTTGGCGACTATTGTTGTTGTTGATGATGATGATGATGTACATGGGTCAGCTCACTCTCCTGGCTTTCCTGATCCTCTGGCTGGTGACATTCCTCCACCCACGCCACCTGAGAGGCTTAGTGATATGAGGCGACATTTCACAGGGCAAGCCTCAGATTGCCTGAGTCACCTGCTGACCGGGAGCCAACTGTGGCACTGCCCAGGACTGGCAGCAAAGTGACTGGGTAGTCTCGAAGGCAGCTGCACAGAGTGGCTGAAGACTCAGAGAGTGCCCGAGGGGATTAAAGGATGAGAGGATGGAAGCGCATGTCATCCCCAACCACATAACTCTAGAGGGTGCCCAAAGGGCCAACTTCCCAGCCAAAGAAGAAATGATGGCCGTGGTAATGATGATGATAATAAACTTGGCCGCCATTTTTTTGAGTGCTTATGTGTCTGGCACTGTGCTAAAGCTTTACGCACATTTTCTATTTAATCACCTCAACCATTTTATAGATGAGAACGGTGAAGCCTAGAGAGATTAACTATCTCATCGAAGCTCACACAGCCAGTGAGGGTTAGGAGGGCCGGGGCTTGGGCTGTATGTGTTTAACCATCCTTCCCAGCCCCCACAGCCAGTGGTGCTCCATGACAATGCACTCTCCACTGAGACAGCTGAGCCTCCACTGAGTCTCCGCTCAGTCCACTTGGAGGAGTTAGAGAGCTCTTCCTCATACCAAGTGAGCGGAAATTTGACTTGATGCCACCTCCACTGGGAGCTCCTTTGCCTGCTCTCTGGAGCATCGTGGAACAAGCTCCATTCCTTTTCCCCAGGAGGACCCTCTCTGTCACCAGTTCCCACAGGACACAACCCAAAACAACTCTCCTTTTTTCCCCCTTTATCTAAAAACTCCAATTAAAAGCTTTCCCAATTAAAGATCCCAAAAGGATCCAATGCCCAGGCAGTGGGGTCTGCAACATTCCTCACTCATCAGGTTCCTGTGGATACCGCCCACCCCATAACCAACAGATGAGATTACCCCCAGAGCAAAAAGAGGACCAAAGGCAGATTGGGCTCGGCCTGCCCCTTACTGGTGATCTGGACAGAGATTTCCCCAGGCAGGGCAAAGAGAGGGGCCTCCTGGAGCCCCTGCAAAGCTGGGAGCTGCCTTCACTTCAGCCTTCCTTTGACTGGAAGCCACTTCTGTACTCAAGGGCTGTAGCTGGTTGCAAAGCCTTATCCTAAGCTTGTCTGCACAGGGGTGGGGGACTCCACCATCTCCATTTCCTCCGAGGAATAATAATAAGACTATCAACCAGGCTTATGAATAAAATTTTTTTTAAATCTCTCTAGTCTTTGACAAATGTCTAAATGTGTTCCCCACAAGCGTATTTTTATTCTAACAAGTTAATTTGAAATATAATTTAAATAAATTCTACCAGAATGATACCATATGACTAACAGCACCCCGGTGGCAAAACTACTGGAGTCTTCATCATGCATTCAGAGGCTCCCATCCCGCCGCCCTTCCCACACAAAACGCACCCCACTAGGAAACTGGATCATGATGCCAGCTCTCACCTCCAAACCTATAAATACGACTTGGGGGCAGCCTATGTGCGCAATACCTAGGAAGTGCAGACACATAACAAGCAGTGCTTAAAAGACCAGTGGATCAAAACCAATGCAAATTAGAAGCTTTTTGCCCCAATTCCTCACAATACTTCTTTTTGCTCAATTTATTTTCACCCTAGGGGAAGAAAAACAAAGTCTAACTCTCAAGATCAGGACTTGGTATACTGCAGATTTCTAACATTCAGAAAAAATGCCTTTTCTCTATTGTAAATATGATATTTGGCTGCTGTTCACATTTGACAAAGGTGAAGAAAGTTTTTCATGTCAAATAGAAAAGGGGTCCCTGCCCTTAGTCCCACCCCGTGCACCAAAGGGAAGTTCTTTTTCCAAAGGTTCTAGATGTCTGTGCAGGCTGTGGTGATATTTCAGTAGATTTGCCCAGGGTGTATTATTTAAAATTTTTTTTTTAATTTGCCTTCCTACTAAAGCAGGAAATACAATGTCTTTCCTTTTGTATACATCCCTGCCAACCTGCTCACTGGGGAAATTCTCTTTGAAGGAGGGGGTGTGATATATATTAGACAAAGAGCCTCTGAAGCAGAAGGGGTCTTCAAGGTATGGGCATGGGTGCTTTCTGCTGCAAAGAACCTTCTCATACAAGTCTTAAAGTAGAATTACTCTGCCCTGATATTTCCAAACCAGGATAAACAATTTGAGCAGCTGGGTCTCGGTCCACCAATCACCCTTAGCAACAACGATGAATCCTTGATGTTCTTACCAAGATTCACTAAGGAGCAGTGACTCACCCAAATTACACAGGCATTGTAAATTACCCAATGTTAATTGTGATCTTGGTCTCCTCTACCATTTCTTTCCTTCAGTAATTCATTTAAAGCAAACAACTGCTTTAAGAAATTGTTAAAATGTCTTTAAAAAAAAAAAAAAAAGCCTGTCTTGTTCCAGAAAGGATTTAAATAGGTTTACAAAGATGTATAAGATTTAGCAAAATGACAAATTAGAAGTAGGTGTGGATTTAAATGATGAGATATTTTTATAGCTATTGGCATGGAAAGATGTCCACTCAAGATATTTTAAGATGGAAAAATTATGTTACAAAACAGATGTATAAAACGATTGCATTTTGTTAAAAATAGACTTGCTCTATGTAGACATACATCTAGACACACACAGACATATATACGTGGAAAAAAGTACAAAGGCAGACACTGAATGCTGATGGAGGTTATCCCTAAGACGTGGGATGACAAGTAATTTTCACTTCCTTCTTTATGCTGTTATTTTTCAGTATAAACATGTAGTTTTTTTATAATTAGAAAAAAGCAAAGTTATTTTCCTTTTGTTAAAAAAAAAGTGGTAGATTACAAAGGGTAAAGACAAAACAAGGGTGGGGCCATCACACTGAGCTAGAAATATAGGTAACGGATGAGGTCTGAGAATCTGCTAAGGGTCGTCACCACACATTTAACTCTAAGTTCCTCAGGAGCCACTCCAGAAAAGAAACCTAATAATTTTCACAGATCACTGAGTCTATTAGACAAAAACAAACCATGTGGTCTGCTCAGGGTTCTCTTTCAGGGGACTGTGTGCAAGCAGCAAATGTGCCTTTACTCTTTCCTAACAACCCTCGGGCCAGAAACTTCAGGGCCGTTTCCAACAAGAATGATGGCAACTTCTCAAAGTAAAAGTCAACCCAAAGACTGGTCAGGCCATTGCTACCTCCCTGACCGCTTCACCTTCATGCTCCCTCTGGCTCACTCTGCTCCAGCCACACTAGCTTCCTTATTATTTCTTGAACAAGCCAGGGATGCTCCTGCCTCAGGCCCTTTGCACCTGCTGTTCACACTATGCACACTGAATACAGTATTCACGCTATTTACACCACCAGGAATACTTCCCTCATGGCTCACTCTCCTCCTTCTTTCAGCTCTTTAATGTCTCCTCAGTGAAGTCTCCTTCTGGATCCCCATCTAAAATCTCTATCCTACTGCAACATCCTCTAGCCCCCTTCCTGATCCTTTATTCTATCTGATAAACTGTGTATTTTAGTAAAACAACAACAACAAAGAAAGTCGACCCAAAGAGAATATTCATTCATGCCTATTTACACATTCATTCAATAGCTACTTATGTAGTGCCTACGCTATTCCAAATTCTGTGTATTTTTCCAGTTCAGACACTAACGGGGATGATTGTGTAACCATCAGTGCACCACACCATCTGTCCCCCCAACAACGTACCACAGCATCTTTCCTCAATTCCCCAAATAGAGGGGCACCCCTCCACCACCACCTCTGACACCCAATGGACTATAACACTGTGTTTACTCTCACAGCCGTTCACATACAAAGCGGGTACTTGTGTGTGTAGTTTATCTCCCTTTCTAAAATATAAACTCCACAAGGGCAGGAACTAACTAGTGGGTCTGCTCATCTCCAGATCCCCACAGCACTCACCAACTGCCTTACCAATGTAGTGACTGAATGAATGTTAGAGAGTGAAGTTTAAAAAACCCACAGGACCAAGAGAAGATAAACTCACCTCAACATATCTGAGAGATTGTATCTATTGTAGTCAACTCAAACCCCTAAGAACAGCCCTGTAATTTATTGGAACTACAGAGTCTGGTGTGATTCAGGAGGAATGGAAAATTAAAGAAGACGGAACGAACATCAAAAGAAAGTTAACCGGTATAGAGTACCAAAGGCAGTCCGAGGTGTTAGATAACCACGATTGTGGCATCCGTACGTCGCAAGGTAATCTTGGCTGAACAAAATAAAGGCGTGTCAAATGAAGCCAAACAGTAATACAGCGGATCTTATTTGTAAACATTGACAAAATCAGCTAAAAGTCACAACAGCAGACAAGCCGGCTTTTCTGAGGGCCTTTCGCAGGAGAGTAAAAAGGTAATTTACAACCCCAGTACTCAAAGGACAGCAGACCGCCCGAAAATTAACCCATGTCACAATAAAAGCTCAATGGCTTGCTTTAGTGTTAAAAGAAAACTGCATCCAAATGTGATCTCTTTCTGTCTTGGCCCTTGCAACTCCCAATTAAGCAAGCGATATAAGAGTTAACCCAAAAACTATCGCAACTTCCAGGCCAGCATCCAAGCAAGGCTGCCCACAACATTCAAGCATTTACTCAATCAAAAATCATTTACTGGAGGCCTATTTGGTGCCAGCCATTGTGCTAGGTGTTGGAATACACTGGTGAAAAAGATAAGGCCTATCCTTTTGGGAGGCTATTGAAGACAGATTATTAAGAGGTAAGTAACACCTGCATGCTTACTGGCATGCTGTGGAGAGCAATTACAGGAAACAAAGGTAGGACTGGGGCCCAGCACTTTGGGAGGCTGAGGTGGGCAGATCACTTGAGGTCAGGAGTTCAAGACCAGCCAGGTCAACAGGGCAAAATCCTGTCTATACTAAAGATACAAAAAATTAGCTGAGCATGATGGCACACGCCTATCATCCAAGCTACTCAGGAAGCTGAGGCATAAGAATTGCTTGAAACCAGGAGGCAAAGGTTGCAGTGAGCAGAGATTGTGCCACTGCACACCAGCCTGGGTGACACAGGGAGACTGTCTCAAAAAAAAAAAAAGTGGGGTTGGGTTAAAGAGTTGTGGAGGTGGGTGCTGTAGGCAGGATGGCAGGAAAGACCCTCAACAGGTGACCGTGAGGGGAAAGAGGAAGGTAAGAGAATTCCAGGTAGAGGGAATGAAGGGCAAGGCTCTCAGGTGGGGCAAGAAACGGAAAGGAGATCTGTGTTAGCAGATCGCAACAGCACGGCGTGAGGAGCGGGTTCAGCGCCTGGGCAGCGGGAGGTATGCAAAAAGGGGAATGACACGATCTGCCTCGTGATTTTAAAAGCTGGTCACTTAGGCTCCTGTGTGAAAAATGGACTGCAGACAACCCAGAGTACTGGGGGGCCTGTTAGGAAGGAGGGATGGTAGCCAGGCCTAGAGTGGGAACTACGGCTGTGGGGCAAGGTGAAGGCACTCCAGATAGATCCCGGAAGTAGAATGCACAAGACGAACTGACAGCCTGCATGTGAGGGGTGGAGAACAGGACTCAAGGATGACCTGGCAAATGAGAGCATGATAGGGCCACTGACTGGGATGGGGAAGGCAGAGGAAGGTGAGAACTGGAAGGCATATCAAGAGCTCCATGTATGGACGAGAGTCAGAAGCCCCAGGAAAGATCTCAGTTAGAAATTAAAATGTGGGCATCATAGGTATCCAGATGGACGTGAAGCCATGGGAGGGTGGGGAAGAGTTGGGGGTGGGACAGTTATTACCCAGGAAGACATTATGGACAGAGAGAGGAACCAGGACCAGTTCCTGGACAACCCCATGACTAGGAGTAAGAAGAAAAGCAGGAAACAGTGAAACCAGAGGAGCTGAAAGGGCTGTTGTTTTGAGGAGAGTGGGTGGTCCTCTGCTGAGAGAGAGGTAAAGTGAGATTCAGCAACGCCCTGGCCACCCCGACCCTGGCAGTTTCCATGCGGAGGTGAGGCAGAAGCCAGACTGCAGAGTATGAAGAGTGAACAAACGGCAGGAAAAAAGCGAAGGGAGCCAGGGGGGGTTGGATGTATATTTTGAGGTGCTTTCAGGTGACGAAGAACAAAGAAGTAAAACAGAAGCAGGAGAGGGATGCAGGAGGGAGGGAGAGCTCCTTTTTAAGACAGGAGAAACTAAAGCTATGCTATCCAATATGGTGGCCACTGGCTACAGGTGCTATTTACATTAAGATTCAGTTAAAAATTCAGGTCCTCAGTCTCAACAGCTACATTTCAAGTGTCCAATAACCACATGTGCTGGTGGCTGCGATGCAGACACAGGACATTTCCAGCAGTGCAGAAGGCTCTGTTGGATAGATGTATGCTCCTATACTGATGGTTATGAAGGAGAGACAATCTCTGAAAAGATAGGAAGAGGAAGGGATGGAGTGGAGGCTGCCGCAGAAGGAGGGGCCCTTAGCAGGAAGAGATGAGGGACTGGCCATCCAGCACAGCAGGCAGGTAGGAAAAAGTAGCATCAGCTGCATGCTAGACTAGGCAGTGGCGAAATGAAGATGTTCCCTTGGTCAGAGGTCCCTATTTTGTCAATCGAAAGGGAAGCCAGGGGTGTGTATAGGAAGGGGAGAGGTCTGGAACAGGGAACAGGTATGAAATAGCTGCCTTAGGGAGCAAGAACGCAAACTCACTGGAGAGACCACACAAGGCAGAACACTTTACAGAAGGGAAGTAGAAAATGGCAGTGAAGGAGGAGCGTCTCAAGTGGGGAGGAGGTAAACTCAGAGGGTTTTTTTTTTTTTTTTTTTTTTCTTAAATCCTAGTTCTGTCTACAAAGCAGAGCCATGACAAAGCTGTAGGATCACAGCAAGGTTTTCTACTAGCTGCCCTTTCGAGAAGTTCTTCTCCCTCCATCCTACACAACTCTCAGAAACGATGACATTGGTTCTATTTTCAGTTAAACGGCTCCCTCCAGCCTCCTGGGTCTGAACTGCTTCCCCAGTCCTTAGCTGCATGTCAATTTACGACTACGGTTTGTATTTTCACATATATTATAGAAGACAAGGATCTATTAAAAATGGCAGATATAGGTAGCAGTTACAAACTAGCCTTTACCTACGAGAAGTGAGTAATATATACATTTATTGGATGATGTTAAAATTACATGAAAGACACGTTCAGTGTTTAAACAAAATCCCCAAGCATCTCCTCCCTGCTTCTCCACAAACAAAAATTATTTTTTGACATTTTCTTTAAGGTTTTATGAGTAAACATTTTCATTTCCACAGAACTATTTGATCTCAACCACAGAATTTCAATATTTGTTTTTGATCACACAAGTATGGTGGGTTGGTTTTGTGTTGGCCGGGGGGAGGGAGGGCCAGAGAGAGAGTTAAAATTACCAGATCCCTTTTATCTTCCATCCTGAGGCCTTACATTTGCCAATTCCTTTTTCCCTGTACATTTTTTTTAAGTATGAAATCTGAGAACCTCAAAGGCTCCTACTGCTCAAAGATTAGCCTTTTCACAGTCCACTGAGGACTCACTGGAAATGTTACAGAAAAACGGCCTGCCAGCTTGGGTGCTGCGGGGTAAAATCACCCACAGTTGCTGTCCATGTAAAATCTCCTCGATGTAAACAAACTTCTTCAGTCCTCGCTGCCCGCCTCACCCCCTTCTTTCTGTCCCCACCTCTGTCATATCCAGTTCATGCTGGCCCACAGCCCTCACACTTCCTTTCCTCAAAATTCCTCTTGGCCTGCCTCTGAGCCCCTCACACACTCTGCAGCTCCCATGGCTAAGGCTCACTGGGCAAAATGACTCCAGAAACTTACCTGGAGTGCAAGAAAGCCACTGACCAAGGGGGGCTGAGCCAGGCCACCAGGACAATCCTGCTCCTTCCACTGCACCCTTGCCTTCCCAGGCCCCACCCAACCCAAACAGGAAAGCAAGATCTCTAGACCCTCTGAGGCGAAGCATTTGAGTCGTGGGAGGGGCTGTTGGAAAATGCTGAGTTCAGCAGCAAGGAACAGAGAGAATTAGGAAGTCTGGTTCACTTGCCCACCTCCATGCCCACATGCCAGGCAGTGGCGGGCTAAGTGTCCCCCAGATATACAAATGCTCATCGGCTGCACAGCCTGGGGTAAGTCACCGAACTACTTTGGGCTTCAGTTTCCTCATCTGTAAAGTGGGCTTAAGTGTCCCCTGAATATGTATGGCAAACCATCAACGTGTGCCCAAACAGGGTGGGCACATGTAAGGAGTTATTGTGCTGTTAACACAGTGGCTCCTATACTCAGAGAGACGCCGAGGGGAAAGCAATCCTGCTTTTAAATTACTTTATATACTCAGAAGCATTAGTCACTTCGACAGCGTATTTCAACTTCCCTCCGGAGCGTCTACTCAATTGTTTCAAAGACTAGAAGCCTCACCTAGGTTCCTTATAGACTTCCATCATCTTCGGCCATCTCAAAGCAGATCCAAAGTCCACTATTCCTACGCTGGAGGTTTATTATTATTTGATGTGTTCCCTTTCCAGGAAAACTTCGATTTCCATTTTGCTTGTAATAAATCCAAACGTGGAGAACGACAAACTGCTTCTGAGACTCACAAACACAGGCCCTGGAGTTGATTGCGCCCCGGGGCGAAGAGAACGCGGAATGGCCGAGGCAGGAGGCCGGCCAGGGCACCGGTCCCCGCCAGGTGCCCTCGCGCCCGGGCTGGCTGGGAGGGGAAAGGCCACGGGCTACTCGCCCAGGCCAGGGTGCCCCTGCCGGGTGTCCGCGCGCCCCGGTGGAGGGCGCGGATCGGGTGGCCCCGGACTCCCGGGGGCTGGCAGTGCGCTCGCTCCGGCTTGGGGAGACGGGGGCCAGTCCGCCCCGGGGCTCTGAGCCCGGGGACGCTTGCTGCGGCCCCGCAGTCTCTCCGAAGGGGCGCGCGGAGCACGCGCGGCGCGGGCTCACTCACCCCATCTCCGGCGCTGCTCAGGCGGCCGCTCCGACGGGGCCTCTCGCGCTCGCCCTCCGTCCGCTCGGCAGCCGCTCCCCGCGCGGCACATGCGGCGGCCCGTGCGCGCCCGGCTCAGCCCCGGCGCCGCTCCATTCCGCGGGGCTGCGCGGCCGCCACTGCTGCCGCTGTCGCTGCCGCCGCCGCCGCCAGGCGCGGGCGGGCGGGGGCTGGGCTACCGCGGGCTGGGCGGCCGCGCTGGGGCGGCGCCCGCCCCGCCCTCTCCCCCCGCCCGCTCCCTCCGCCCGGCTCGTTACGTAACCTCGTGGCCCCCGGGCCGCGGCGGCGAGCCAGGAGATTGGGGGCGCGGCAGTGTAGGCGCCGTCCCCCGCACCGCCGCGCTGTCGCCGCTTTTCTCCCGGGCCACCCGGTCCTCTGTGGTGGCCACGCGTCGGCGCGCCCCCGCCCCACGCCGACTGGGGGGCCTCGCACAGTGCCACCAACATCCTGCCTGCTGGACTGAAAGTCCCATTGGCACCTGGTGGGAACTTTGGGACTACCTTTACTTTGCAGATGGGGAAACCGAGGCCTGGGGAGGGTAAGTGATTTGCCCAAGGTCACACATTCAGATTAGAGTTCGTTCAGGTCTCCAGAATCTGAGATGCGCATAGCTGTGCTCCTCCTTAAAGCCCACTTTCATCTTCCTGCCCGTTGCCTGCCCGGGTGGCCCTAAGGTACCCGCCACCATGAAATTCTGGAAGTCAGAGTGGCAGGAAGGATCCTACAGCCTGCGGCAGGTGCTCTGGGCTCTTTGCAGGATAAAAATGGGATGAAGGCTCCCACCTGAAGGGCCACCAGTTTTAAGGAAGCTTCATCAAGCTTGGTTTTATCCTTAAATAAAGGGGAATTCGGATGAAAAACTTAGAACTTCTAAGACCAGGCTCTCTTAGTCCCCTTTCTATCAGGTCCTGAGTCTCTACCAAAGGGTAGCACTAGGACTAACCTAACCTTCATCCCCACCCCAGGGCCTTCCACGGGATCATCATCTGTTGGGAACACACTGCTCACATAAGCCTGGCATCTAAGGACAGTAAAAAAAAGTCAAGGGACAGGCCGGGCATGGTGGCTTATGCCTGTAATCCCAGCACTTTGGAAGGTGGAGGTGGGTGGATCATTTGAGGTCAGGAGTTTGTGACTAGGCTGGCCAACATGGTGAAACCCCATCTCTACTAAAAATACAAAAATTAGCTGGGCATGGTGGCACGTACCTGTATTCCCAGCTACTCAGGAGGCTGAGGCAGGAGAATCACTTGAACCCAGGAGGCGGAGGTTCCAGCATGCCAAGATCGTGCCACTGCACTCCAGCCTGGGTGACAGAGTGAGACTGTCTCAACAACAACAACAAAAAGTCAAGGGACAAGCAGCTGGAGCACAGCCACCACCCTAACCCTACCCTCACCTCTCTTGGGACCACAGCTGTCACCTAACCTCCAACTCTTCTCACAGGGGCACCAGCCCCCTTCTCATCTGTGCTTTGCACTGCAGTCAGTAGTTTCTCAAGTACAAATCTGATCATGTCACTCTGTAAAATCCTTAATTGGCTTTCTTCCCACCATTCTTGGGATGAAGCCCAAGATAATGAACACGGTCCTAAAAGGCCCTGCCCCTCTGGCTTCCACTGCCCTTTCTAACCCTTCCTCCTCCCATTCTCTGCCTTGCCTCCTACACTCCAGCCAGCCGGCCATCCTTCCTGCTCTAGGGACTTTGCACATGCTATTCTGTCTGGGAAGATTTTTCTCCTCTCCTGTCTCAGTCACCTCAACTATCTTGCCTTGTTAATTCCTACTCATTCGTCAGATCTCAGTTAAAGCTGTCACTTCCTTTGGAAGCTTTACCTAATACCCTGGGTGAGACTGTGAGCACACTCATACTTTTTCTTCATTGCACTTCTTTGTACTATACAGTTTGGAATTACTCAGATGCATCTGCAAACTCTTTTAAAGCCATATCTTTTTGATCATCATTGTATCTGCAGGGCCTACAAGTGTGCCTGAAGGTCCTCCATAAGTATGTGCTGAATGAATGAATAAGCAACAGGCCATAGGCCACAAAATTGGCCAGGGTCTGTGAGCACACATGAGTCTGTGTGCACACAAGTCTGTGTACAGCTCAGGCTGACAAGCTCTTGATCCTAGAGGAAGTTCATCTACCACAAGCTGAATTCCAAAAACCAGGGCTGAGCCAGGGTACTTGAGGGGAAGGTGTTCCTGGCAGGGTCAAGGAGAGAAGTCAGCAGAAAGAGAATGAATAGCAGGAGCCAGCCCAGCTAGAGTAGGGGTATCAGAAGATAGAACCCCGATGTGGAGGGGTGAAGCCCTGAATGTGAGTTTCCTTTTGCTCCACTGATGGAAAGGGCACACCCCCATTACCTTGGCAAGATGCAACGAGGTTAACCAGGTGAGGTGGCGAATCACTCTGGCCACTTCACCTAGTCAGTGGCGATGCTGGAGGCATGACCCCACATGAGATTAAATACTCCATGATTAAAGTGGCTGTCACTGTGGGACAAAGGCTGTCACCCTGAGATGAGAGAAAACAGTAGATCAGAAAATATTTGGCAATGTATGCCCTTCCTTTCTCCACCTTATGGCTGCCACCCATGTGGGGAGCAGCCTCTACTCCTCTCCTTCAATCTCAACAACTCCAGGCCCAGGTCAGCTTCTGCTTCTTGGGAGCTTTTTCAGATCACTCCAGCTCTCAGTCTAATTTTCTGGGGCAGTACTTTCCGGCAGTATTTCATTATTTTGGAATGCCTCCTCGAGAGGGGCCACTTGATTTCCCTATCAGCGTCTCTCCAATAGAAGCCAATACAGTCACCCTTTTTCTGTGGAAACTCCTATCTCCATGGTCTCCACTGTCTCTTCTCCACTGTTTACTTATTCAGTAATTTCTAACAGCATGAACTCATGTATACTTATTTTATATTTTGGGCTATAATCTTACACAACATGATTTACTTGTTGCTCAAGTTGTTCCAGCTTTGCCCATTGGGAGTGCTTCCAGTTGGCTCCTGTGTCCCTTCCACACGCCCCATCCTTTTGTTTTTTTGAGTACTTCCTTACTTTTTGGTACCACAAGATGCTCCAGGTTCATCTTGTGTTTACCCTGTCCCAGACCTAGAAGCGGCCATTTCTCTGGGAGCCTGGGAGCTAGCTTTTGAGAGTCAAGAGCCCAGAGCTGTGGAATGTTACCATATTAGACACAGAGGGTGCACAGTGCTTCTCTGCCCGGGATGCTCGGGAGAATGTGTGAGCAATAAAGAAGAGGAAGGGTACACATGGACATGCTGCCTGTTTCCTTAGCGCCCAGGCTTGGATACACTCCCTGATGGGCTACCCACAGTTATCTGATCTGCCTGGGTTAGACTATAGGATGTTTCTCAGACCAACTGCCCTTGCTTGGCAATCAGATTTTGGATTGCCGGTAGTGAAGGGAGATGATCAGTAAGGTCTATCCTTTCAGGAAGCCCAAAGTGAAGGGGAGAGAGATTCTGGGCTAGCTGGAGGTTGAGGCAAGGCCAAGGAGAGCCTTTGTAGGCCAAGAGACGTAAATGTCCTTTTAGGCTAAGCAAGAGGAGCCAGGGCTGGGTGAGGTGGCTCATGCCTATAATACCAGCACTTTGGGAGGACGAGGTGGGTGGATCACCTGAGGTCAGGAGTTCCAGACCAGCCTGGCCAACATGGTGAAACCCCATCTCTACCAAAACTACAAAAAAAAAAAAAAATTAGCCAGATGTGGTGGTGGGCACCTGTAATCCCAGCTACTTGGGAGGCTGAGGCAGGAGAATCGTTTATTCCTGCTGACAAGTGGTGGAGAAAAAACAAAAGAGGAGCCAGTGAAGGGGGCTGGGGGTGGCAGCGGCAGACAAGGCCAAAGATAGGAGCAAAAGGGATGGTCCTAGAGAAAGTGAGAGAGGATGGATCCAGGCTTAGCAGGAAGAGTTACGCGTGGAGAAGGTAGGAGCTGTGGTCCCAGGGAAGGCAAGAGAGGTTGCAGGAACTCTTGCCGGGTACACTGCTTTTTCCTAAAGGAAGCAAGGACAGCTACTGAGCATGCATGAGAGGGAGGCGATGGCACAGAAGCCAAATCTGAAACAATACTGTTGGGAAAATACAAACTGGTATTTGGATAGCTTCTCAGTTGGGAATGAGCAGGGCAGCAATGCCTCCAGAAGTCCAGCCCAGGAGGACAGACCTTGACCAGCACAAGGTCAGGGACTCAGAATGTTTGCCATTCTGTGCAGACAGCAGAGGCTTCCAAAATCTGATTGCCAAGCAAGGGCAGTTGGTCTGAGAAACATCCTATAGTCTAACCCAGGCAGATCAGATAACTGTGGGTAGCACATCAGGGAGTGTATCCAAGCCTGGGCGCTAAGGAAACAGGCAGCATGTCCATGTGTACCCTTCCTCTTCTTTATTGCTCACACATTCTCCTGAGCATTCCGAGCAGAGAAGCACTGTGCACCCTCTGTGTCTAATATGGTAACATTCCACAGCTCTGGGCTCTTGACTCTCAAAAGCTAGCTCCCAGGCTCCCAGAGAAATGGCCGCTTCTAGGTCTGGGACAGGGTAAACACAAGATGAACCTGGAGCATCTTGTGGTACCAAAAAGTAAGGAAGTACTCAAAAAAACAAAAGGATGGGGCGTGTGGAAGGGACACAGGAGCCAACTGGAAGCACTCCCAGTGGGCAAAGCTGGAACAACTTGAGCAACAAGTAAATCATGTTGTGTAAGATTATAGCCCAAAATATAAAATAAGTATACATGAGTTCATGCTGTTAGAAATTACTGAATAAGTAAACAGTGGAGAAGAGACAATCTTTCCTATGGTAGATGTCCTTCCCCCCAGGAGGTGGCGTTTAATGCCACCACCACCACCATCACCCCACCTCCACTCCCACTTGAGGGTAGGCTGGTATTAGTGTCTATTCTTTGCTTTCAAAGAATATATTATGGAGGCCGAGTGTGGTGACTCACGCCTGTAGTCCCAGCACTGTGGGAGGCCGAGGCGAGTGGATCGCCTAAGGTCAGGAGTTTGAGACCAGCCTGGCCAACATGGTGAAACCCCATCTCTACTAAAAATACAAAAACTAGTAGGGCCTAGTGGTAGGCGCCTGTAGCCCCAGCTACTTGGGAGGCTGAGGCGGGAGAATCGCTTGAACCCGGGAGGCAGAGGTTGCAGTGAGCCAAGATGGCACCAATGCACTCCAGCCTGGGGGATACAGCAAGACTCCATCTCCAAAAAAAAAAAATATAGTATGGAAAGGGAAAAATAGGAACTTTACAGTGGAAAAACCTGGCAGACACTATCTTAACCAAGTAATGACAATTAGCATCACCAGTGGTGTCCTGTTGAAATCATGTATCCCCCTAGTAGGATGTGATGAGAAGGGCACTTCACCTGTGTGATATTTTTTCCCAAAACTCAGAACTCCAGTTTAATCATGAGAAACACATCAGGCAAACCCAAACTGACATGTTCTGCAAAATACCTGACCAGTACTCGTCAGAACTGTTCAAGGTCATCAAAGCCAAGAAAAGACTGAGAAACTGCTGGGGACCAGAGGAGCCTAAGGAGACATGACAACTAAATGCAGTGCAGGACCTGGCTCAGATTCCAGAACATAACGAAGAAAAACGGGTAAAATCCAAATAGTCTGGGGTTTAGTTAATAGTTATGTGCCAGCATTGGTTCCTTAGTTATGACAAATGTGCCACAGAAATGTACAATGTTCATAGGGGAAGTTGGGTAGGAATATATGAGAACACTCTGTATTATCTTTGCAACTTTCCTCTAAATCTAAAATTGTTCCAAGATTAAAAGTTTGTAAAAAATACAATAATCTTGGGAGTTTCCAAATCCTCCATGCAGCATAGCAATCAGCAATATCAGAAAAGTGAGTTTGTAGAACACTGAACAAGTCATTTATCAGGTAATACCTGAGGATTTTGAAGTGTTGGAATAACTTCAAAGGCAAGCCACTGAAATCAGTGTTTTTCATTTTTTTAAAAACTACCATCCACAGTAAGAAATATATTTTACACTACAACCTGGTACATACTTCAGCATATACCTACTCTGTCTGTAGTTATATCAATATAAAACAGAAACAAAAAGTTAATTTTTATCCTTTCACCTGCAAGGCATTCAGATATCATCCATTCTGTTCTTTTTTTTATTATTATTATTTTTTTTATTTTTTTGAGACGGAGTCTCACTCTGCCACCAGGCTGGAATGCAGTGGAATGATCTCCTGCCTCAGCCTCCTGAGTAGCTGGGAATACAGGCACGCGCCACCACCAAGCTAATTTTTGTATATTTAGTAGAGACAGGGTTTTACCATGTTGGCCAGGATGGTCTCGATTTCTTGACCTTGTGATCCACCTGCCTTAGCCTCCCCAAGTACTGGGATTACAGGCATGAGCCACTGCGCCCAGCCCATTCTGTTCTATTTTTAAAAGCAGTACTGCTCATAACCTACTAATTGATTTCATAAACCTGTAATCTATGTATTTTTACTTTTGGCAGCAAAATTGGGCTCATTATGTACATGCATAATGTTATTATTAGTGTGCTCAGATTTCTGGTATGGCTAGTCAAGGGACTTCAAACATTTTTTTTCTTCTAACCCTAAAAGGTCATTTCTTTCAACTGCATATGAAACAAATGTCTTATTAAAGCTATTAATTAAAGGGATAACTGTCGGGTATTATGCAGCTCTTAGATTATATTTGTGAAGCCTGTAGAGTAACACAGAAATGTATTTATTCTTTCAACAAATGTTGATCACCTGCTATGTATCTGGCACTGTGGTGGGCATTAGGGATAAAGTGCTCAGCAAAACAGACAAGTCCTTCTGTCCTAGGACTATAAGATTGTGTCAATGGTATTAATCAGATAAGCACACAAATATATAAACTGTGTGAATAGGAGACCTAATTTAGGTTGAAGAGGGTGGTCAGGAATGGCCTATTGAAGAGACATTTAAAAAGAGGCCTGATGGCTGGGTGTGGTGGCTTATACCCGTAGTCCCACACTTTGGAAGGCCAAGGCAGGCAGATCACTTGAGGCCAGGAGTTCAAGATCAGCCTGGCCAACATGGCGAAACCCCATTTCTACTAAAAATACAAAAATTAGCCAGGCATGATGGTGCACACCTATAATCCCAGCTACTCAGAAGCCTGAGGCAGGAGAATCACTTGAACCTAGGAGGCGGAGTTTGCAGTGAGCTGAGATTGCACCACTGCATTCCAGCCTGGGCAACAGAGCAAGACTCCATCTCAAAAAAAAAGAAAAAAAAAAGAAAAAAAAGAAGAGGCCTGAAGACAGAGAGGCATCATTAGTCATGGGGAAGCATGAGGCGAGGGTCCCAAGCAGAGGAAACTGCAAAGGCGCTGAGGTAGTAGGGAGTCCGGCTATTTTGAAATGCTGGGAAAAGGCCAGTGTGGTTAGAGTACAGTGAGTTTAGCAAAGCATGGGTGAAGGATGCAGGGCCCTTTGGCTGCATTAAGGATTTGGGATTTATTCAAATGCAGTGAGAGCCCACTGATGGGTTGGGGAATGCCATGATCTGGTTTATGATGTTAAAAGATCACACTCCTGGGAGAAGAAGGGCTAAGAAAAGGACAAGAGTAAAACATGGAGACTGGTTAACAGGCTCTAGACAAAACATAAGGATGGAGATGAAGGGAAGTCGATTACAGATTATAGCTATTTTAGGGTAGATTCAACAGAACTTGGTGGATGGGATGTGTATTAGGATATAAAGTTAAGTTTGTAAAATAATCTGAATTACAGTTGTGCTGTGAGTAGAATTATATAAAAACAATTAGAATATATGGACAAGGCCTGGATAGAAAATAAAAAGCTTATTAGGATGGCAGAAGGAATATAAGGTAAAGGTCTCAGTACTGGACTCAGACCTGCATTAAGTCCTGGCTCTGCAATGACTATCTGTGACCATGAGCAAGTTTTTAACCTCTCTGAGCCTCAGTGCTTTCGTCTATGAAGTAGGCAATCTCTTTGGACTATTAAGAAGAGTGAATGAGGCCAGGCATGGTGGCTCACACCTGTAATCTCAGCACTTTGGAAGGCTGAGCTGGGTGGATCACCTGAGGTCAGGAGTTCAAGACCAGCCTGGCCAACATGGTGAAACCCTGTCTTTACTGAAAACATAAAAATTAGCTGAGCATGGTGGCACAAGCCTGTAATCCCAGGTACTCGGGTGGCTGAGGCAGGAGAATCTCTTGAGCCCAGAAGGCAGAGGTTGCAGTGAGCCAAGATATTGCATCACTGCACTCCAGCATGGGCAACCGAAGTGAGACTCTATCTCAAAAAAAAAAGAAGAGTGAATGAGATCATATCTGTAAAGTGCTTAGCTCAGTCCCTAGTATAGTATATCCTCAATACATTACAGGTATTATTATGATTATTACTAGCTATAATGGTGGAACTAAGGTGAAATTTTCATTTATTGTGACTGAATGAATATGATCAAAATGGTTCTTATATAATCGACATTTTAAAATTTATAAGAGTCAGTTTGAGGATTCTGAAACTGCCTCCACCATGGAAGCAGCTTGTGTACTTCCTGCCAGATAACATTTTGACAATCTGTATCTAGAGCCCTCCATAGATTCAGGACCCTTCTACAGGGCGCCTGAGGATTAGAGAAGACTATGGGCGTCGCTTTAAGATGACACCAGCCCTAGCCCCTGCTGTTTCCAATCCAGCCAAGAGCCTGCCCTTAGGAAGGTGAGCTATAAATGACTGCCAACAGTTCCATCTGTCCTCTGCCTCTCCCATCCGGGGATCTCCAATGTCTATCCATCCTGGATGCCTCCAGAGATTTTGATAGCATCTATCCATTTATTTATTTAACTGAGCACCTATTTTGAGCCAGTCTGTGTCCTTGAACAATAAGCTAAATATAACATGACTGAGGTATGAATAAAGTACTTCCTGCAGAAGGCTTCAAAAAGTGGGTGTGTGAGTTGGGTCCTGAAGGATGTGCAGGAGGGAAGACCATTTCTATATCCAGCAAAGAGACCAGCCCATGCTGAGGCATGGGGGCATTAAAGGCCATGATTGATATAGGAAATGACAAGAATGTCCATGTAGTTGGCTCAACAGCGTGGTGGGAAGTGACCAGAAATGAGAGGTAAGTTGAGACCACTCTGTGAAAGACCTCTGGGTCATGTTAGGAGTTTGGACTTGATTCTGAGGCCACAGGGAGCTAGTGGAGGTTTTGAAGTAGGAGGTTGGCATGATCAGACTTAGGTCTTAGCTTCTCTGGCATCAGAGGAGAGAATGTTGTGGAAAGGCAGACTGGAGGCAGGAGAAGCTTGTTGGTAGGATGTTAGCAAGACTCCAGGATTGGGGAAGGACAGGAAGTGTCTTAATCAGCCCGCAGTGAGGGTGGGAGCCTGACTAGAGAGAAGAGCCAGGGAACTCCTGCAATGCCAGGGCCTGGGAAGCTACAGCTGCTAGGGATGTGGGTGGGGTTGGGGGTCATGATCAAACAATCCAGCAACCTTGAGGAGAGGACTTTGGACCTCACTGGCTACCTCCCAGCAGAATTCAATTCCAAGAGGCAAAAACAGAAATGACCTCATGAGTAGCCCAGCCAGCTGCAAGTGCCCCCAGGGGCATCATGGTTGTGTTGCCCCATGCTCTGAGCTGTCACACTCATTGTCACCTTTATCCCTATCAACAGGTGTCTCTTCCACTAAACTATGATTTTTCAAGGCCAGGGTCCCTCCCTGGGGTTTTCTTGCTCTGTTTGGGCTCCATCCTCAGGTAAGCTCTCTTCTGGGCTCCCATCTCACATTCAAGTCCAGCAAATTCCTAAATAGGTCAAGCCAAAGTCTCTGAATTAAACCTTGCCTTGTCTGACTGCCCTGCCTTGGGGCACAGGCTGATTCCTAAGCCCATCACAGTTGCCAGGGGGATGGAGGGTCCTGATTGGCTCAGTCTGGGTCACATGCAGCCCTGGGCTGAGGTGTGGAGGCAGCTTCTCACAGAAGGCATGAACTGGGTGTAGGACTGGGGTGGATGCCCAGAGGAAAATCAAGGTAAATAGATACAGGGTGGTGGCCAAAACATAACACTGCCCACTGTCAGCATATAGTTACAATTGCTTCCCATTGGCACACACACAGTGGCTGCTGGATGATAGGTAGTCAAAGGCAGAGCACAGTCATTGCAGGTTAAGCAATTCCTGGAGAAGAACTTGAAAAGGCCGGTCTGGACAGTGGGTACAGTTCTGAGGATCCAAGGCATAGACGGTGGAAATATATGCATTAAGCCAGCTGTTCTCAACCTTGGCTGAACATTAAAATCACCTCTGGAGAGCTGACAAAATACCAGTGCCAGGCCCCACCTCCAGAAAGAGTGATTTAATTGGTTTGGTGGTGCCCAGGCATCAGTAATCCCTTAAACTGATTATGATTCTGATGTGCAGCCAGGGTTGAGAACCACTGCCCACTCAGTGTTCAAAGAGAGGTAGGTGTGATACCCAGATCCCCAAGAGTTTAGGAACTGGTAGGAACAAAAAGGAGGACACCCAGCTCACTGGCTGGGCTTGCATGAGATTTAGGGTTCTGGAGAAGAACTAAGAAATCCAAAGAATGTGTAAGGCCAGGGAGGTGCAGTACCTCCTGTGAACACATAGCAGAAGGTATTAATTCTGAAGTCTGCTAACTTTCTCTGAAAGAGCCTGGAGTTCTAAGGATTATTTGCCTCTGATTGGCAGCAGCAGAATGAAAAGGTGCCTGTGTGTATATCTGGAAGGCTGGGATGGGTCAGGTTCAGATGCATGAGGCTGGACTCAAGAGCCATGCCTGAGGTAGACTGAGCAACACTAGGGATGAGTTCAAAGAATGGTAGAGTCATATATAGCTGAGGCTTCCAACCGGAGAGGCTGGGCAGAGGGTGATGATACCTCTCAAGAGGGGGAGGAGCAGCAGCAGCAAGTCAGAGAAGTGAGAATGATGAGTGCAGTTTTGGACATGCTGAGATGCAGGAATCTGAGGACCAAATAAGAGGAGACGTCCAGCGGGTTAGTTACATATTATAGGTACACAGCTTGGAAGGCAGACTTGGGAGCCAAGTCAGCAAGTCAGCAAGTCAGTATATGAACCTGGGAAATGCATGTAGAGCAAACAGAGGCGGGGCTGAGGAGACCCTGATGGAATCACCAGGGAGGAAAGGTAGCCTGTGAGGACCAAAGACTGGCCGTTAGTATCCAAGGGCCCATTCTGTTCTAATGTGGATCAGTCCCCCTTCAGCTTGATTTTGCTGAATCAAATATCAACTTTTTAAAAAATGAGATAACTCCTTGCCAGTATACTAAGAGCAAACAAAAACAAACAAAAAGCAATTAATACAAAATAGAAACAAGCAGCTTTTCAATTCAATGTAGCAAATATTTACTGAACGCCTACTATGTGCCCAGCCTAGCTGCAATGGTGTAGTTGGCATAGTCAGCTTATCAGGCATCCTGTCCCACTCCTACTCTCTTCTCCAGCCCCATCTGGGAGGCCTCAGTTGTTCTGGTTCCTAGAATCTTTGCTTCAGCTGATCCACCAGTTGTTCTATGTGAGGTCTCTGGCAAATCTGGGGTCCTCATGGTGAGAAACACCTTTGCGGGAAGCTACCTTCACCCCAGCTGCCAAGCAGGCTTTACACTTTGTCTGTTCCACAAAGCCCTGGCCTGTGCTGGGCACCCCATAAGACCTGGCTTCTATCCAAGGCCCACCTCCAGCTCTTTCTCAGCTCCTATGTAGGGCAGAGATGCCTTATCTGGCTGTTGGCCCCAAATGAGCAGACGAGTGAGATGCCATTTCCACCCTCCCTCCAGCTGCTCTCCCTGCAGGGTCTCTAGGAGTTTCCTTTCTGTCACTTCCGAGTTACAATACCACAACAGTTTCCAGAAAGTCACTTGGAATCAAGATAATACCTTTCTACTCAAACAAAGCAAGAGGCTGGTGAATCCCTCACAGTCTCCGTTCACACGTGATTTCCTCTTTCTCCATTTTCTCTGGGTTCCTCATCCCCTCATTTGCCCAGCAAACACTTCTCGTGCCCAGGTTGGAGGGTCCTGTGTCGGTTGCCTCTGTAGCAGACCCCTCCTTTTAGAAATTTGCTTTCCATGACATACAACGTACTGTTCTCTTGGCACAGGCCATCTGTCCATGTGCATAATTCTCCAGTCTACAGATTCTTGACCTCCTTTGAAACCATCACAAAGCTGTGTGTTCAGTCTACTTTACTCAGGTATCCCTTTAAATCCCCATGCGTCATTACATGCACTGGTATATCACTTTCTAAAAACGTCTTCCTCAGTTGCTTCTTGGGTATACTGTCTCCTAAACAAGTTTTTTTCTTAATTGTGATAAAATATATATAACAATAAAACTTATCATTTAAATCCTTTTAAGTGTAGCTTTAAGTGGCATTAAAGTATATTCACATTATTGTGCAATGCTCATGACTATCCATCTCCAGAACTTTTTCATTATCCCAAACCCACACAAATTTTTTTTTGGTTTTTTGTTTTTTGTTTTTTGTTTTTGAGAGTGAGTCACCCAGGCTGGAGTGCAGTGGTGTGATCTTGGCTTACTGTAAACTCCGTCTCCCGGGTTCAAGCAGTTCTCCTGCCTCAGCCTCCCAGGTAGCTGGGATTACAGGCGTGCACCACCACGCCTGGCTAACATTTATATTTTTAGTAGAGACAGGGTTTCACCATGTTGGCCAGGCTAGTCGCGAACTCCTGACCTGAGGTGATCTGCCCATCGCAGCCTTTCACAGTGCTGGGATTACAGGCATGAGCCACTAAGCCCAGCCCACACAAGTTTTTAAAAAATGTCCAGAGGCCAGTTGTGGTGGCTCACGTCTGTAATCCCAGCATTGTGGGAGGCCGAAGCGGGCAGATCACCTGAAGTCAGGAGTTTGAGACCAACCTGACCAATATGGCAAAATGCTGTCTCTACTAAAAATATAAAAGCTAGCTGGGTGTGGTGGTGGGCACCTATAATCCCAGCTACTCAAGAGGCTGAGGTAGGAGAATCATTTGAAACTAGGAGGTGGAGGCTGCAGCGAGCCAAGATTGCACCATTGCATTCCAGCCTGGGCAATAGAGCAAGACTCTGTTTCAAAAAAAAAAGTCCAAAAAGTGGGGATATGCTTAGTTCACTTTTTAGTTCCTAATTCTGCACATAGTATATGCCTCATAAATACTCTTGGCTAATTAAAGCAAATAAGAGATTTGATATAAATCAGTCCATCAAACCACTTCTTAACTACTTTTTATTAAAACATGAGGGGTAAAGCTGACTCAGAAAACACAAACTCATTCTACTACTAGGGAGGCTGAGGCAGGAGAATAGCTTGAACCCGGAGGGCAGAGGTTGCAGTGAGCCAAGATTGTGCAACTACACTCCAGCCTGAGGATGGAGAAAGACTCCATCTCAAAACAAAAACAAACAAAAAACCCACTTATTCTAGCTGGGACCCAAACATCAGGCTAAGACTTGACCTTGGCCAGAGAGCCTAAGAGCCCAAAGCCCCTAAAGAAAGTAAGAATGAGGCAGCAACTCACATCTGTAATCCCAGCACTTTGGGAGGCCAAGGCGGGTGGATCATCAGGTCAAGAGATCAAGATCATCCTGGCCAACATAGAGAAACCCTGTTTCTACTAAAAATACAAAAATGAGCTCAGCGTGGTAGCACATACCTGTAATCCTAGCTACTTGGGAGGCTGAGGCAGGAGAATCATCTGAACCTGGGAGGTGAGGCTGCAGTAAGCTGAGATTGCACCATTGTACTGCAGCCTGGCAACAGAGCGAGACTCTCTCTCAAAAAGAAAAGAAAAGAAAAGAAAAAGAATGAGGCCTTACCATCTCTTCTTTTTTTGTTGTTGTTGCCCAGGCTGGCATGTAGTGGTGCAATCATAGCTCACTGCAGCCTTGAAATCCTGGACTCAGGCAATCCTCCTGCCTCAACCTCCCGATTAGCTGAGATTACAGGTGCATGCCACCAAGCCTGGCTATTTTTTTTTTTTTAAGTTTTTGTTGAGGTGGGATCTTCCTATGTTGCCCACGCTGGTCTCAAACTCCCGGGCTCAAGTGGTCCTCCTGCCTCAGCCCCTCTAAGTGCTCAGATTATAGGCATGAACCACTGTGCCAGGACTGCCTCTCTTCTGAAATGACATGGACCCTTGTGGAGTCCCCAGTCAAACTAAACAATTAGATAGGAAACAAAAGCACTAGGAGGAACAAACTGAGCCCATTAAAACTGAGTAGGAGACTTTGAATGACTAGAAAGAACAGTGTTTCCCCAAACTTGTCTCATCGTATGAATCACTCAGGCATTCATGAAACATTCTGATTCAATACTCCTGAGATGGGGTGTGGGAATTTGCATGTTTAATAAGCACCTGGAATGATTCTTATGAAAGGCAAATTTGGGAAAGAATGAACTGGAGTGTTCCATTAGCAAGGAGGGGCTGACCTAGCTGCCTGGATGCAGGGCCCATTTGTCTCTTACTTCCACCTCTGCTGCCGAAAGCCTTGGATGATCCCAAGTTCTGGCAGCCCCATCCCCTGACTGCTTCCCTACAGCTGAGCGTTGACAATGAGATGTAGTCCTAATTTAGAACAAAAGAACCAGGTATTCTTTGGCCAGATATTAATTAGGAAATGACTACAGATAGCTGGTGACATTATATTCTACCTTTAGATCCCACTAGGTCATTTAATGGAAATAAGCTGGGCATTTTATATCTACCAAATCTGAGGTCACTGTTTACAGACGAAGACACCAGACACCAACTATAATTGTCAGAGCTGAAATTTCACCTTGGGGCCCTCCTGATACAAGCTCTCGGAATAGAGCCTGGGAGGTTCATTCACATTCAGGCTGCTCCAGCAGGCCCCTGTACTGTACCATCACCACTCTCTGCCTACAACTCCTCCAGGCCAGAAAGGGTTATGGTAAAACAGGCTGGTGAATGCCATTTGGCTAGAGATTCAGATGTTTTGATTAAGCAACTGCTTATTTCTTATAGGTCAAGCTGGACCTATAATTAATTTAGCCAGTTAGGCTTTGTTTTAATTAAAACAATTTCTGGCAGGCATGGTGGCTCATGCCAAGGTGGGAAGATCAGCTGAGGTCAGGAGTTCGAGACCAGCCTGGTCAACATGGCAAAACCCCATCTCTACTAAAAATAGAAAAATTAGCCAGGCACAGTGGTTGATGCCTGTAATCCCAGCTACTCAGAAGGCTGAGGCAGAATTGCTTGAACCCGGGAGGTGGAGGTTGCAGTGAGCCGAGATCACACCACTGCACTCCGGCCTGGGTGACAGAGCGAGACTCTAACTCAAACAAAAATAAATAAATAAATAAATAAAAATAAAATAAAATTCTGAAACAATCCCTGTTTATCTTTACTTCAGAAAGTTTACAGAAAGCAGTGTTTCCATGTGAAGTCATCAAATGATATGCAACAGGGAAAGATTCCATGCTCCATAGGTTGGGGAAATACTGTGCTCAACAAAGTGAAAGAAGTTTCGAGGCCAGGCGCGGTGGCTCAAGCCTGTAATCCCAGCACTTTGGGAGACTGAGGCGGGTGGATCATGAGGTCAAGAGATCGAAACCATCCTGGTCAACATGGTGAAACCCCGTCTCTACTAAAAATACAAAAAATTAGCTGGGCATGGTGGCACGTGCTTGTAATCCCAGCTACTCAGGAGGCTGAGGCAGGAGAATTGCCTGAACCCAGGAGGCGGAGGTTGCAGTTGAGCCGAGATCGCGCCATTGCACTCCAGCCTGGGCAACAAGAGCGAAACTCCGTCTCAAAAAAAAAAAAGTGAAATAAGTTTCTTTACTATTTGTTTTATTTTTAGAACCTTTACTATGTCAATGTAGACTTAGGAAATTCAAATAAATTAACTCAATGTACTATATTTTCTTTTTTTTTTCAGACAAGTTCTCACTATGTTGTCCAGGCTGGAGTGCAGTGGTGCCATCCTAGCTCACTGCAGTCTCAAACTCCTGGGTTCAAGGGATCCTCCTGCCTCAGCCTCTCTATTAGCTGGGACTACAGGCACACACCACCATACCCGATAACTTTTATATTTTTTGTAGGGACAAAGTCTCACTATGTTGCCTAGGCCGGTCTCGAACTCAAGCGATCCTCCCATCTCAGCCTCCCAAAGCGCTGATAATACAGGCATGAGCCACTGTGCCCAACGTATATTTTCTAAATTAGATGAATTTCTTAGCAATTAAACCTTAGGTAGTTTTCCAGAGAACAAATTTTAGGAAATGCTGAAATAAAAGATACTGTTACCCAGAGCCAATTTGATCTAACAGGAATAAGCAGTTGCTACTTTGCTTGACCTCAGGTGAGTATCTTCTACTTCTCAGGTACTATTCTCTATAACCATAAAAATCACTTCTTAGGGTTAAGGGGCACAGCATAGTGGTTAAGTGAGAAGATTGTCTGGATTTGTATTTGGCTTCCCCTACTTATTAACCTCAGACGTGTTACCTAACTTCCCTGTACCTCAAGTTCTCTAGCTGTAAAATGGGCAGTATTGGTACCTCCTCTCAAAGGCTGTGGTGAGGATTAAAGGCACACTGGGCTATTATTAAGCAGCAGAGTGCATCATCTCCTGAAGAGAAGTGGGTCCTCAAAGCCCATTTTCTGATTCTCCAGAAAATAAAAAGAGGAGTCATGGGACCGGGTGTGGTGGCTCAGGCTGGTAATCTCACCTCTGTGGGAGGCCAAGATGGGAAAATCGATTAAGCCCAGGAGTTCGAGGCCAACCTGGGCAACATGGCGAAACCCCATCATTACAAAAAATACAAAAATTAGCTGGGCATGGTGGTGTGCACCTGTAGTCTGTAGTCCCTGCTACTGGGGGGTGGGGAGGTTATGGCAGGAGTATGGCCTGAGTCCAGGAGGTTGAGGCTGTGGTGAACCAAGATCTCGCCACTGCACTCCAGTCTGGGTGACAGAGTGAGACCCTGTCCTCCCAAAAAGAGGGGCCACTTTAGAAGGTATAGCAAACATGGCATTGGGAGTATGGTAGAATTGAGGGGTGAATGGAAGCAGTAAGCATAAACCGAAGGGGGCCATTGTGCTGGAGCTCAGAGCGTCTGGGAAGCAAGGCAAGGTGGAGGTACAGGCGAGATCAACAGGCCCAGAGTGAAGGCAAAAGTTCAATAAAACATGGAGAAATGCTGGGCGCGGTGGCTCACGCCTGTAATCCTAGCACTTTGGGAGGCCAAGGTGGGTGGATCACCTGAGGTCAGTAGTTCAAGACCAGCCTGGCCATCATGGTGAAACCCCATCTTTTTTTTTTTTTTTTTTTTTTTTTTTTTTGAGACAGAGTTTTGCTCTTGTTACCCAGGCTGGAGTGCAATGGCGCGATCTCGGCTCACCGCAACCTCCGCCTCCTGGGTTCAGGCAATTCTCCTGCCTCAGCCTCCTGAGTAGCTGGGATTACAGGCACGCGCCACCATGCCCAGCTAATTTTTTTTGTATTTTAGTAGAGACGGGGTTTCACCATGTTGACCAGGATGGTCTCGATCTCTTGACCTCGTGATCCACCCGCCTCGGCCTCCCAAAGTGCTGGGATTACAGGCTTGAGCCACCGCGCCCGGCCTCGAAACCCCATCTTAAAAAAAAAAAAAACAAAACAAAAACGTGGAGCAAAAGGAAAAAAGAATCAAGTCAACCTTATAACAGATTATATAGAAATATATGCTTATGTGGGTCAGTAAGCACATTATAAACACAAAAACTGAATAAAAGGAGGAGGGGGAAAGAAAACAGTCAAACTTCACAATTCCTTAAGACAGCCTTAGCTGTAGCCTATGACTCCAGTGCAAACCTGTTGCTCCCTGACTCTTAGGGAGGTTGACAACCTAGGATACTAGTTTAGACAATGTGCAAAAGTGAATTTTACTTGGAGTCTCCAGCAGAAAAAGGAAAGTCACCCAGAACTACATAAAACAAAGGCAGGGAAATGTTAAGATACTAATAGCCAAGAGGTAGAATAGAGAGCTTCCTCCTGGTGACTTGCAGAGCTCACCTGGGACCTCTCGGATTAGGATTTTGGTGTTCTCACTGGTATTTCATGACAGATATCTACTGCCACACAGCTGTGTGCGTTACAGTGGACAAACATGTTTCTCAGAAACTCTATAGAAAATGTGTGAGTACAGCATCTTGTCCAACTTCAGTCACCTTCAGATAAGAAACTTTAACTTCCTCAAGATTTCATGATGGCCGAGAATGAACTTACTCAGTCAGTTCTGAGAAAAGTAGTTTGGTCTCTTTAAAACCACAAAGCAAAAAGTCAACTCTAAAAAGGATGTTTGTGGCTGGATATGGTGGCTTACACCTGTAATCCCAGTACTTTAGGAGGCCAAGGCGGGAGGATTGCTCGAGTTCAGCCACAGCCTAAGCAACATAGTGAGATCCTGCCTCTACCAAAAAAAAAAAAAAAAAAAAAAAAATAGCTGGGTATGGTGGAACACATCTGTGGTCCCAGCTACTTGGGAGGCTGAGGTGGGAGGGTCAGTTGAGCCCAGGAGTTAGTTCAAGGCTATAGTGAGCTATGACTGCACCACTGCACTCCAGCCTGGGCGACAGAGGGAGACCCTGTCTCAATAAATAAATAAATAAATAATAAAAAGGATGTTTGTGAGATGTTCAAATCTGTGAACATTGAACACCATTCTTTGATTATATTAAGGAATAATTTTTTGGTAAGATAATGTTAAGTTTAAAAAAAAAAAAAAAAAGCGCTCTTAGCTTTGAGAGCTACATGCTGAAATACCTACAGTTTGCTACAAAACAATCCAGTGGGTGTGGGGAAGTGGGTCAGAGTATAAATGGAGTTAGTTTGGCCACGAGTTACTAATTGTTGAAGGTAGGTGGTACGTATGTGATGGTTTATTATGCTGTTCTACTTTTGCATATGTTTGGAATTTTCCATTACAAACGCCACAAAGCGGCTGGGCGCAGTGGCTCACGCCTGTAATCCCAGCACTTTGGGAGGCTGAGGTGGGCAGATCACGAGGTCAGGAGTTTGAGACTAGCCTGACCAACATGGTGAAACCACATCTCTACTAAAAATACAAAAATAGTTCAGCATGGTGGTGCACACCTGTAATCCCAGCTACTCAGGAGGCTGAGGCAGGAGAATCACTTAAAACTGGGAGGCAGAGGTTGCAGTGAGCTGAGATAGTGCCACTGCACTCCAGCCTAGGGAACAGAGCAAGACTCCCTCTCAAAAAAAAAAAAAAGAAAAAATCCACAAAGCAGCCTGGGCGTGGTGGCTCATGCCTATAATCCCAGCACTTTGGGAGGCTGAAGCAGGCAGATCATGACGTCAGGAGTTTGAGACCAGCCTGGCCACCATGGTGAAACCCCACTTCTACTACTAAAAATACAAAAATTAGCCAGGCTTGGTGGCAGGTACCTGTAGTCCCAGTTACTCAGGAGGCTGAGAATTGCTTGAACTGGGGAAGTGGAGGTTGCAATGAACCAAGATTGTGCCATTGAGTCACTGCATTTCAGCCTGGGTCACACAGCAAGACTATCTCAAAAGCAGAGCTATCTCACTGTACAGGCAGGCCATCTAATGTGTATATGAAATATAATAGACATTTTATTCATTTATTTACTCATTCAAAAACATATGCAACATATTGTGACAAAATTCACCATTTTAATCATTTTAAATTTTTTTTTTTTTTTTTTTTTTTTTTTTGATACGGAGTTTTGCTCTTGTTACCCAGGCTGGAGTGCAATGGCGCGATCTCGGCTCACCGCAACCTCCGCCTCCTGGGTTCAGGCAATTCTCCTGCCTCAGCCTCCTGAGTAGCTGGGATTACAGGCACGCGCCACCATGCCCAGCTAATTTTTTGTATTTTTAGTAGGGACGGGGTTTCACCATGTTGACCAGGATGGTCTCGATCTCTTGACCTCGTGATCCACCTGCCTCGGCCTCCCAAAGTGCTGGGATTACAGGCTTGAGCCACCGCGCCCGGCCCATTTTTTAAATTTTTTACTTTTTTTTTTTGGAAAAGATAGTCTCACTATGTTGCCTAGGCTGGTCTCAAACTCCTGGGCTCAAGTGATCCTCCCGCCTCAGCTTCCCAATGTGCTGAGATTACAGGCATGAGCCACCATGGCCAGCCATTTTAGCCAAAATGGAATTTAGTACTTTCACAATGTTGTGCAACCATCACCGCTATCCAGTTCCAGAATATTTTATCACCCCACTAGGAAACCTAAAACCCAGTTAGTCATCAGTCCCCATTCCTTCCCTAGCCTTTGGCTACCACTAATCTGCTTTCTGTCTCTATGGATTTTCCTATTCCGGATATTTCAAATAAATTGAACACATTTTTTTAGATTTAAATTTTATTTACTTTTATCACTAAAACATTAACAGGGTTTAAAGTTCAAAAGGGTCTGCAGTGAAAAATCTCCCTCTCACCCCTCTTCCCCAGCAACACAGTTCCCTTTCCAGAGGCAGCAAGCTTCTTATGCATCTTTCCAGAAATTAAAAATTCCTCTTTCTTTACCTAGATGGTAGTATTCTATATACATTGTTCTGCAGTTGGCCTTTCTTCACTTATCTCAGGGATCACCCTATAACAGAACGAAAAGAGCTTTCCTTTTACAGATGCATAGTATTCCATCATTTCAGACTGTTTCACACACTGTTATGTGCTTTGGGGCTGTAGAAATTAACAAAATATGGTCCTTTTCCTAGGCAGCTCAAAGTCTAAAACGTACTTTCTTTTGAGAGGAAGTGTGGAGACAAACTGTAGGTTTCAGCTTCAAGGCTGATCATAATCTCAGCTGCCTTCACAGCCAAACTATCTGGAAGGAAAAAGAGAGATCTAAAGTGGTCTGAGAAATATTGGGGGATTAGCTAGCAGATGTTGGCAAAGGTGATGCAAATTGCTGCCTCTCTTCCACCCTATTCTCTAAGACATAATTGAACACATCACTTATGTCCTCTCTTACGTTTTTTCTGATTAGAAAAGAAAGGGACTCTCATTGAGGAAACTGAGAAAGTGAATAGGGAAGCAGAAAAATTATCGATAGTTGTTTTTAAGCATTTTAAATAGCTGCTTAAAACTGCCCTGCATTAGCCGGGCACGGTGGCTCAAGTCTGTAATCCCAGCACTTTGGGAGGCCGAGGCGGGTGGATCACGAGGTCAAGAGATCGAGACCATCCTGGTCAACATGGTGAAACCCCGTCTCTACTAAAAATACAAAAAATTAGCTGGGCATGGTGGCACGTGCCTGTAATCCCAGCTACTCAGGAGGCTGAGGCAGGAGAATTGCCTGAACCCAGGAGGCGGAGGTTGCAGTGAGCCAAGATCGCGCCATTGCACTCCAGCCTGGGTAACAAGAGCGAAACTCCATCTCAAAAAAAAAAAAAAAAAAAAAAAAAAAAAACAAAAAAAAACTGCCCTGCATTAATACACCACACCTTAATAGCTTCCTGTAGGAAAACAGCCTACAGCATGGCAAGAGTCACACCATCTTGAAGTGAAACTGCCATGATGTCTGATCCCCACACACAAAGGTATTCTGCAGTAAGGTCTTGAAACAATGCCTGTACATAGATAAACCCTCATAAAGATGCTTACCTAACCTCCCCAGTGGTCATGAATCTTGGCAAGAAAATCTGAAGACATGACCAGCTGTACATCTTTACCCTAAAAGCTTGCTATTTATAAACGATACTTTCTAGAGGGATGTGGGGATCTACCATTCCCATGGCTGCCAAGACATCACTTCTGTTTGTAAGCCCCTATTAAATGTTTCCTTCTGATAAACTGGATTTGTCAGCCGCTTTCTTCGGTCTCTGAGCTCAGCCTTTGTGGGTGGGTTCACATACACCTACTGACCCAGGAACACTCCTCATTCACTTCTGCATTTGAGAGACCCAGGAACTAAAGCTACAGTAAATGTTTATTTAATAAGACAAAGAGACATCTAAGTGCATAAGGTAAATGAGACAGGTAAGACATGGAGCCAGACATGTATATTTGAAAATGACCTTTATGAAATCAAAACCATAGAAATGAATAAACTTAGAGAAGATGCAGGGATAGAAAGAGAACAGTAACTGAAAGTTAACACTTTAAAGATTCCAACAATTACAGATAGTAAAAATAAAAATAAAAAACTCAGCCAGAGCCGGGCGCGGTGGCTCAAGCCTGTAATCCCAGCACTTTGGGAGGCTGAGGCGGGTGGATCACGAGGTCAAGAGATCGAGACCATCCTGGTCAACATGGTGAAACCCCGTCTCTACTAAAAATACAAAAAATTAGCTGGGCATGGTGGCGCGTGCCTGTAATCCCAGCTACTCAGGAGGCTGAGGCGGGAGAATTGCCTGAACCCAGGAGGCAGAGGTTGCGGTGAGTCGAGATCGCGCCATTGCACTCCAGCCTGGGTAACAGGAGCGAAACTCCGTCTCAAAAAAAAAAAAAAAAAAAAACTCAGCCAGGCACGGTGGCTCAAGCCTGTAATCCCAGCACTTTGGGAGACCAAGGCAGGTGGATCACCTGAGGTCAGGACTTTGAGACCAGGCTGATCAACATAGAAAAACTCCATCTCGCCGGGCGCGGTGGCTCACGCCTGTAATCCCAGCACTTTGGGAGGCCGAGGCGGGTGGATCACGAGGTTGAGAGATCGAGACCATCCTGGTCAACATAGTGAAACCCCGTCTCTACTAAAAATACAAAAAACGAGCTGGGCGTGGTGGCGCGTGCCTGTAATCCCAGCTACTTGGGAGGCTGAGGCAGGAGAATTGCCTGAGCCCAGGAGGCGGAGGTTGCGGTGAGCCGAGATCGCGCCATTGCACTCCAGCCTGGGTAACAAGAGCGAAACTCCGTCTCAAAAAAAAAAAAAAAAGAAAAACTCCATCTCTATTAAAAATACAAAATTAGCCGGGCATGGTGGCACATGCCTGTAATCCCAGCTACTCAGGAGGCTGAGGCAGGAGGTGGAGATTGCAGTGAGCTGAGATCACACAATTGCACTCCAGCCTGGGCAACAAGAGTGAAACTCCGTCTCAACAACAAAAAAAACCTATGAACGAAATAGAGGAAGATTCACTATTAGAACCTTTGTATCCTCAACAACTACAGAAGATGCCTGCCAAACACATGCAATAAATGTTTGCTTAACTGAACTGAACAGGGCAGCTGGATGAAAGACCTAGGATATCTGATGGGGCGGAGAGGATTATGTGAAAAAATAACCGATGACTAAACACTGTGAAGGTCGTACGTGATAAGTGAGGGGCAAAGGCTCCATTCAGAATATGGGTGGTAGCTGAAGCCATAGGAATAGATACAATGAGAAGAGGTCAATGGGAGGGTCCTGGGCACACTGACCTCAGAGAGAGCAGAGTCACGACTGCTAAGAATTTTGAGCAAGCCAACCTGACCAGAAACTCTTCTTGCCTGAGGCAGGGGAGGACAGAACTGTCAGCAGTCTTGAGGACTATTAGGAGTACCTAGATCCGCAATGATTTGAGAGGGCCCAGAAGAGAGGCCTAAGTTTTAGGGCTTGAGAGAGGTCTCTTATCACCAGTGATTTTATCACCAGGGCTCTGACAAATGGACAGGACACTTCATTCCAAACAATGTAATTTTCCCTGAAAATGGACCTCTAATAACGTGCCTCACATTACCATTAAGGCTAAATTGGACTCCACTGACTCATAATTCTTTTTTTTATCTTCGGTTTTAATCCTTACTTTCCATACAACTCGGTAAATGACAGCACTGCTGTTCTACTGAATGATCTATTTCAAGGATGGGCAGTGGAGACTCTATAGTTGTGTGTGCTATTATTACCTGTGCCACAGTAGAATCCTTTATAGCATTCATGTCAAATGTAAAGAAAAAGAGAACATACAAAATGAAGTAGACTGATAGCTTGCTAGGTAAATCCTCTGAGATACAATGTCTTTATAATGGAGTCAGCTGTGTAAGAAAAAAAATGGCCTCTTCACCAATCTTGCCATGCTGTGTTTTGCATGGATCTTGTGGCTAAGAAATAGCCTTTGACTACGATAATACGTGGATAAAAATATCTCCAGCTCCTGTTTGACTAAAAATGGCCCAAGACAAATAAGCCTTATCCCTGGCAAAATTCAATTCCCTTTGGCAGATATTTGTTAATCATCAGCTGTATTCCAGAGCCTGTGCTGAGGACACGGAGGTGAAAAGCCATCGTCCATGGCCCCTGGTATCACCCGGATACCCAGACATGAGGAAGGGACTCCCTGGATCATTGATGGGAAGAAAATTGTCCATTTAAAGGGAAGATACAGTCCTCATTGTAAATTAATAAACTGGCACCTGTTTGCTGAGAACATCATGAGCTTGGTTAACAAAAGTCAATTCTTGATAATGAGCAACTCTGGATTTCTGGATGTTTTCAGCTAAAGCCTGGGCTCTTCATTATGCCATAGGTGTAGATAAGTAAAATTATGGGGGATAGGGAGAGGAAGCTCATGTGCTCCTTCCTGCAGGCCCAACTTCCACAGGGCACTGGGGCATGGTTCTTGCTTCTAACATTGGTTGATTCTTCTCCTTTCTCAAGAATTCTGAATCAGGGGTGTATGTGTGTGTGTGTGTGAAAGAGAGAGAGAGAGAAAGAGACAGAGAGAGAGAGAGAGAGAGAGAGAGAGAGAGAGTGCAAGCGAGAGACAGCAAGAGAAACAGACCCACACACATAGACACACAGAGAGAGAAACAGAAGCTGTTGAGGATGCAGAACTGCTAAGGGTATCTTTTTTTTTCTGCTTTGACATCACTTTCTCTTTTTCTTTTCTTTCTTTTTCTTTCTTTCTTTTTTTTTTTTTGAGATGGAGTCTCACTCTGTCACCCAAGCTGGAGTGCAGTGGTGCCATCTCGGCTTACAGCAAACTCCGCCTACTGGGTTTAAGTGATTCTCCTGCCTCAGCCTCCCAAGTAGCTGGGATTACAGGCACCTGCCACCACACCCAGCTAATTTTTGTGTTTTTTCAGTAGAGATGAGTTTTCGTCATGTTGGCCAGTCTGGTCTCAAACTCCTGACCTCAAGTCATCCACCCGCCTCGGCCTCCCAAAGTGCTGGAATTACAGGCATGAGCCACAGTGCCCAGCTGACACCATTTTCAAATAAATTTTAGTAATTGTGTCACTATCCAGCCTGGATGGATAGCCAGCTTCACTTTGACATTACTCTTTAGATGCAACAACCTTACGGTGGAGAATTTATTTAAAATTTTAAATAGATTTTAGAGGATTCTTGGAAGCAAGAAATCATGGCTCTTGCCATTAGTCTCTGACTCTGCTAAAATCAGTCCAGTTCTGGGCCAGTGCTTCAAAACCCTTCCTCTACTGTGGAAGGACAGAACAGAACTGATACGGGGGTGGGGGAGGGAACCAGCTATTTCTGCCGCAGACAATAGTAATATTATAATTGTCATCTTTCCAAGAGGTACATCAGGACACAGACTGCTCAAAGGTAGATGTCTGGACACTAACATTTTAATCATTAACTCCTGACCTTAATGTTTTCCAGGCCCAAATCTCCTCTTCTGTTCTCTGTGCCATATTACCCTGGGGTTTCAACCAAGTGCTTCAAGATCATATATTCAAGCTACCTTGCTAGCTTCCTTCCTTCCTTCATTTGCTCTTAGGTATAATTGACTTACCATAAAATTCACCCATTTTAAGTGTACAATTCATGATTTGTAGCACATTTATGGAGTGTGCAGCCATCACCCCTATGTAGTTTCAGAACATTTCCATCAGCCCAAAAAGATCCTTCATGCTCATTTGTAGCCAATCCCTCTCCTACCCTAACTCAGGCAATCACAGATCTGCTTTATGTCTCTATCAGAACTTGTTTTTTGAACAAAATTTCAGCCTTAACCATCCAAGAACTCCTGCACCTCTACCTGAAGGTGGGGTGCCTTCTGGCCAACAATATGAATTATATTCTTTAAGTTTTACAATGGAATGCAGCTTTATGCCTGTGTGTCCGTTGCAGGCCATGGCCAGGTCAGCCATGTGACCCACCCAAGTGGAAATAAATAGAAAATTCTTAGGCGCTCCAGTAGAGGTGTAAGAAAATGGAGACTGCCTCAAGTGCTGGCACAGCAGGAATTTCAAAGTCTCAGATATGGGTATTAGCCCCAGGTGATGTAGACTTCTGAGTAATCAAATGATTGCTTTAGATGGAGGTAAAAGTTGTATCTGGGTGCTAAGCACTGAGCCCACAGTTCTACATGCTTTGGACCTGGTGGACATCTTACTCTGTATGAGTTCTCCAGACACATTAAATTTTGGGTATACCTTCTGGGAGGTACAAAAGAGGCAGGCAGCAGGGAGCCTCCCTACCTGGTTGTCTCATTTATATCCTTTGCACTGCTTTTCTCCGACTTCGGGAATAAGTCAAAGTCAAAGGAGCTGTATCCAAGTCATCACTTGAACTCTGACAGGTTCCATTTTCTGGCTAGAGCAGTGTTTAATATGAAAGCAAACAGATCTTGCTTCAATCAAAGCCACAGAACATCTGCATTCTAGTCTCTCACCACAGAGCAATCCTGACCAGCCTGCCATCCTGCTCCTATGTCTCAGAAATACAGCTCAAATACGTTTTTCTCTAGGTTCCTGGGTATCCTTCCATGGGCAGGGCACAGCCTTTGGAAAAGAGGACTGACTTTAAATCTAATTTCTCCTGCTTGCTTATTATAATTGCCTGTCATCTATCTGTAAGCCTGGATTGTAAGAGAGGGATAATAAATAGCCAGGTAGGTTGTTGTGAGAATAAGTAAACATAAATATAAAGCCCTGCTAGTGCCTGGCATGTAGTAAATGCTGAATATTTACTACATAATGGTAGTGCTAGTAGTCTTCACATTTTAACTGGCTGTTTTCATAGGACAATGACAAATGTTTGTATAAGAATCTCTCCCTATTCAAATCAGCCAAGTTGGAGTGTTTTAATTTGGTTTGGAAAACAGTGAGGAACTGTTAATGATGCTTATCACATAGGCTATAGATTTTGGAAACAGGAAACTGAGCCTCAGAGAAGTAGCTCAGCAAAGTCACTCAGGTCATCCACATCCATCTAAAGCCAATGTCTCACCGGGCACGGTGGCTCACACCTGTAATTACAGCACTTTGGGAGGCTGAGGTGGGTGGATCACATGAGCCCAGTTCAAGACCAGCATGGCCAACATGGTGAAACACTGTCTCTACTAAAAATACAAAAATTAGCCAGGTATGGTGGGGCATACCTGTAATCGCAGCTACTCGGGAAGCTGAGGCAAGAGAATCACTTGAACCCAGGAGTCTGAGGCATAAGAATCACTTTAACCCAGGATTCAGAGGTTGCAGTGAGCAGAGATCATGCCACTGCACTCCAGTCTGGGTGAAAAAATTAAGCCAATGTCCTTCCCACTTAAAAATACTAAAGATCTCTATAGAGCAAAGGTTCTCCACTTAACTGTGGGAGGGACAGACTCCTACCTACCACAGCAAAAACAGAGTCAGTATGTGACAATGTCTAATGAGAATGAATACGCTGTAATCTGAAGAGAGAGACTTATTTCCCCAGGTGAGTGAGGGTCATGGCTCATGTTCCAAATATGACTGGGATGGTATTACACAGGGGTTCCCTGGGGGGACTTGTGAGAGGAGACTAGTAAAGAGCTCTGTGAGTCTGCCCACAGGGAAATGCAGCAGTCTTGGAGTCTATCTCTGAAGAGTATCTACAAAAGAATTGGGACCCACAGAATGGGAGAATATATTTGCAAAGTACCTATCTGACAAGCAATTAACAACCAGAATATATAAGGAAGCCAAACAACTCCCTAAGAAAAAAATCTAATAATCCAAAAAAGTAGGCAAAATATTTTTGTTTTGTTTTGTTTTTTTTCGAGACTGAGTCTTGCTCTGTCACCCAGGCTGGAGTCCAGTGGTGTCATCTCGGCTCACTGCAGCCTCTACCTCCTGGTTCAAGCGATTCTCATGCCTCAGTCTCCCAAGTGGCTAGGATTACAGGTGCATGCCATGATGCCCGACTAATTTTTGTATTTTTTGTAGAAATGGAGTTTTACCACATTGGCCAAGCTGGTCTCCAACTCCTGACCTCAAGTGATCTGCCCACTTTGGCTTCCCAAAGTGCTAGGATTACAGGCGTGAGTGTCAGGCAAATGATTTGAATAGACTTTTTTTTTTTTTTTTTTTTTTTTTTTTTGAGATGGAGTTTTGCTCTTGTTTCCCAGGCTGTAGTGCAATGATGCAATCTCGGCTCACTGCAATCTCCACCTCCCAGGTTCAAGCGATTCTCCTGCCTCAGCCTCCCAAGTAGCTGAGATTACAGGCACTTGCCACCACACCCAGCTAGTTTTGTGTATTTTTAGTAGAGACAGGGTTTCACTATGTTAGCCAGGCTGGTCTTGAACTCCTGACCTCAGGCGATCCACCCACGTCAGCATTCCAAAGTGCTGCATCCAAGAATCCATATTCCTCACAGGAGCTCACTTCCAGCAATCCATATAGTGTGAGTGTGCATGCACTCTGTGTGTATGCTTCTTCAGTAAATTTACCAGGGTTAATTTCACTTTCCTCTTAGTCTTCCTTTACCCTGAAGTACCTCTATACTTATGTATCTAGTTGCAATTATCTCTTCCTGCACCCCATTAGATTATCATGCATTATTTAATTTATTTATTTTGAGATGCAGTCCGCTCTTTCACCCAGGCTGGAGTGCAGTGGCAATTCTCCTGCCTCAGCCTCCCAAGTAGCTGGGATTACAGTTGCCTACCACCACACCCAGGTAATTTTTTTTAATTTTTAGTAGAGATGGGACTTCACCATGTTGGTCAGGCTGGTCTTGAACTCCTGACCTCAGGTGATCCACCTGCCTCGGCTTCCCAAAATGCTAGGATTACAGGCGTGAGGCCCTGCGCCCTGCCACTCTGTTTTATATACTGCATATATTACCATCATAACTATCTTATGGTTGACTATACAATTAGATCTTAAGATATGTTCTACATTTTTTTTAAACTCTCCTCACTCCAGAAATATATTGCATAGCAATAAACGTTTGTGGTGTGAAAAAGTCCTAAGAATCTTTAGATCAGGATTATACCTGAACACAAATGAATGATCTTACTTTGTGTTAACTAAAATCAAGTAAATTATAGCAAAATTCTAAAAAAATATAATTTTTGCTGCAGAGAAATAAGTGCTTGCAGCTCATTTCTAGCCAATGGTGGTTTAGTCATAGGGAGGTTGTTAAACACCTTTCTGAGAAACTCTCAAGGCACATGTGTTATTATCGGAGGGAACATATGGAACCCACCATGGGTGCAAACGGGGTGCCTGGGACTACTTTAATACACAGTTTTGAAGTATTCACCTTCATTCTGATTAACTTTCTTAAATGTTTACCTTCATACTTGGCAACTGTTTAAATTGGTGCTTCAACTGTTGTGACCATCTGCTCAGAGAAAATTTTGAGATTATGTCACAATTTTCAGAGCCTCAAATCAGTTTTAGAGCTGCAGGAGACCTTAGAAATCGGAAAGTCTAAGTCCTTCACTCATATGTTCATAAACATCTCTTCACTGCCTGATGTGTGTCAGCCTCAGTGCTAGGTGCTGGAGATGAGGAGACATCACACATGGTCCCCGGACTCTTAGCACTTACACTCTAGCAGGAAAGAGGGACATCAAAACAGATTCAATAAGGTAATGTGAATGCTTATCTGATAAAAAGGAGTCCAGGGAACAAATGTGTTATGTACATGAGGTGGGCTGAGTCTTTATATATGGTTCAATGTTGACTGAGGTGGGAGGAAGTGGGAAAAAATTAGTCGAAAATAAACCTGGAAGGCTGGGCGCGGTGGCTCACGCCTGCAGTCCCAGCGCTTTGGGAGGCTGAAGTGGGTGGATCACTTGATGTCAGGAGTTCAAGAACAGCCTGGCAAACACGGTAGAAACCCGTCTCTACTAAAAATATAAAAATTAGCTGGGCATGGCAGCGGGCACCTGTAGTACCAGCTACTCAGGAGGCTGAGGCAAAATAATTGCTTGAACCTGGGAGATGGAGGTTGCAGGGAGCTAAGATCATGCCTCTGCACTCCAGCCTGGGCAACAGAGGGAGACCCCAGCTCAAAACAAACAAACAAACAAACCTGGAGAGGAAGGCAGGGGCGAGATCAATAAATATTAACTGAGCACCAACTATGTATCAGGTTGCCAGACTCTATGCTCATTGCTAAAGATGTGAAAGATACAGCCTTACCCTCAAGGAGATTATAATTTAGGTGGATGTAATCAAATTACAGTTCCTCACAGGAATTCACTTCCTGTGATAAATGCTTGACTAAGTATATGAAAGATATAAAGGAAAGAATAATTCATTCTATTTGGAGGTGGGGACAACAGTGGCATGTACTGTGGAAGATCACCTGAAGAGGCTGTTTACCAGGTAGACCAGAGTGGGAGGGCACTGCAAACAGAAGGGACAGCATGTGTACAACGTAGTATGAAGTCTTCCAAAACTTTAAACAGTTTGATATGACCATGCATTTATTTCATTTAGGGAGTGATATGGTTTGGCTGTGTCCCTACCCAAATCTCATTTAGTAGTTCCAATAATCCCCACATGTCCTGGGAGGGAGGTAACTGAATTGTGGGGGCAGTTCCCCCATGCTATTCTTGTGATAGTGGGTAAGTTCTCATGAGATCTGACCATTTTTGTTTTGTTTTGTTTGTTGAGATGGAGTCTCACTCTGTCGCCAGGCTGGAGTACAGTGGCGCAATCTCGGCTCACTGTAACCTCTGCCTCCCAGGTTCAAGCAGTTCTACTCAGCCTCCCAAGCAGATGGAACTACAGGTACATGCCACCATGCCCAGCTAATTTTTGTATTTTTAGTAGAGGTGGGGTTTCACCATGTTGGCCACGATGGTCTCAATCTCTTGACCTCATGATGTGCCTGCCTCGGCCTCCCAAAGTGCCAGGATTACAGGCGTGAACCACTGTGCCTGGCCACAATCTGACAGTTTTATAAGGAGCTTCCCCCTTTGCTTGGTTTTCACTCTTCTCTCTCCTGCCACTATGTAAAGAAGGACATGTTTGCTTCTCTTTCTGCCATAATTCTAAGTTTCCTGAGGCCTCCCCACCCATGCTGCACTGTGAGTCAATTAAACCTCTTTCCTTTATAAATTACTTAGCCTTCGGTATATCTTTATTAATAAAGCAGCATAAGAACAGACTAGTACAGGGAGAGAGGCAGGAGATGACACTGGACTGAGAAGACAGAGTTGAATCTTGTTCAGCTGTACATTTCAAACTAAAGAGCTTGGACTGTATCCTAGAAGAAATTAGGAATCACTGAAAGGTAGATAAATCAAGGCCTAGATACAATCAAGCTACTCTGAGCTAGCTGGTAGATATACAATTAATTATATTTCCATCAATTATTTTCTGTATATTTCACAATAATAAAGGACACTCTACTAGCAGAGTGGAGAAGGGTCTGGATTAGAGCAAGACTGGTACAGGGATTGATCAGTTAGAGACTATCAGCATGGTGTGTATGGAAAATGACGAGGGCTGTAACTAAGAGGGTGACGTGAAGGAATGAGGAGGAGTGGTCAAACAGAAGAGAAAGTTCAGTCGGATGCTGAAGTTCGCAGGACTTAGGGAGACACTGAGTATCTGGCATGAGAGGGATGGAAGAGTCAAGGATGGCTGCTAGGTTTCTGGCAAGGGAAACTGGGAGGAAGCATTCTCTGAGAATGGAAAGAGTGGCAGATAAACAGCTTCAGGAAGAAAGATGAACTCGCATTTAGACACACGCTGCAGATGCCTGTTGGACATCCAGATGGAAATTTCTAGCAAGCAGAAAGTATTTATGAGTCTAGAGCTCATACGGGATGAATGGCTGGAGATATCCATTGTTGAGTCATCAGCGCAGAAATGGAAGCTGAAACCACAAAAGTGATAGTCTGCATGGGCAACACAAGGAGAGTACAGGCAAGGTTACAGAGATACCAACATTTAAGCAGCAGGAAGAGGAACAGGGAGTCAGTCAAAGAGACGGAGATAGAGAAGTGTATTACATATATGTATGTACGTTTATATATACACACATATAAATATATATTTAAATTTCTGTAAATTATGTTTTTAATTTTGTTATATACCACTAAGAGGTATATTATGATGTTCTAATGTCTTAAAAAGGGCCCAGCCAAGAGCATGCCTGTGATACACAAAGCAAACAATCAAGAACCAAAGCCCCTATATATGGCCCATACACCCCAAGAGACAATATTCCTGTCTCAGTCACCCCAGGGCGAGGTACGAGGCAACTAGGGAGCATCCCTATAGTTTAGAGCCCTCCGAAATTATTCAAACTAGCTAATCCTAAAATGTCTACCCTGACCTGCCTTTCCTTTCCTAATGAAAATCCAATAAAGGCTCTGGCCTAACATTTTCCCCTTGCTCCTGTCTTCTGCCTCTGACCATTCTGGTGTCTTTCCCATGTGCCTCTGCAAGGCGTGTTGTGCTTCCTGTCTTCAGGACCTGTAAGTGTAATAAACTTTGCTTTTCGGCGCCTCTCCTATGTCTCCTCTTGTGGCTGCACCTGACTGACCATCACATAAAATAATATGGTACAATAAGAAAACAGTGACCTGGGGTACAGGAGAATCATGAGAAACTTTGAAAGAAAGTGAGAAGGTTTAAAGGAGGAAGGAGATAAAAGCATCAAATACTGCACAGATATGAAATATGCCAAAGAATTTAGAAAGAGCCTTGACTTTGACCCTGGGACAACTTGTCCCTAGTGAACTTTGCCAGAGTGGTTTTAGTGGAGTACTCAGGGGCAGAAGCTTGACTGCATTGAAAGAAAAGGTAAAGAAGTATAAACTGCAGGTGGGGAGTATTCTTTGTAAAATACTCATCTCTTGGGGAAAAGGAGATCTAAGATAGTCTGAGGAGAATATAGGATTGAGGGCAGGGTATCAGTTTTGTTTTGAGACTGAAGAAATTTGAGCAAGTGTGGGGTTGGGAGCAGCCAGTAAAGAAGGGGAGTTGAAAACAGAGAAGAGCGAAGGAATAATTGCAGGCACAACTTGCAAGAGCAGAGGATGCACTAGCCAAAGACACAGGCAACTGCAAGTTGCACAATATCTCCCTCTTCCTATCCCATTTGACAGCCCATTTACCAGCCGTGTCCCTGGATAAACTGTATAACCTCTTGACCCTCAGCTTTACCATCTTTAATGCGGTTATTGTCCAAGAACATAAACGGCCTCTGAAAGTAGAGTTCTTTTGATGCCACGATTCCCCAGGACTTTCTGCTGGTGTGTTTTGCCTCTAGATCATTGAGTCAAACTAAGGTTTAAAGTTGTGAGTAATTGTTCACTGCTGTTGGGAATGTAAAATGGCACAGCCATTATGGAAAACACTATGGTGGTTCCTCAAAAAATTAATAATACGATTCAGCAATTCCACTTCTGGGTATATACCCAAAAGAATTGAAAGCAGGGACTTGAATAGATACTTGTATATCTATATTCACACATGCATTATTCATAATAGCCAAAAGAAGGAAGCCACCCAAGTCTCCATCAATAGACGAATGTGTAACAAAATGTGGTATAAACATACAATGCAATAACACTCATTAAAAAGGAAGGAAATTCCGACACATACTACAATGTGGATGAACCTTGAAGACATTATGCTAAGTGAAATAAGCCAGTCACAAAACGGCATATAATGTATGATTTCACTTGTATGAGGTACCTAGAGTAGTCAAATTCCTAAAGATAAAGTAGAATGGGGGTGGGGGGGATAGGAAAATGCAGTTATGGCTTTGTGGGCACAGAATTGCAGTGTGAGAAGATGAAAACATTTCTGGAGATCGATGGTGGTGATGGTCGCACAACAATGTGAATGTACTTACTGTCAACCACCTGTGCACCTACAAATGGTTAAAATGGTAAATTTTATGTTGCATATATTTTATCACAATTTACAAAATACATTCGCTTAAGTAAAACAAAATGTCTACAACTAGTAGAAAAAACACTATAAATTTCATGGTGTAACTTTTCTCATACATAGCAACAGGCCCAAGGATATTACTATCCAGAAGAATATAACTAATATTTTAACACTAACTTTTAGTTGCCAAGCAAAGATTAAATTATGGCCCCTATACTCTGGTTATACCAGATAGGTAAGAACCACATTTTGCGAACATTTCCATCAAAAATGCTTTCAGTGAAAAAGTTTTGATGCTTTCAAACTTACCTGTTTGAAAGTTTCCTGTTGTCAGATAATGAGACATAATAGTTGATAAGATATCAGAGTATGAAAAGACATTGTGGGCAGAAAAAAATTTCATTTGAAAATCTGCTGGAATACTTAAAGAGTTCTTCATAGAAACCCTCAGAGGCCTAGAGGCTCCTAAGTGTTGTACACAAATTTACAGGAAAGAAATACCAGTAGAGTATCTCTACTATGAAAATCTGAAATCCGAAATGCTCCAAGGAGGATTTCCTTTGAATGTCATGTTGGCATTCAAAAAGTTTTGGATTTGGAGACATTTTGGATTTTGTATTTGGGGATTAGGGATGTCCAACCCGTATATTCTTTTCTGGATAAGTCCTCATTACTTACAAATAATGTCAATAATAGTCACAAGGAAACAAGCAAACTAGCCTACAAGAAGCCCCTGTCCTTGCTTTCTGATACTAGGTGGGGAAAAAACGTTTTTCCTAGTTTTTGACCTGTTACACTGTCCTTCTTCAAGTTTTGTATTTCCTATTCTTGTCTCCTAAATATGGGTATTTCCTGAGAGATAGGCCTTGGTCGCCTTCTCTTCTCTATGAACACTTTCCCTGTTGAAAAGATCATATACAGATGTTCCTTGATTTATGATGGGGTTATGTCCATATAAGCCCATAAGTTGAAAATATTATAAGTCAAAAAAGCAGTTAGTACACCTAATCTATCAAACATCATAGCTTAGCCTAGCCTACCTTAAACATGCTCAGAACACTTACATTAGCCTATAGTTGGGCAAGCTTATTTAACACAAAGCCTATTTTATAATAAAGTGTTCAATATCTCATATAATTTATTGACTACTGTACTGAAACTGAAAAATAGAATGTTTTTATGGATACTCAAAGTACACTGCTACTAAATATACATAGTACCATTGTAAAGTCACAAAAATCGTTAAGTCAAACTGTCCTATTGGGGACCATTTGTACACCAGTGATTTCAACTATTGTTTCTTCATGAATGACTCACACATTTACACATTTAGGCAGAGCCTCTCTTTCCTGAGCTTTAGTCTTGTATTTCTAACAACTTCCCAGAAATTTTCTCTTGAATATTTCACCACTATCTCAAATTTTACAAATGTATTTGGGCTCTGAGTTTTAAAGCCAATTTACCTTATGGATATTCCCTTTCAGCCCCAATTTCCTAGGCTCAAAGAACTGGAGTCTTTCCTGATTTCCTTTTTTTCTTCTTCTTTTTTTTTTTTTAGACAGAGTCTTGCTCTGTCCCCCAGGCTGGCATACAGTGGTGTAATCTCAGCTCACTGCAACCTCTGCCTCCCAAGTTCAAGCAATTCTCCCTGCCTCAGCCTCCCAAGTCGCTAGGATTACAGGCACCCACCACCATGCCTGGCTAATTATTTTGCATTTTTAGTAGAGACAGGGTTTTACCATGTTGGTCAGGCTGCTCTTGAACTCCTGACCTCAGATGATCCTCCTGCCTTGGCCTCCCAGGGTGTTGGGATTACAGGCATGAGTCACTGTGCCCAGCTCCTTCCCTGATTTCTACCAATCTTTTTCTCCCATCATCCACTCAGTAACTAAGGATAGTGCTATAAGTACTATAGTACTATGTGCTAACCAATTGCACTACTGGGGCTCCAAGATGGTATTATTCATTTATTGTACCCTTGGTTTTTTTACCTCTTACCTTTACTACCCAACACCAAGACTATCCTATCCTCTCATCCATGCTATCCTATACACTTTTGCTAGGTTAATGTTTCTAAAAGATTACATGGAATATTCATAGTTCTGTCATTCACTCCACAAATATTTACTGAGTGCTAACTTCATGTAAAAAGCACAACATGGGGCTGGGCTCAGGCCTGTTATCCCAGAACTTTGGGAGACTGAGGTGGGCAGAGTACTTGAGCCCAGAGTTCGAGAACAGACTGGGCAATACTGTGAAATTCCATCTCTATGAAAAATACAAAAACTTAACAGGGTGGTGGTGTGTACTTCGGTGGTGTGTACCTGTAGTCCCAGCTCTCGGGAGGCCAAGATGAGAGGATCACCTGGGCCCAGGAAGCTGAAGCTGCAGTAAGCCATGATCATGCCACTGCACTCCAGCCTGGGTGACAGAATGAGACCCTATGTCAAAAAACAACAACAACAACAACGAAAAAAACACAATGTTATACACTCCAGAATGTAGAAATGCATGAGATAAGGGCCTGTTTACAGTTTAGAGGGGAAAAGGCTTGCCCATAAATAATTTTAGTTCAAAGTTAGAAACTGGTAATAAATACAAGAAGTTCCAAAAATATCATGGGCTCTCAATATAAAGAAAAATTATTTCTAGGGATAATTTTAGAAAAATTACTTTTTTTTTTTTGAGAGGGAGTTTCGCTCTTGTTACCCAGGCTGGAGTGCAATGGCGCGATCTCAGCTCACCGCAATCTCTGCCTCCTGGGTTCAAGCAATTCTCCTGCCTCAGCCTCCTGAGTAGCTGGGATTACAGGCAAGCGCCACCATGCCCAGCTAATTTTTTGTATTTTTTAGTACAGACGGGGTTCCACCATGTTGACCAGGATGGTCTCGATCTCTTGACCTCGTGATCTATCTGCCTCAGCCTCCCAAAGTGCTGGGATTACAGGCTTTAGCCACTGCGCCCGGCTAGAAAAATTATTTCTAAAGCTTTAAATAATGGACAGAATTTCAACATTTGGAGATGATGGGGAGGGACAGGTATTTCATATAAGGGACATGAGCAATATATAAAAATGTAATGGCCGGGCGCGGTGGCTCACGCCTGTAATCCCAGCACTTTGGGAGGCCAAGGCGGGCGGATCACGAGGTCAAGAGATCGAGACCATCCTGGCCAACACGGTGAAACCCGTCTCTACTAAAAATACAAAAAAATTAGCTGAGCGTGGTGGCGCGTGCCTGTAGTCCCAGCTACTCGGGAGGCTGAGTCAGGAGAATTGCTTGAGCCCTGGAGGCGGAGGCTGCAGTGAGCCTAGGTGGCACCACTGCACTCCAGCCAGGAGCCTGGTGGAGCGAGACTGTCTCAAAAAAAAAAAAAAAAAAGTAATGATTTATGCATGAAGTACTTCACAAGGTCTGGTTTACCACTTACTGAGGGAGAATGGACGGGGAACAGCAGAAAATAAAAAAAGTTTTGAATCCAGGTTAATAAACTTGACCTTTAATCTACAGGCAACAGAAAGCCATTGGATCAGCTATTTTGGATCACGGTGGTGCTTGAAGATGACTACACCTATAGCAAGTATATATGAGATAGGCTAGTAGCAGCGTAATGCTAGAGGCAGGACATCAGTGAGAAAGGTACATGCATTTACACCGTTCAGGGGATAATTATCAGAACTTTGATTAGGTGGGGGCAGTGGGTAAGAAGATGCTGGAATTACTGTAGGGTACAATCGACAGGACTTGGCAAGTGATGGGAGCATGAACAAAAAAGAAAGGGCATCAAATCTGTCAGCAAAGTTTCCAAGTTGGCGGTATTAACAAAAAAGGATGCATAGCCTGGGAAGCAATTTGGGAGGGAACAGGCCAAGCTTTGTCGGGATATTAAGTGTTTACACATTTGCGGAACATCCCAGAAGACAGGACAAGGCTCCTGGAAGTAGCTGGATACCGACAGCTGAAACTGGAGCAGAGAGGGGGTATGTTTCCGCAAAACCACATACAAAATGGACTACGGAAATCTTACTACCGAAGCTTGCCCGGGCAGGAGAGAAAGGCGAAGCATCCCCTAGGTCATCACTCGTGTCTACGCTTCATGGCCTGCTCTCACCTGACGTTCCCCACGAAGCCTCCGGAGCAGGCGGCGGGAAGGGCCCTTTCCCTCCCTTCTCCAAACATACTCAGAACTTCCGTCTCTACCAGTCACCGGCTCCCAGTCAAAGTGGCTTAATAGACAGCGACGTTTTCGACTGCCCAGCCACCAGGCAGGCTGAAAGCGCACGGAAGGCATCATCCATCTTTAAACAGCTACTTGCCCACACCTCCTTGAGCTCTGGGCGTTGCGCCAACATTTAAAGAAGCGCTCTGCTGCAAAGCGATCTACACAACGAGCCTTAGCTATCGCGAGACTTGACAGACAGCCCAGCCTCAGCATCAGCCCGCCGGAAGCGGAAGTCGGGTGGTTGTCGGATTCTAGCGGAAGGGCCTCCGTTACGTTGGAGGGCTGGAGTGGTCTGGAGTTCCGCGGCGTAGCTGGCTAGAGACCACCTCTCCTGTGGCCTCCAGTGCCTCGCGGGCGGGGTTCAGCCCAAGCTGGATAGAGACAGCCCTTCGCGGGTGAGTCGCCCCGGACGCCCGGGAGGAGGGAGCGGGGCGACCGAGTTGGGTGGCCGGTGAGGTGACCTCCGCCTGAGCGGTGAAATTTGTACTCTTTGCGAGACCGAAAGCCATTTGCCTGTCACGGCCCGTAATTTCCCTCACTTCTGGAGGTGTAAGGTGCTTCGGAATGGAGCAGATCTGCTAGAACCCTTGGTAAACAAGCTGTGATGTGCCTTGAGGACAGACTAGAAAACGCAGTTGAAAAGTCTGCATCTTCGTCTGTTTTCTAGGCTCACCTCCTAGGGCAGCGAAACCCCATTCTCGTTGGTTATTTCAAGGGTTAGTCGCCCGCAGCCGAAGTTTTTTGTGGTTTTATTTGTGGTGAATAAACTAGTACTGTTCGGGTACAAATCTGAAAGGCTTACCCTAAAAGAACATACATACTTTATGAAGTTCTTATTCATACTTGAACTATATTGCTTTTGAAGGCCCAGAGGACAAATCTTGTAGCTTCTAGCTCTTCACTGTGAGAGCCAGTTCCCTATTTGGAATGCTATTAGCTTTGAAAGTCTTTAGAGTACTTGTTTTTTGTTTTGAGACGGAGTCTCTCTCTGTCGCCCAGGCTGGAGTGCAGTGGCGCCATCTCAGCTCACTGCAACCACCGCCTCCTGAGTTAAAGTGTTTCTTCTGCCTCAGCTTCCCGAGTAGCTGGGACTTACAGGCGCCTGCCTCCACGCATAGCTAATTTTTTGTATTTTTAGTAGAGATGGGGTTTCCCCCTGTTAGCCAGGATGGTCTAGAGCTCCTGACCTCATGATCCGCCCGCCTTGGCCTCCCAAAGTGCTGGGATTACAGGCCTGAGCCACCGCGCCCGGCCTTAGAGCACTTTTACCCCAAGTCTTTCCTTGAGTCAGACATAAATGCACCACCCTCCCCTCCAAACACCTTTTGAGAGTAAAAGTCAAGTTTGTTTTCTTTCTCCCGCAGATTTAAACAACCTAAACATTAAGCAGTACAGCTGCCTCAAATCTCTGGGGTAAGTAAAGCTTGGGTCAATTAACATTGTATTTAAATTCCGTTCTCAGTAATAATACAGTTGATATTTGTTTACATGAGTGTGGGTGGGGAGTCGTCCGAGAACATAAAAATGGAGTAGCACCTTTTACTTGCCTTATGATTTTTACTGCCTGTCTGGATTATGCATGAGTCATCTTTTTAGTGATTTCTGTGATCCTGATAGAATTCTAGGCATGATTTTAATTAGCTGAATTTATTTGAAATTCATTCCTTGGATTTGAGAATTTGACATAGAGTTTGCCAACCCCAGACACACTGAAAGGCTTTGATATTTGGTATTTGATAAAGCACACTAAAAACAATAGCCTGAAAGTGTCAGGCCCGGTAGGATGGCTCATGCCTGTTATCCCAGCACTTTGGGAGGCTGAGGCGGGCCAATCACCTGAGGTCAGGAGTTCAAGACCAGTCTGGCCAACATGGTGAAATCCCATCTCTACTAAAAATACAAAAATTAGCTGGGCGTGGTGGTGTGCACCTGTAATCCCAGCTACTGGAGAGGCTGAGGCAGAAAAATTGCTTGACCCTGGGAGACAGAGGTTGCAGTGAGCCGAGATCACGCCATTGCACTCAAGCTCTGGGCAACAGAGCAAGACTCCGTCTCGGGGAGGGGAAAAGAAAATAAGACAGTGTCTACATATTGCTTCTTGCAATCCAAACAATAATTTTGGTTTAATATTGTTGGGGTGAAGGTAGGTAGTATAAATGTTACAAATAGATGCATATGTTTGGAGGAAAGGCAGACTAATGAAGAAGTTATCACAATAGCTTTCAATATCACATCTCTTTGTCCAAAATGTTTTATTATAAGTTGATACAGTAAGAAAATAATTTTGGCCAGGCCCAGTGGATCATGCCTGTAATTCCAGCACTTTGGGAGGCCAAGGCAGGAGGATCACTGGAGCCTAAGACTTTGAGACCAGCCTGGGCAACATGGCAAGATCCTGTCTCTTCAAAAAATACAAAAATTAGCCACTTGTGGGTGGCATGCACCTGTAGTCCAGCATCTTGGGAGGCTGAGGTGGGAGGATTGTTGGAGCCAGTGAAGTCAAGGCTGCAGTTACCTAAGATTGTCACTGTGCTCCAGCCTGGGTGACAGAGTGAGAGATCTTGTCTCCAAAAAAAAAAAAAAGGTTGAATTCAATACCTAAAACATAACAAGTCTGAAGGACACAAAGACTTCCACAAATACCCTCCCTAACAATTGTTTACATCTTAGTTTTTCATTATCTAGAGAGATAGTGTTAATTTAAAAAAATTTTTTAAATAAAAATGTCTTTAAAATTGTACAGAATTTCAGAATGACTGACACTGCCGGAGCTGCTCCAAACTTTGAAGAGATGTTTTCTAGTAGATTCACAGAAGATGACAAGGAATATCAGGAATACCTAAAACGCCCTCCTGAGTCCCCTCCAATTGTTGAGGAATGGAATAGCAGAGCTGGTGGGAACCAAAGAAACAGAGGCAGCCGGTATGTAAAGAACAAATGCAAATGGTTGACCTGGCAGAGGATAGCGTTAATCTGCTAGACTGTAAGGCCAGTGAGGGCAGGGACTAGTTTTTAGTATGTCATACCTAGTGCCTAATAGTGCCTGGTATATTGTTTCTGATAAATACTTGCTTTAATATTTTTTCAGCACCATGTATTTTTTTCCTTGCTGTTCAAGTGTGTGTGTTTTCTTGTTTTTAAATGTTCTTTCTATAGACTAATACTTTCTATGCAAATCTACTTTAAAAACCTAGAGTTTTCTAGAACTTGTTCAATTCCATAAAGAAAATATTGTTTTGATTTTACTCTATGAAGAAGTTTACAAATGGAAGTTTACTTTTACTTAAATAAATTACCATACCATTTTTGTACAAATGAATAGATTTCACTTTAATTCAGAACCATTCTATTGGTTATATAGTCTGCCTATTTCTCTGTAAAGTGTATGTAGTACAGTACTAGAAGAATGATTTCAGTCTTAAGAAAGGTTTGAATAACTGGTGCTGTAACATTCTATTGTGAAAAATGTTTTTTAGTCTTATTTATTGAGAAACTAGATGCACTGCTATGGGTTTGTCATGTGTTTTTTTAACAAGGAAGTTCAAAGACTTTTTGTTTTGTTCTTGTAGATTGCAAGATAACAGACAGTTCAGAGGCAGGGACGGCAGATGGGGGTGGCCAAGTGACAATCGATCCAATCAGTGGCATGGCCGATCCTGGGGTAACAATTACCCGCAACACAGACAAGAACCTTACTATCCCCACCAATACGGACATTATGGTTACAACCAGCGGCCTCCTTACGGTTACTACTGATAGAAATGTTGGCAGCTTTTAGTAAAAGCATTTACTCTGTTGCCATGACAAAAGTTTGGGTGACTTCTGTTGGTCATAGTTATACATCTGATTTTAGAGAACGCATTATTTTTTGGAAGTTAAGACTTAAAAAAAAAAATAGATCTTACTTGCGAGATGTGATGGTTGCTGGTAATACCTGAAATTGTGGATTATATTGCTTGACTTCTACCTCAGAGTCTTCCTTGTTTGATGACGTAATAGTGCTTTGAGTTTGTTATATTTTCTTATTTGACCTCTAGGAGACCTTTGTTTTACACAGAAATAAAAATTTTAAAATAGAAAATGCTTGCTTTTACTTTGTAAGGTAAGAGAGTATCCATATACTTAGATTTGCTCGTTTCTAAAATTCTAGAATTTAATACAAAATCAGCTCATGAATGCACAGCTATGCTTCTTGTGAAAGACTGTACATATGTACATAACATCAGCAGTTGAAAGATAAAACAATTGCTTTTTTTTTTTTTTTTGCTTTTGTTACGTGACTGTGGTACTTTGTGATTCCTTACTCTATAGATAATGAGTCAGCTCCACATTTATTTGGGACTCTTTAGAGGGAAATCAGTAATAAAGCTGTAAAATAAGGAAGGAATCATTGTCAGTTTGTGTCTTGAGCTGGTGGTGGTTGGGATTAGGGTGACATTGTTTTATATACCCACTAAGGCTTTTCACTAACAACATAGCAGGTCAAAATTCACACATACAAAAATTTAACTCTGCGATGTTCAAACTTTCCTCTTTTTTTTTTATTTCTTTTTTTTTTGAGACAGAGTTTCGCTCGTTACCCAGGCTAGAGTGCAATGGCGCGATCTTGGCTCACTGCAACCTCCGCCTCCTGGGTTCAGGCAATTCTCCTGCCTCAGCCTCCTGAGTAGCTGGGATTACAGGCACATGCCACCATGCCCAGCTAATTTTTTTGTATTTTTAGTAGAGACGGGGTTTCACCATGTTGACCAGGATGGGCTCGATCTCTTGACCTCGTGATCCACCCCTCTCGGTCTCCCAAAGTACTGGGATTACAGGCTTGAGCCACCGCGCCCGGCCAAACTTTCCTTTTTAATCCTGTAAATAATGCTGCATTTTGATTGTTCTTACTTTTTTGGTATTTAATGTGGGCTGATTTTACAATGTTATAGTCACTTCCAGATGCATACCTCTGCTGCTTTCTCTTCTATAAATAGTGATGCTATAAACTTTGCTTCACAAAGATCATTCTATTTCAAATCATTTTAATGGTTTCATTCAAATAAAATTTTTTTAAAAAAATTTAAGTGTCTTCACTCCCAAGTTCTGGCAGTTAGCCTATTTATTAATATGGTGAAATGAGATTTTGGTTTTTTTATTATGCTATTTTTCATATCTGTTGAAAAGGGCTTATTTGGTTTAAAAGTAACATTAAGAGTGCAAGTTTCAACATAGGTCAAAGGAATTAACAGGCACCTCCCTGACTTTATTAGAGTGACCAAAAAAAATTAAAAAATAAAAAAATCAAACAATATTCAAAAAGGCATCTCTGGCCAGGTGCAGTGGCTCACAACTATAATCCCAGCACTTCGGGGGGCTTAGGTGGGTGGATCACTATCACTTGAGGTCAGGAGTTTGAGACCAGGCTTATCAACATAGTGGGACCCCATCTCTACTAAAAATATAAAAATTAGCTCGGTGTGGTGGCACATGCCTATAATCTCAACTACTTGGGAGACTGAGGCAGAAGAATTGCTTTAACTCCAGAGGCAGAAGTTGCAATAAGCTGAGATCATGCCACTGCACTCCAGCTTGGGTGACAGAGCGAGACTTCATCTCAAAAAAAAAGGCAGCATCTTTGTAAACCTGTCTTTTACTGCCTTCTCTCTTAGCACTCCACTCTAGGCCCTCAAAGTTGACTTCTCCAGGTACTTCATGCTCTGATTCTACCTCTTTTATTCTCCCTGGAAAGCCACCTCTCTGGTAACTGTTTTATTGGAAAGGACCTAATAAGTCATGCATTCACACTAAGATGTAAATAAAATATTAACTAAGGTAAGCATTTTCCCTGTACCTCCCTAATTACATCAGTAGACAACAAGACAGTGCTATAGGTTTTGGGCCTAGCATGGTGGCCCATGCCTGTCATCTAAGCACTGGGAGGCCAAGGGGGGCAGATTAGGAGGTCAGAAGTTCGAGACCAGCCTGACAAACATGTTGAAACCCTGTCTCAACTAAAGATACCAAAAATTAGCTGGGTGTGGTGGCAGGTGCCTGTAATCCCAGCTATTTGGGAGGCTGAGGCAGAAGAATTGCTTGAACCCAGGAGGCAGAGGCTGCAGTGAGCCGAGATCACGCCATTGCACTCGAGCCTGGGTGATAGGGTGAGACTCTGTCTCAAAAAAAAATTAAAGGTTTTGATACTACAGATACTTAGCCAAATAGTAATGTCCTGACAACACTCCAGGATCTTCTCTGAAAGCAGAAGTGTTATCAAAAATATCTATCACCTGGTTGGGTATGGTGGCTCACGCCTGTTATCCCAGCACTGTGGGAGGCCAAGGTAGAAAGATCACTTGAGGCCAGGAGTTCAGGGCCAGCCTTGGCAATGTAGCAAGATCCTGTCTCTACAGAAAATTTTAAAATTAGCTGGGTGTGGTGGTCATGCCTATAGTCCTAGCTACTCAGGAAGCTGAGGCAGGAAGATCCCTTGAGTCTCTGAGGACTTCAGGACTACAATGAGCTAGGATCATGTCACTGTACTCCAGTCTGGGCAAGAGAATGAGACCTTGTCTCTAAACAGGCGCAGTGGCTTATACCCGTAATCCCAGGACTTTGGGAGGCCGAGGCAGGAGGATCACAAGGTCAGGAAATTGAGACCATCCTAGCTAACACAGTGAAACCCCATCTCTACTAAAAACACAAAAAATTAGCCAGGTGTGGTGGCACACACCTTTAGTCCCAGCTACTAGGGAGGCTAAAGCAGGAGAATCACTTGAACCTGGGAGGTGGAGGTACAATGAGCTGAGATCACGCCACTGCACTCCAGCCTAGGCAACAGAGTGAAACCCTGTCTCAGAAAAATGGTAATGATTTATAGGCTGAGCGTGGTGGCTCACGCTTGTAATCCCAGCACTTTGGGAGGCTGAGATGGGCAGATCACCTGGGGTCAGGAGTTCGAGACCAGCCTCACCAACATGGTGAAACCCAGTTTCTACTAAAAATACAAAAATTAGCCAGGCATGGTGGCAGGCACCTGTAATCCCAGCTACTCAGGAGGCTGATGCAAGAGAATCACTTGAACCTGGGAGACAGAGGTTGCAGTGAGCTGAGACCATGCCATTGCACTCCAGCCTGGGCAACAAGATCAAAACTCCGTCTCAAAAAAATACAAACAACAGCAACAACAAAACAATTTATAAAATCATATTACCTGAGAAAGCACGGGCGCTGAGCAGTAGTTGGGACGGTAGCTGACTACAGCTTCAGGGCAGGATTCTCTGCTGTGCCAGCTGTTGACATAAAGGGAGACGTGTGGGTCCGAGGCCAGCACTGAAGGGGTGCTTCTCAAAAAGCTCAGAAGAGAGGTGGTTTCCAACAGTATTTAAACGTTTTAACTCCTAACACAGCTAGGCTGCCTGTGACCTGAGTATCCGCCCTGCTTGAAAAAATGGGAAGAAACCTCCTTTCAACATGAGTTAATTCTGCATGCTGCATGAATAATCTATGTAGTTATGGTTTTTTTTTTTAACAGCAGTTACTATCAGACTGTACCCCTGCCCATGTACTTAAAACCAGGAAGAAATAAAAGGCACAGTTTCTGCTTCATGAGACAGAAAATAACATGAAAAAAGCTTAAAGATAATTTAAGAGTGAGAACAAATAATTAAAATAGTGTCAAATAGAATTAATTTCAAGTAGACAGTCCGTTATAACAACATATGGCATTAGGCATAAGGAGTCCTAGCTTCCAGTATGTGACCTTGAGAAAATAATGTAAACGCTGAACTTACTGGCTCAGCTGTAAAAAGGAGGACAATACCCAACCTGCCACCCTCATAGAATTATTAAAATAAATAACTAAAGGAGGCTTGAGAATACAGAGTTGTGACCATTAAACCCCTAGTGGCACATAATAGGTGCTGCATAAACATTTGTTGAATCAACGGGAGGGAAGTATTTGGTAAATTGTAAAGCATAGTGTTGATATGAAGGATGTAAAGTAACGGACAGAAGATAAGGTAAGGCAGGAGACGTTGAGAATTAAGGATTTCTGACCGTTTCCTTATGTGAATTCATACGTGAATTAGCAAAGGAAAGCAAGTTATATCATTCAGAAAATAAACACTTCAAATGTGGAAGACAGTTTGTATAAAAAAAAGTTGAGCTAAAATTAGTAGTATTTGGCCACCTGTAATCCCAGCACTTTGGGAGGCCAAGGCGGGTGGACAACCTCAGGTCAGGGGTTTGAGACCAGCCTGGTCAAAATGGCAAAACCCTATCTCTATGAAAAACAAAAATTAGCTGGGCATGGTGGTGTGCACCTGTAGTCCCAGCTACTAGGGAAGCTGAGGCTGGAGAATTGCTTGAACCTGGGAGGCAAAGGTTGCAGTGAGCCAAGATCGCGCCACTGCACTCCAGCCTGAGCAACAGGGCAAGACTCCATCTCAGAAATAAATACATAAAATAAGTAGCATTTGCTGTTTGGAAATTGGTAGTGAGTTTAGAATGTCAATGTTAATTACTGAACACACCAGATTAATGTCCTTTTGAGAACAGGATGCTGGGAAGTTTCAGAGTTTTTTGTGTTTTGTTTTTGAGTGCTAGGCAGACTTGGAGTTATATAGAATGTAATAAACTTGAGTCACTGCTTTGAGAATAGTTTTGGGGTTCTTGAAACTATATAGGAAAAAGACATCTGAGAAGATTTCTAGCATGGTTTTTGTTTCCAAAGCCATGTTCCTTATAATGCTCAACAGACAAATATATAATTTTCATTGTATTTGATTCACCTAAAGTAAAATATAGGACTGGGCTGGGTACAGTGGCTCATGCCCGTAATCCCAGCACTTTAGGAGGCCAAGGTGGGCAGATCACAAGGTCAGGCGTTTGAGACCAGCCTCACCAACATGGTGAAACCCGCTCTACTAAAAATACAAGAACATAGCTGGGCGTGGTGGTGCACACCTGTAATCTCAGCTACTCAGGAGGCTGAGGTAGGAGAATTGCTTGAACCCAGGAGGCAGAGGTGCAGTGAGCTGAGGTCGTGCCACTGAACCCCAGCCTGGGTGAAAAACCAAGACTCTATCTCAAAAAAAAAAAAAGAAAAATATATGACTTTATGATAGAATTAAGAGTAATGAAATGTCAGTTTTAAGTTAAGACTGTTGTAATTGAAGGGAGTGATCATTTGCCCTGAAGGTTATTGACAGCACTAATTTTGAACTCTCATAAAAGAACTATACTTGTTTCCTAAATATAATTTTTAATTTTTTAATTTTTTTTTTTTTTTTTTTGAGACAGAGTCTCACACTTGTTACCCAGGCTGGAGTGCAGTGGCACGATCTGGGCTCACTGCAACCTCCACCTCCTGGGTTCAAGCAGTTCTCCCTTCCTCAGCCTACCACGTAGCTGGGATTACAGCTGCCCACCACCATACCCAGCTAATTCTTGTTGTTTTAGTAAAGACGGGGTTTCGTTACGTTGGCCAAGCTGGCCTCAAACTCCTGACTTCAAGTGATCCACCCGCCTCAGCCTCCCAAAGTGCTGGGATTACAGGTATATCCCATCGCGCCTGGCCCTAAATATAATTTTTTAAAATTTATTTATTTTTAGACAAGTTCAAGCCAACCTAAATACAATTTTTTTACACCTTAAAAATTTTCCTAGACTTCCTATTTTATTTGATTCAATCTAAACACAGATTTGGCTGTGTATGGAAATCTATGCCTTAGACTGTTGACTTCTTTTAATTAGCACCATCATGTATAGTGAAAGGAATTTTTTAAATTTAGGAAATATAAGAAATAAATATTCCCAGCTTACGGCGGCTTCTATTACAATCGGACTTCAGTTAGCTGGGAATGTTAGTGTGAAAATGCTGACTTTGTAATGTCAGACAAATGAAATACATGTAAATTATTATCTGAAATGCCTATATGCATTTTTCTTTCAGTATCTTGCATTTTAACCAAAGACATGTATTTAATATATATATATAGGCCGGGCGCGGTGGCTCAAGCCTGTAATCCCAGCACTTTGGGAGGCCGAGGCGGGTGGATCACGAGGTCAAGAGATCGAGACCATCCCGGTCAACATGGTGAAACCCCATTTCTACTAAAAATACAAAAAATTAGCTGGGCATGGTGGTGCGTGCCTGTAATCCCAGCTACTCAGGAGGCTGAGACAGAAGAATTGCCTGAACCCAGGAGGCGGAGGTTGTGGTGAGCCGAGATCGCGCCATTGCACTCCAGCCTGGGTAACAAGCGAAACTCCGTCTCAAAAAAAAAAAAAAAAGTTAAATATATATAAAAATGAGAATTTTGAAATAATAAATAAGGCTTTGGTTAATTCTGTATGAAAAAATTATATATATGGCACTCAAAGCATTTTTGTTCTGTTTATTTATGAACATATAAAGATATGCTTTTAAAACTCTCAAATTTTAAAACTGATTTAAGACCAACAGGAGAAAATACTCTTGACACTGGCAGAAGTCAATTGTTAATATTTAGATTAATCCTTTAGGATTCAGATGTATCCAGATGTGATATAATATCTAAAGAAAGATTTCTACTGACACCCGCTATATTTTATTATTATGGAATGAAAGAAACAACTAGATTCAAGTAGTAGATTATACCACTGGAGTCCACGGCAGCCTTGAGAGCGGATATCTCTTTTCTAGAAGTCTGGTTGATTACTGCTGTGACCAGCTATTGAGGAAAATAAGGATGGGAGTGGAGATCCCTTGACCTGTGGACATTCTGGGGGAGAGTGGCCCTGGGCCAGGGTGTTTGCATGGGTCCCAATCAGTGGGGCTGCACAACGTCACGGTGTGCCCTGGGTGAGGACGAAGTGACACTTCAGCTGCCGTGACGCTGCTGAGGCCTCTGAGTGCCAGAGAAACATCTGGCTTCTGAGAAATTCAATGATCAGTGCTGTCAGATTAGAAAAGTGGAGATGAGCTGTGGATAATATCCCTTAGATTTAAAGGTTTACAGGATGGAATAGGAGGAGCAGGTTAATGAAGAAAAGTCTTTGGTCAGAACAGTTGGCCAGGCATGTGGCTCATGCCTGTAATCCCAGCACTTTGGAAGGTTAAGGTGGACAGATCACCTGAGGTCAGCAGTTCCAGACCAGCCTGGCCAGCATGGCAAAAACACATCTCTACTAAAAATACAAAAATTTGCTGGGTGTGGTGGTACATGACTGTAATCCCAGCTACTCAGGAAGCTGAGGCAGGAAAACTGCTTGAACCTGGGAGGTGGAAGTTGCAGTGAGCCGAGATCACACCACTGCACTCAAGCCTGGGTGACAGAGGGAGACTCCATCTAAAAAAACAAGAACAAACAGCTAATACGTGACTTGACTGCCCCACTGCAGGATTAAGAAAGCATAAAGTATGCTTCACTGAACTAGGCACATAATGGGTACCCAGTCAGGTTTGGACATTAGAGTGAGGTATCTGTGGGCTGCTAGGGTGCAAAGGACAACTTGCAAATCTTTCACCAGTGTCTTTATGGGGTGATGGGCTGATTTCAGTTGTTTTCATTCCTCTCCCTAAGGGGCACAAAGAGCCCTATGTATTAATTACCAGTTAGATTGTCTGTGGGTTTCAGTGACTTCCCCTGAGACAGCTTCAGGGGATGATGTGATGATGATCTCATGGTTTTTTTCCACTGCTAGTACCTTTAACTCCCTAAAGAATCTCCAGCCTCTCTGTCTGAATTAGGTAAATAAAACTGCTCTTAATGGCTAATGGTTAGAGCTTTGTTGTTTATATATGTATTTTTCTCATTTTAAAATTTCCTCAACTTGTGTGTTTATAAAACAATAAATAAGTGAAACAATACAAAAATGATTAATTTTGGCTGGGCGAGGTGGCTCACTCCTGTAATCCCAGCAGTTTGGGAGGGTGAGGAGGACGAATCACCTGAGCTCAGGAGTTCACGACCAGCCTGGCCAATATGGAGAAGTCCCGTCTCTACTAAAAATACAATAAATAAATAAATAAATAAATAAACAGGCATGGTGGCTTAGGCCTGTAATCCCAGATACTTGGGAGGCTGAGGCAGAAGAATCACTTAAAACCTGGGAGGCAGAGGTTGCAGTGAGCCAAGATCACCCCACGACACTCCAGTCTGAGAAACAAGAGTGAAACTTGTCTCAAAAAATAGTAATTTTTAAGTGATTTCTATAGCTGTCATTTTCCTTTCTTTCTTCACTCTTCTCTATCTTGCCTTCTAAATTCCATACCGTTTTCAGCCTCCTCTCTGTTGGACTGTTTCCAACATGGCCTGTATTTCTATTATGCTTTTGTTTTTCCTTTTTATTTATTTGAGACAAGGTCTTACCCTGTCACCCAAGCTGGAGTGCAGCAGCATGATCGTGGCTCACTGCAACCTTGAATTCCTGAGCTCAAGTGATCCTCCTGTCTCAGCCTCCCAAGTAGCTGGGACTACAGGCACAAGCCACTATGCCTGGCTAGTTTTATTTTTATAGAAATGGGGTCTCACTATGTTGCCCAGGCTGGTCTTGAACTCCTGGCCTCAAGCTATCCTCCTGCCTCAGCTTCCCAAACTGCTGGGATTACAGGCATGAGCCAACATGGCCAGCCTTATCTTTTATTTTTAAATTCTGTTAGCCACATTTCAAGTGCTCAATAGCCACATGTGGTAGAAGCAGCTATCATGTGGACATGCCGCCCAGTATGGCTGTAGAAGAGGACTAAAGGCTAGCATTTTGTTGACCTGACTCACTCCCTTATTGTCCACAGTGGTCTAATCCCCCTGGGCATCTCTGATGAAAGTTTGAACATCACTGTGACAGTAAAAACACAGATGAGTTTCCTGTAGAAATGACCAGGGAGTATGTAACCTGTGGCCGAAAATTTGGGGATTCTTCCCTCCCAAATTCTTTCTGGGGGACTGATGGCAGACTGGATAAAATGCAAAAACCCTTACTAACTGAATTCTAAGGATTGTCTGAGGAACGCCTATGTGGGTAGAAATAGGTGCTCTTCCTGCAACCTAGAAAAAATAATTTCCTGTACCATGAAGGATCATTATCTCCAGTGTTATCCCAGAAGAGGATCTGTGGCTGGCGGCTACCATAGGTCCATCCCTGCAGCAGAAATGGGAGCTCTAGATGGTCGGAGCTCCCTTACCCTGGCTCCTAATTTCCTTCGCTCTGATTCCAAGCTCTCCAAGCAGCCTTAAAATGATTCTCTTAAAGAGATTTCCCAAAGGGACAGAACGTGCTCACATAGATCCCACTATAGTCTATTTGGCAGGTCTGTTCTTCACTCAACTTAGTAAGTTGGCATCTTGATTAGAAATTAGCTCCTTGCTAATTGCCCCACCCAGGTCCATTTTCAAAAACACTGGCTTCCTGGATTTCTGAAAGCTGCAGTTAAAGGAGGAACTCGGGACCATGCTGCCTCCACCATAGCAACGAGCTGAGATGCTCACGTACCCAGCTGGCCCCAAGTTAACAACACTCAGGCCTGAGCTAAATTTAAGATACAGGGGGACTAAGCTTAAAGAATGGCTCTGAAGTCTGGCGCAGTGGCTCATGCCTGTCATCTCAGCACTTTGGGAGGCCAAGGTGGGCGGATCACAAGGTCAGGAGTTCAAGACCAGCCTGGCCAAATGGTGAAACCCCATCTGTACTAAAAATACAAAAAATCAGCCAGGCATGGTGGCACACACCTGTAATCCCAGCTACTTGGGAAGCTGAGGCAGGAGAATCGCTTGAATCCAGGAGGCAGAGGTTGCAGTGAGCCGAGATTACACCATTGCACTCCAGCCTGGGTGACAGAGCAAGACTCCTTCTCAAGGTAAAAAAATGGCTCTGAGAAGACAAGAAGGATCACAGCGTGTGAGCATGGTAGTCAGGCATTGCAGAAAAAATTTCCTAATAGCACTGTTCACTTCAAAAGGAACCAAGTTTCAGTCTGTGTAGTTTTCTGCTGTTGTGTTATGGTGCCACCTCTTGGACGTAAACTGAAATTCTAAGTTTTTAGTCACTAGTTACATGCATTAAAACAATTTGAATTTGGGGACACATGGGTTCTAAAATTTATATTCTGCATTATAGCTAAGGAACTATGTAACCAAATCCCTGTAATCTAAGAGGAAGATGCTGACAACCCTTAGCCCAGAGAGCTGAAAGTTTGTGCATCTAGGCGTTTGGAACTTTATTTTTTGAGACAGACTCTCACTCTGTCACCCAGGCTGAAGTGCAGTGGCACAATCTCAGCTCACTGCAACCTCTACTTACTGGCTTCAAGCAATTCTTGGGTCTCAGCCTCCTGAGTAGCTGGGACTACAGACATGCACCAACACACCCAGCTAATTTTTTGTATTTTTAGTAGAAACAGGGTTTCACCATGTTGGTCAGGCTGGTCTTGAACCCCTGACTTCAAGTGATCCAGCTGCCTCAGCCTCCCAAAGTGCTGGATTACAGGCACAAGCCACCACACCTGGCCTCGGTGTTTGGAATTTTAAACACTGCCACCTCCATCCTCTGGTTCTTGCTGTCCAACCCCTAACCAAGAGTAAAGGGTGGAATGGCTCACAGAAATCACGAGTCTGAGATCTCTGCTCCTGCCTCCAGGGCATAACAAGCCAGGCTGTTCTTTCCCAGGTTCTGTCAAAGTATAGCGTAGGCAAAGCACCTAGCAGTGTCTGTCAAGTAAGCACCCAAGTTAATAAATGATGAATCAATCATGTTTGCACAAGTAATCATCATTTATTAAGGTGGGGGTAAGCCAGGCACCGTGGCTCACGCCTGTAATCCCAGCACTTTGGGAGGCTGAGGTGGGAGGATTATGAGGTCAAGAAATCAAGACTATCCTGGCCAACATGGTGAAACCCTGTCTCTACTGAAAATACAAAAAATTAGCCAGGCATTGTGGTGTGCACCTGAAGTCCCAGCTACTCAAGAGGCTGAGGCAGGAGAATCGCTTAAACCTGGGAAGCAGAGGTTGCAGTGAGCCGAGATGGAACAACTGCATTCCAGCCTGGACGACAGAGTAAGACTGTCTCCCAAAAAAAAACTACTGAATCTGATGATTGTAAGTTACCACTGAGGAAGAAGAAAATTCAGTACCATCTCAAAAATTATAATTCATATTAAAAGTCTGATTTTTCTTTACTTTTTCACAAAACGGCGAATGTAGTTTTCAAAAGATGTAAAAAAAAATTCTGCTTTAAATAAGCATTTTAAAATCTAAGGAAAGACTACAAAGCAGCATAACAGGTTTTCTGTCACTTGTAAACTGGATTAGAAGGCAATCTGCAGAATTCCAGAACGGTTGTGGAGATATGATGATTTTAATTTACAATCTGGAAAAACTTAATTCAACAAGGAGTCAAAAGATCTGAGTTCTAGTTGCCAGCTTGCATGGTACAATCTTGAGTAAGTCTCTCAACTTCTAGGTATCAGAAGCTCCGCCCACAGAATGAAAGGTGTTAAATCAGGTCATCTTGAATACTCTTTCCAGCTCTTGTTATTTTATAGTGCCATGAAATCAGAGTAACATGTTCCAGGCTGTTTGGGGTTAGGGATTTCAGAACCTGTATTCAATGTATAGCACTTTTAAAATTTCTACTTTTTGAAGTCTTATTTGAATATATATATTACTCTCTGCATGCTCTTCTGTGGATATAGTATATGTTTCTATTTAACAGCCTTTTTACCGTTAGCAATAAAAAAGTTTCTCAAGGATGTATTTTTCATTTCTTTTTTTTTTTTTTTTTTTTTGAGAGGGAGTTCACTCTTGTTGCCCAGGATGGAGTGCAATGGCATGACCTCAGCTTGCTACAACTCCTGGGTTCAAGCAATTCTCCTGCTTCAGTCTCGCGAGTAGCTGGGATTACAGGCATGCACCATCACACACAGCTAATTTTGTATTTTTAGTAGAGACAGGGTTTCACCTTGTTGGTCAGGCTGATCTTAAACTCCTGACCTCAGGTGATCTGCCTGCTCAGCCTCCCTAAGTGCTGGGACTGCAGGCATGAGCCACCACACCTGGCCTCATTTCTTGCTCTTATGTTTTTTTTGCTTCCTTTTTTAATTTCTCCAAGATCTCTTCTGGAGTTGTAGAGGCCAAAAGCTTCACCACCTTTTCACGAGATTTCCCACCCTGGACCAAAAGAGAAGAAATATGCTTTACTGTTTAGCACACTCTAATGCCATTAGGAGACAGCAGACCTCAGTTGTACGATGGGCTTTCCTGATAGCTTAGGTACCATTTTCTCTTGGTTACTTTTGGTCTAACCAAAGACTATCTCTTAAGATTCCACCTTACTAGCATTTGTCACTAAACATTTGTTAGTACTAACAACTCTCCAGGGTTTTTATCTTCATACATCAATTTCTATAATAAAAGCTGGACATTAAAATCTCAAAGATGAATGTGGAATCTTTTTTTTTTTTTTTTTTTTGAGACAGAGTCTCGCTCTGTTGCCCAGTCTGGAGTGCAGTGGCATGATTTTGGCTCACTGCAACCTCTGCCTCCTGGGTTCAAGTGATTTTCCTGCCTCAGCCTCCTGAGTAGCTGGAACTACAGGCTTACGCCACCATGCCAGGCCAATTTTTTATATTTTTAGTAGAGATGGAGTTTCACTGTGTTAGCCAGAATGGTCTCGATCTCCTGACCTCATGATCCACCAGCCTTGACCTCCCAAAGTGCTGGGATCACAGGTGCAAGCCACCACGCCTTGCCGGAATCTTTATAATATTCTAGTCTTAAGCAATTCTTTAAATTAAAAATGAAAATCATCTTGGCTGGGCACAGTGACTCACGCCTGTAATCCCAACACTTTAGGAGGCCAAGGCAGGCAGATCACCTGAGGTCGGGAGTTTGAGACCAGCCTGACCAACATGAAGAAACTCCATCTGTACTGAAAATACAAAATTAGCAGGGCATGGTGGTGCATGCCTGTAATCCCAGCTACTTGGGAGGCTGAGGCAGGAGAATCGATTGAACCCTGGAGGCAGAGAATGTGATGAGCTGAGATCATGCCACTGCACTCCAGCGTGGGCAACAAGAGTGAAACTTCGTCTCAAAAAAAAAAAAAAAGAAAAGAATCTTTAAAATACCAAAATACATATTGCAATTTTATATAAACTTTGTAATAAAACAATTATAAACAAATTGCTGTTCTCTATGTTGTTAAACATTTCTGAAAATTCCAAACAAAAAGCAGCCACATATCCAAGTGCCATGATTTCACAATCACTTAAAACAACTTTAAAAAAGGATTTGTTTTCAAACACATCTTTTAAAGAAGATAAAATTTGAGAAGGGATTTATTTACATGGGTAGAATTTGCACAGGCAGACGAGTGGTGAACACCCTTCAGGCAAATGTCACAGCAGGAGCACCAGCCAAAAATCAGAAATTACTTGCCACAGGTGGGACATTCAAATGGATTTTTAGGTGTAGTCTGTTAATCAATGACTTTGAATGCCAGCTCGAACCCAGATAGGAGCAATATAGTATAGCATTGGAAAAGAAGTAGAGCTTTAAGAAATATAAACATGGCTGCACCCTATTCCTGAAGATTCTATTTCAAGAAGCCTAGAGTAAGACTCAGGGATCTGTATTTAGAAATCATTCCCAGGTGATTTTGATATCCACCCCTAGTGCAAAACCGTATTAATGACATCATACAAGCCTTCTACCTTCCCAATGAGCTTCTTCTAGTGAGCAAGGGCAGAGTAGGGGACCAGCAGTACATGACAGAGTCACTCATGGAGATGACTAACAATAGGAAATGCTTTAGATTGTTTAGTGTGGTGATGGCTTGAAGGATGAGAGAGGTAAGCAAGATTAATCTGATAGCAGGTTCAGGAATGAATTCAGAAAGAAGAAAATGCTGGCAATGCTGGCAGTGAAGACGCATAAGCATACAGTGTGGACAGTCTCAGTAAGGATTAAGGCAGCAGGCATGAAGGAGACTAAATAGGAAGAATTTACAGATTTCTGTGATTAAATAAATTTAAAAGTTAAAAACAACTAGTTCCCCAATTATTTGAAAAAGACAAAAAAACCCTCAGTATTTTATGAATCATTATTGATGTGTAATAATTAAAGATGGCTGGGCATGGTGGTTCACGCCTGTAATCCCAGCACTTTGGGAGGTTGAGGTGGGCAGATCAGTTGAGGTCAAGAGTTCGAGACCAGCCCAGCCAACATGCTGAAACCCCATCGCTACTAAAAATACAAAAATTAGCTGGATGTGGTGGGGGGCACCTGTAATCCCAGCTACTCAGGGGGTTGAGGCAGAGGAATCGCTTGAACCCAAGAGGAGGAGGTTGCAGTGACTCGAGATCATGCCAATGCATTCCAGACTGGTCAACAGAGTGAGACTCTGTCTCAAAAAATAAAACAAGGCCAGGTGCAGTGGCTCACGCCTGTAATCCCAACACTTTGGGAGGCCAAGGTAGGTGGATCACCTGAGGTCAGGCCAGTCTGACAAACATGTTGAAACCCTGCCTCTATTAAAAATATAAAAATTAGCTAGGCCTGGTGGTGGGTGCCTGTAATCCCAGCTACTGGGGAGGCTGAAGCAGGAGAAGTACTTGAACCTAGTAGGCAGAGGTAGCAGTGAGCCGAGATTACACCACTGCACTACAGCGAGACTCCGTCTCAAAAAAAAGAAAGAAAATAAAACAATCAAAGATGTTTAAAAAGTCAGGAGTCCTGTGTGCCTCGCCTTCACCCTTGCCCAAAGCTGAGAGACCACCAGGCACAGTGGCTCATGCCTGTACTCTCAGAACTTTGGGGGGCTGAGACAGGTGGATCACTTGAAGTCAATAGTTTGATCCCAGCTTGGCTAACATGGTAAAACCTCGTTTCTACTAAAAATACAAAAATTAGCCATGCGTGGTGGCGTGAGCCTATGATCCCAGCTACTCAGGAAGCTGAGGCAGGAGAATAGCTTGAACCTTGGAGGTAGAGGTTGCAGTGAGCTGAGATTGTGCCACTGCACTCCAGCCTGGGTGACAGAGCAAGATTTTATTTCAAAAAAGAGAGCGAGAGAGACCTACCTTATCTAAAACCACATCACTCTTCCTGAGTTCTAGGACCTTGGAAAGATACCGACAGAGCTCAGCGTTAGCCTCTCCCTCTGATGGCGGTGCTGCAATAGCTACATTTACGGCTTCTGCTGTCAAATCTGGAATGAAAACAGGGTGGACTTTATCCTTAAGAAGTTATTTTTCTTCATGAAGTGAGGACATTTTGTAAAAGAGTTTGCATTTATTTGCCTGACACATAGATTTTCAATTAATAACTATTGAATAAAGAAATGAATGATTAAACTAATCACATTTAAGGGAACATGAACATGATAAAAATGGCCCTACCGTTACGGGAAATAAACCCAAAGATGAAAACTGGTATGTACCCAATCTTGCTGACCAAGATGGGCTTACAGAGCCCTGGGGAGTATCCTGCCACTGGAAATTGCCCTTGGTGTGTTAAGAGCCCCAGGCAGGGAGTCAGAGATGGCCTTCAGCCTCATTAATGTCACTAAGGAAATGCAGGGACAGGGTAGCTTATTAGATTGCATGGGGTTGTGCAGAGTGTCCTCATCAGGAAAATGAGAGCCCTAGACTAAGTTCACCTCTTACGTGACATTTATCTTGAAGGTTCTAAAAATTTAATAATGTTTACTTAACAAATATTTACATAGCACTTACTATACACTAATTTTAATCACACACAAACGTGTTAAAGGCTTTACAAATATTAATTCTTTAATGCTTATAAAGACTTAATGAAGATATTAGTACCAATATTACCTCTATTTTACAAATGAGCCATGGCAACCAGACTCCCATTTTAGATGTAATGAAACATAATACTACAACAGTAGACAGTGTCCATACCCACTACTTAGAAAATGCTGGCCAAGGAGAATATGACCAAGTTAACTTGATCATCAGCATAAACCAGGCCTAGCATGCCAATTTTGTGGTCTTCCTTTCAAAATCTAAACATAATTTGGAATACAGAGCTTTAGAGGTGAAAAAGACCTTCAAAATAATTCAGAGCAATGGTTTTTGAACTTTTTTCTCCTTGAGAATCCCTTTCCCCCAATTTTCTCTAGAATCCCAATATTTAAAACAAACGTAAACACAGCTAGTCAAGAGTCCTGTGTGCCTGGCCTCCCCTTTGCCCAAAGCTGATTCCCGAGGCACCTCCAGCACTCCACAGAATAGCTTGAAAGCCTCTAACTTAGTCCAGCGATCTCATCTGACAGATGAAAAAACTGGGCAATGAATGTTTTATACTGTTTTATTTAAAACAAGTTCACATGGGAACTGATCACTGGTCTCAGATCTCAAGTTTCCTCCCTCTCCTTAGGCCACTGATCATTAGACTACACTAAAATGTCTCTTCTTTCTCTGGCCAATGTCTCCAGTTTTGAAACAAGACAAACTAAAAATCTAGGCTATACATAGGTTTCTGTATCTGTCCTTTCTAAATATCGTATTTTAAAAAAGAAAATTATACAATGGTTTTGTGTAACTTGGCATGATTTAAAGATAAATTCACTTTCAGGCACCTTTATATTAGAAACTAGAGTTTTAAAACGGAGAAGCTTCTAACTGCAGATGTGACAAATCAACAGTCACAGGATAAGCTTTCAGTTAGCCAAAGCAAAGGGAGGCTGGAAAAGACACCTGATTCACACTTAAATCCCACCCCAGCGTCCAGGCATACCTGTTACAGCATTTTGTTTCGAGCCAGGTTTGGCATGGATGGCTATGGTGACACAGCCTTTAGGATCAACTGCCACAGGACCTAAGGGCGGAAGAGGTCTCTCTGGTTCTTTGCTCTGGCTTTTACCCTGAAATGACAACCACACAACTTTACAGGTTACAAAACATTTTCCCACACATTTAATTTGATCCTTCCACTGCCCCCTTTCACCCTTAACAAACTAGGCTAATCAGTGGTGTCCAGGGACTTCTGGCCACCTAGGATGCTTTTCCCACGAACTTCATTAATCAATTCTCCCATGAACCATTCCCATCAACCCAACAGTGCTTTTCCCTCCCCTGCAAGAAAACCTAACTCTGGCTTCTAAACCTTAATGCTTGTTCCTCCCTAGCGGACAATTCCTCCTGGGCAGGGACCATTTATTATTCATCATGGTATCTCATGCAGTCGGAGCTAATACATGTTGGTGAAAGTGTGTATGTGTGCGTGTTGGGGAAGAGGGAGAAAAAAAAAAACAAAAACAGTAGGGCTTCATATTTAAAGGCCTGTTATGGGACAGGGGCTGTGCTAGGAACTTTCATTCAACAAATATGTAGGCAATGGATATGTATATAAGGATACAAGGTCCTTGCTCTCAAGGAGCTCCGACTACTGCGAGGGAGAAAAGAACACACAAAATCATAGTAACACTGTGCTAAGTGCACCCATGAGATACACACGGGGCATTACCGCCCGGGCAGCTCGGCACTGGGGCACTGGAGGATCCTGCCAGCAGTGGCAGGAAGCAGTGCTGGAGCTGAGTCTGAGAAACGGACTGCGGTTGGCCAGGCAAAGACGGTGGAAATGGGAGTGGTGTATTCTTGACAGAAGGGCTGCGATCAGCCAAGGTAAGGGAGGAGAACGCAGAACAGAGCCTCCCGGGGAAGCGCAGGCGTCACGCCGCTGCTGGAACGTGAAGCGCTGGCCTGGGAGTGCAGGGAGGCCAGAGAGGTCACAGAGGTCAGCACACGCAGCCCTGGGAGAGCTCGGCTGCCGCCGGGCCCAGCGCTCGGGCGTCACCGGGTGGACGGCGGCGCAGCCTACTGAGGCGGGGTGACTGCAGCAGGAGCCGCAGCTCTGGGGGTGGCGGCGGCTGTCCTGGGCCCCGGAACTGAGAGAGGGCAAACTGCCGGCGGTGCCTCCACCCACACCCGGGCCCCGCTTCTCCCGCGCTCCTAAACAAGGAGCCCTGCGGCCCACCCCTCTGCTGCCACGGGACCTGCCACTGGCCTTGGTCGTCGCACCAGCCTTCTTAGGCATCTCGGCGGCAAGAGGAAGCCGAGCGGAACCCCAAGTACTGGGTTCTGCACCGACCTTCCTCAGCCCTCGGTAGAGCCGCAGCATCCCTGTCCGGGGAGGCGCCGGAAGAGCCCTCTGCACCTGCGCAGGTAGCGGGCAGGAGCGGCCCCAGCGCGCCGCGCATCCGCTTTGGCCCGAGGGCGACACCTTACGGCCGGCGGGAGCGAGTGTCCTGCCCTCAGAACATGCGCGAGCCTCTTTTGTTCTGGAAAGGGCCCCAGGAGGTGGAGCTGGGGAGCTGGGGAGCTGGGGCCCCGCCGTGTCATGGCCCACCCTCCTTAGCTGATGGGAAGGTGTGTCACTTCTGATCTCCTCTTTCCTAATCGGGGAAAGAAAGGTATTGTCACTTCTCAGAATTGGAGAGCGCGGTGAGGAGTGCACAGGGCCAGGTGTCTTCTCGCTCCTGCAGCAGCCAAGCAGCAGGTGCAAAGCCCCACGCTGCTGCCTGTGGCCAGCAAGTCTATATAGAGCCTCGTGCCCTTGTGAATCTTCCACGTATCGATAGCGCACCTACCTTGTGCCAGGCGCAGCGGATCCCACAATGTAAAAGAGGAAATGCACTGCCACATGTGATATGGCGAGGCATGAAACAAATCAACAGAAGCAAGATCATGGAGTCACTGAAGGCTTTGAAGCAAGGGATTGGGAGCCCAATTTGTTGTTTTAGAAAGACATCAACTGCACTGTGGCTGACAGAGGAAAAGGCAGAGATAGGGAGATCCGCCCCCTAAATGGGAGACGGTGGCCTGAACTAAAGTAACTGCAGCGAGGATGGAGCGCTGATCATTTCAAGGATCTTCAGAAAGTGGAATGATCAGAACTTGGGAATGACGGGATATGCGAATAAGAGGGAAGAGTCAAGGAAATGCCCAGGTTTGGGGCCCAAGGAACAGGTTTGGGAGTCCGAGGTGAGGAGTTCAGCTTTGGACATAATGAGTTTGAGATGACCACCGGACATCCAAGTACAAATATCAAAGGGGTAACTACATATATGTAACTGAAGTTTGCAAAATCAAGGCTGGCAATAGAGATTCTGGAATCTTCTGAAAAATACATGGCAATTTAAGCTATGGAAATGGATGAGAGAAAGGCTGAGAAAGTGTGTGCAGAGCACGAGGGCCGGGATAGAACAGCAAGAGCAGGTAGAGAAGTCAACAAAGGACGTTGTCCAGGTAGCAGTACGGTGTGATGGCAGCTAAGGAAGGGTGCTTCGAGAGGGAATATCAACAGTGATGAATGCTCCAGAGAGAACGTGTCACATGTAATGACTGAGAAGTGACCGCAAGACTTAGAAATCTGGGCGGTGTTGGTGACCCAGGCTGGAGCAGTTTCATTGGAGAGAAGGAAATGGAGATAAGTGTAGAGAATAATCCAGTGACTTTACTGTGAAGGAGCAATTGGCATCTGGAGGGGCACATGACGTTCAGAGACTTGTATTTTTACCATATTTGAAGGTTGGTAGGAAAGAGCCAGGAGAGGAGAGGTTACAGCAGAGGGCGGTTCCTGAAGAGGTGGGGTCAGCTCAAGCAGAGCCTGACTGCACTACAGGAGACTGTAGACACTTCTCCCTTCCTAAGGAGAAGCTTAAGTGGACATGTAGGTGCGTTTATAGGTTTGCTGATGGGAGCTGGAATTTCTTTCATTAACTAAGGTTGGAGAAGGTGTTGAAGGTGTGAGCAAAGTGGAACAGCTTTGCATTGGGACTCTGGAGAATGGCAAAGGGCTGACTTTTGCAACTCACTCTGTAGTACTGACAGTTAAAGGAAACCATGAAATCATCATGATCCCAATCTATAGTTACATTATTTATTTATTTTTGAGACAGAGTCAGAGGGATGGGAAGAACCTGTCGCCCAGGCTGGAGTGCAGTACTGGTATCTCTGCTCACTGCAACCTCCGCTTCCCGGGTTCAAGCAATTCTCCCTGCCTCAGTTTCCAGAGTAGCTGGGATTACAGGTGCGTGCCACCACACCCATTTTATTTATTTTTTTGTATTTTTAGTAGAGACAGGGTTTCACCCTGTTGCCCAGGCTGGTCTCAAATTCCTGAGCTCTGGCAATCGGCTCACTTCCCCAAAGTGTTAGGATTACAATCATGAGCCAGCGCCCGGCCTATAGTTTGATTCTTTCAAATGCCTAGATTCAACAGCTACAAGTTTTTTGTTTTTTAAATTTAAATTTCTTTTTTCTTTTTTGGTCCCAGTGTTACTACCAAAGCAGTCAGAACTGGATTCATTCAGCTATATACAAGTGGATTGAGGTTCATTGATGAAATGGTTAAAGTGATTAAAGACTAAAGATGGAGAGGGGTTGAGGGAGATCAAAGATAGAGCCTAACTGGGTAGAGAAGGAAGAAAAGAACAGAGGTCAAGAGTAACTGGAATGTGAGTGACTGCTTGAAGAAACACCAAAGGTTGTGGCCAGAGAGTGGGATGTCTGAATTTACTATTTCAGATGTACGGCAATTCCACATCATGAAAGGCTATACAGTGTGGCCACGAGAAGGAATGGTGAAGGTTGCTGGAGGTAAAGAAGAAACTGGAAGCCTAAGTGTAGCTGGGTTGTCCACATGGCCACTGAGGCCATACAGTACAAAGGCTTGAGCAGAAGCAAGTGAGCCAGGTGTTAAACCAAAACCACATTTCCCTTCTTTGAAATCAGTGAAGAATTAAGGCACAAAAGCTGAACCAGCATTATATAGCAGTCATTTATAGAATCTGCTTTGGGTGAAGTCACAGCAGCCTCAGAGGTTTGGCAGTTGTCAAGGAAATAAAGGGGACATTTGTAACGGTGTTACGATGGCATCTGGCAAGTGGCCAGATGGGCGAGGAGAGAGTGGAGAGGTGCCCTGCAGCAAACCATGCGGCCTTTCCCACACGTGACTTGGGAGTAGGGGAATGAGGACTTCATTGTGCCAATGGGGAGGAGAAAAGCCATCTGCCCCACGTGCCACCAAACTGTGCACCTGACTGGTTTGTCCTGCCCACATCCCTGTCTCTGGGAGAGAGGCAGAGTGCGAAGACGTACTGCCTAACAGTGAGGGAAAACACAGAGGCTAAGATTCAAATGGCAGGAAACCCCTTGTAAATGTTTGTGGTGGTTCGCATATTATTTTATTTGAGACAGGATCTCACTACGTTGCTCAGGCTGGTCTCAAGCTCTTGGATTCAAGCAATGCTCCTGCCTCAGCTTCCTCAGCAGCTGTGTAACTACAGGCCTCATTTTATCTTCAGTTTTATATAGAGTTCCATTTAAAAACCTGCAATGGAGAAACAGGAAAAGTGGTTTTTAAAAGCACACAAACTAGGTGTATGTGAATAAATACATGGTGTAGCTCGGGCTGGTTGTTAGGGCTGGGACTGTGATGGTACCACCCTTCTTGTGAAGGATGTTTTTTTCTAATTCGGGGACAATTCCAGGTCTTGAATCTGGATGACTAGAAGAAGGAAGTAGAAAGTGGTTTGAAGAAGTACTAAAAAGTGGGACAATGTTTTAAATACATTACACGTAACATATCACATTGAAGACCTTGCTTTCTCTAATGTCTTACGAGCTTATCTATTCCAAGTTAAAAATAATTTTAAAAACACTGATAATGCAAGTAATCTCAATTTGTTGGGCAGATACTGGAATGTCACACTTTCTTAAAATATATTCTACAGTAAATACAGATTAGTCAAGCATATTTTTGGGTCTTACTGCAGAGTTTGAGAATGGTGACATAAATACTATTTTTGGACCCAGCAAAATATTTTCTCAACTCTGTAGTGTGGGAAATGTCAATGGGTTTAAACTCCACTTCCCACCACTTACTGAACTTTTTTTTTCCCCTCCCCAAGACAGGGTCTTGCTTTATCGCCCAGGCTGGAGTGCAGTGGTGCTATCATAACTCACTGTAATCTTGGACCCCTGGGCTCAAGCAATCCTCCCCTCAACCTCCCAAGCAGCTACAACTACAGGCACGTGCCACCACAACTTAGCTATATTTTCTTGTTTTTCAGAGACAGGGTCTCACTATGTTGCCTAGGCTGGTCTTGAACTCCTGGCCTCAAGTGATCCTTCTGCCTCAGCCTCTCAAAGTGCTGGAATTACAGGTGTGAGCCACCGTGCCCAGCCGGCTTTTTCTTTGCCCGTGAAATGGGTATTGTAACAGTACTTACCTCATATCAATGCTGTGAGAAACTAGTAAGAATGTCAAAAGGTAGGCTGGGTGCGGTGGCTCGCGCCTGTAATCCCAACACTTTGGAAGGCCAAGGTGGGCAGATCACGCGGTCAGGAGATTGAGACCATCCTGGCCAACACAGTGAAACCCCGTCCCTACTAAAATACAAAAAATAAAATAAAATAAAATAGCTGGGTGTGGTAGTGCACACCTGTAGACCCAGCTACTCATGAGGCTGAGGCAAGAGAATCGCTTGAACCTGGGAGGTGGAGACTGCAGTCAGCAGAGATCATACCACTGCACTCCAGCCTGGCAACACAACAAGACTGTCTCAAAAAAAAAAAAAAAAAAAAAAAAAAAGTAGTAAAGTACTTGTTGAAGAGCCTGGTACAAAATAGTCACTTGGGTAGTTACTACCAATAAACAGCTGTGAGATGACAGTCACACCCCAGTAAAGATTATTTCTTGGATTCTCCCACATTCTTCATTCTCCACCTCCTGAGATTAGAACAGGAGAGAAAAACCTGAGACCACAAAAAGAAGTGATCAAGAAACAAACGGCAGCAGTGGTTATCACTGCAGTTCCTATGAACTGCTTTAAGTCAGCAATGAGGCATTTTTATTTTGTATTGCATTACTCCCATAAAGTTAAACCTCAAGTAACTAGAACCTTTGTTCCAAAATGGTGTTTACAGTCGGGCACTGTGGCTCATGCCTGTAATCCCAGAACTCTGGTGAGGCTGAGGCGGGTGGATCACCTGAGGTCAGGAGTTTGAGACCAGCCTGGCCAACATGGTGAAACCCTGTCTCTACTAAAAATGCAAAATTTAGCAGGACGTGGTGGTGAGCACCTGTAATCCCAGCTACTCCAGACGCTGAGGCAGGAGAACTGCCTGAACTCAGGAGATGGAGGATGCAGTCAGCTGAGATGGTACCACTGTCCTCCAGCCTTGGCAACAGAGCAAGACTCCATCTCAGAAAACAAAAACAAAAAACCAAAATGGTGTTTATATTCACTTTTAGAAGAAAAAGACAAATGACAAAAAAAAAGAGTAATACATATATATTTATTTTTAAAAATTCCAGGGGATGTCCCAGTTAGTAAACAGTTCTGTTTCTTGTCCCTTCTAATGGCTACATGCAGTTTCAATTGTTCAGTACAACAGATGAGGCATTTGAAAGGCCTCCAACATCAAGAAACACTAACTCATCTCTGGCATATCATACTTTTTAAGGCAGAAGTATTTTCTGTCATGTTACTACAATGTTTACTGGTTAATTTTTAGTTAACCAGAACCAAATATCCCATAGATATTCCTTTTAACTGAGGTTTATAGCCATAAAAGCATTACCATAGAAAAATTTCCCTTTAGCAATTTCAAGAGACCTCAGTCACCAATATACTTCACTACCTTCTTGACAATATAAAGTGAAATATTACTTTAGATGAAAATTTTTAATATCCTATTTAGAAAAAATTATCTAAGTTGATACTTAAAAGAATTTTGATTTTTAATCACCTTCCACAATTTGATATACCTTAATTACACTTACATTGTTTGTAAGAGAATCACTTTCAAGGGAGAAAAATGAATGTTACTTATATTTAAAAATCTGCTTTATAAAAAAGTGTATAAATGTCAATCTGCCAGATATACATCCTATCCCCAACACAGCTGTAACAGTGACTAATGGGGTCATGACCATGAAGCAAATTTACTTCCCAGATAGAGATGTGTAGGTGGCAGAAAGTGTATTTTTCAGCAGGAGTGATTCTGTTAGATCTCTTTACAATATCAGAGCAGTTGTTAGAAATGTTAGTATTTTATTTGGTTTCTTGCTGTACAGGATTATCACAATGTTGACGTGATGTCTGTTCACCCAGTCGTCATCACCATCATCATCTCAATCTTGGGAATTATCAACAGCATCCTCCACACAGCAAGACAGGTATAGTGGTGCAGCTTAGTGACAGAATCCAGTCTTAGATCCTGTTTACATCACATTATTGTGAATTTACACAAATTCCATTATAACTTTAAAACTGTACTACGTAACAATTACTATACTACTACAAAATATTCTTTTCTGTAAGTGCACTGAAAATTTTCTTGGGCATTTCATTAGGCCTCTTTCAGCACAATTCCAAATGCCAACAACCAGATATTTTAAACCCCCAAATATAAAGTCAGCTTCTTAATTTTCTGAAATTAGTTATTTGAGTTAATAGGAATTCTGCAGAAATACTGACTCATCTCTTTTCATTCAACCTTCAAAATAGGTAAGCCAATTTGCCCATCTCATCTAACCTTCAAAATGGTTACAACAAAAATGAACCCAAACTAGCTATATATAACAAGAATCTTTCAATTCCAAAACTATTGAAAGACCCTAAGTCAGCCAACCTATGAAATTATACAAGATGAAGCTGAAATAGCTGTGCTTTTTTTTAAACCGTTAAACCCAGTTCTTTTCCCATAAGGTTATAAGAAAATGGAAAACCTGTTTTTAAATCATGCAAAGATTTAAACATTTTTCTATCTCCTCTAAGAAACTGTTTCTTATCTTACACTTATAAATATTGACAACACTCAAACTACTTTTTTGTGGCCAGTTACTTATGTTTTTGACACTAGATTGTAGGGTACTATTTAGCCAAGATGTATTACAATGCTAAATTATGTATAAAATATGATTTCTGGAATTTGTCCATCTTCTATTGAAGTGCCATTATTATTGCCAGGAGAACTAAAAAAGAAGAAAACAGTCTTGCTAGCAGCAGGTGTCTCATGCACTACTTTCTTCAATCCTTTTGTGCCATAGTGGGAATCTGGACCCTAAATGGGAATAAAAGGTTCCTTAGTAATTTTCATTTAATAAGCACTCAATGTATTGTGGTATTTTAATTAATGTTCTATTATATTTCATTATCATTCCTATATACAATTTTATGCTGTCATTTAGAGAAAAATGATGTTTTTACCAAAAAACTAATTAATGAATAAAAATACTGAACACAGAGCCCAGATATTAGAAAACAGTGAAAAGATTTTTACAAAAATAACTTATTTTCTGCCAAACATTCAACTGCTTACTGAAACAAAAGGCTACTTCTTAGGAAGAGCTATTTCTTTCAGAATAGAGCTGTGGAAAGAAGCACTTCTCTTCTTAAGGCAGTGGAGTATTTCCGCTCCCAGTTTCTTTTCTCCCCTCTTTATAAATGGCTCAGCTGTCCATGACTCTCAGCTAAAACACGCTTTCTGCAACATTCAAGAGGAGACCATCTGGAACATCCTGCATGACTCTTACTTTGAGTGTTGCGCATGCTGTGTAGCACACGTTGGGCAGGATCTCTATGGGTTCCTTAAACATGACCCTGAATGTGTTAGCCGTCCCATCACAACTAAAGCCGGTATCATTTTGTCCCAGGGTTTGTTTTTTTTCATATTCAATGATCTGTAATTTTTAAGAGACAAGTTACATTTAAGTTAAACCAAATGAAGCAAACTATAGAAAATAATATGAAGCCCTTAGGAATCTCTGTGTTCTTTTTTTTTTTTTTTTTTTGAGACAGACTCTTGCTCTGTTGCCCATTCTAAAGTGCAGTGGTGTGATCTTGGCTCACTGAAACCTCCACTTCCCAGGTTCAAGCAATTCTTGTGCCTCAGCCTCCTGAGTAGCTGGGATTACAGGTACATGCCACCACATCCAGCTAACTTTTTTGTATTTTTAGTAGAGGTAAGGTTTCGCCATGTTGGCCAGGCTGGTCTCCAACTCCTGGTCTCAAGTGATCTGCCCACCTCAGTCTCTCAAAGTTCTGGGATTATAGACAAGAGCCACTGTGCCTGGCCTGTTTCTACTATTTGACTCATAGTATTTGTAATTCATCATTTTAATGTGTCTATAATCCTGATGCCCTCCCTCACTTTGTACACAAGGAGTCTGGTGTCTTCTGTAATACATAATGTAGGAGTAAGGTTCCACAATCAGAGAGGCTGACAGTGGGAACTTGCACCTTCCTGGGTCTGCCGATTATCCAGTGTACTTAAGTGGGTTCATGGCGTCTATTGAATAGGATCTTCTTTTTTTTTTTTTTTTTTTTTTTTGAGACGGAGTTTCGCTCTTGTTACCCAGGCTGGAGTGCAATGGCGCGATCTCGGCTCACCGCAACCTCCGCCTCCTGGGTTCAGGCAATTCTCCTGCCTCAGCCTCCTGAGTAGCTGGGATTACAGGCACACGCCACTATGCCCAGCTAATCTTTTGTATTTTTAGTAGAGACGGGGTTTCACCATGTTGACCATGGTTGGTCTCGATCTCTCGACCTCGTGATCCACCCGCCTCGGCCTCCCAAAGTGCTGGGATTACAGGCTTGAGCCACCGCGCCCGGCCGAATAGGATCTTAACAATAGTTTTAAAAAGTATATAAAGTACAGTGGGGACTGACTGTGAAATCCTATATATTCTTCAGAGGTTCGCTAACGTTTTTCTGTACTTAAAATACATGGAAACAAAATTTTCTGACCTGTTGAAAAATCTTTCACATAGGCCAGGCACAGTGGCTTATGCCTGTAATCCCAGCACTTTGGGAGGCTCAGGCGGGTGGATCACCTGAAGTCAAGAGTTCAAAACCAACCAGTCTGGCCAACATGGTGAAACCCTGTGTCTACCAAAAATACAAAAATTAGCAAAGAGTGGTGGAGCATGCCTATAATCCCAGCTACTCAGGAGGCTGAGGCAGGAGAATCGCTTGAACCCAGGTGGTGGATCGAGATCATGCCATTGTACTCCAGCCTAGGCAACAGAGTGAAACTGCATCTCAAAAAAAAAAAAAAAAAAAAAAAATCTGTCAAATAATTTCAGTTTAAAATTTATTTATTAAAATATTAATAAAACTTTCTGGCTGGGCACAGTGGCTCATACCTGTAATCCCAGCACTTTGGGAGGCCTAGGTGGGTGGATCACTTGAGGTTAGGGGTTCAAGACCAGCCTGGTCAACATGGTGAAACCCCATCTCTACTAAAAATACAAAAATTAGCTGGATGTGGTGGCACACCCTGTAATCTCAGCTACTTAGGAGGTTGAGACACAGTAATCACTTAACCCGGGAGATGGAGGTTGCAGTGAGCAGAGATTGTGTCATTGCATGCCAGCCTGGGTGACAGACTCTGTCTCAAAAAAAGAAAAATTAATATAACTTTTTTTTTTTTTTTTTTTTTTGAGACGGAGTTTCGCCCTTGTTACCCAGGCTGGAGTGCAATGGCACGATCTCGGCTCACCACAACCTCTGCCTCCTGGGTTCAAGCAATTCTCCTGCCTCAGCCTCCTGAGTAGCTGGGATTACAGGCACGTGCCACCATGCCCAGCTAATTTTTTGTATCTTTAGTAGAGACGGGGTTTCACCATGTTGACCAGGATGGTCTCGATCTCTCGACCTTGTGATCCACCCGCCTCGGCCTCCCAAAGTGCTGGGATTACCGGCTTGATCCACCGTGCCCGGCCCCAATATAACTTTCTAATTGGCTTCTAAGTACAACAAACTGACACAAATGATGTAAATTTAGCAGCTGAATTTCACTATAAACTTTAGTGTACAGCATTAGAAAATAAGTAGAATAATTTTGTTGACACAGCCAATAATGCGATTCTCCCATTTGGAGGATGCGATCATCTTTCTGAGGTAGTATGGTATCTTTTTCTGCTGTAGTCAAGCCAGATGTTTGAACTGTTGTATCACAAAACAGAAAACCAGAATTTTGAAAACTAACAACGCATTTTGATCACAAAGTTAACCGAAGTTTTTATTATTAAGGATTAACAGGCTGAGCACAATGGCTCACGCCTGTAATCCCAGCACTTTAGGAGGCTGAGGTGGGCAGATCACGAGGTCAGGAGTTCGAGACCAGCCTGACCAACATGGTGAAACTCTGTCTCTACTAAAATTACAAAAATTAGCCAGATGTGGTAGCACACGCCTGTAATCCCAGCTACTTGGGAGGCTGAGGCAGGAGAACTGCTTGTACCCAGGAGGAAGAGGTTGCAGTGCGCCAAGATCACACCACTGCACTCTAGCCTGGGTGACAGAGCAAGACTCCATATCAAAAAAAAAGAGAGAGAATAGATTAATAACATTTTAGAGATGGTGGGTTCTGTTAATAAACAAAAATGTGAAACAGTGTACTTTCTCATATTTTTCATGTTTCAATTTATACATAAAATGTGCAGTATTGCATATGTAAGTTTATAAATAAAAATATATGGATGTGTTTTAAAAAATAATTTTACTAATTGGGGCATGCAATCAAAAGTGTAAAGAACACTGGTTTATTAATAAGAAAAGGAAGGAGACAGGTATTTAACTTTCCTCCAAATCAGGGAGTAGTGCCCTATCTGAAAGAACTACATGATTGAGAAAGCCTAAAGAATGAAGAGGGGCCTCATGCCTGTAAACCCAATGCTGTGGGAGGCTGAGGCAGGAAGATCACTTGAGCCTAGGAGCTCAAGACCATCCTGGGCAACACAGAGAGACAAGAAAAAAAAAAAAAAAGAAAGAAAGAAAAGCCTGGGCACGGTGGCTCACACCTGTAATCCCAGCACTTTGGGAGGCTGAGGCGGGCAGATCACAAGGTCAGGAGATCAAGACCATCCTGGCTAACATGGTGAAACCCCATCTTTACTAAAAGTACAAAAAATTAGCTGGGCATGTTGGCAGGCACCTGTAATCCCAGCTACTCAGGAGGCCAAGGCAGAAGAACTGCTTGAACCTAGGAGGCAGAGGTTGCAGTGAGCCAAGATCACGCCACTGCACTCCAGCATGGGCGACAGAGCGAGACTCTGTCTCAAAAAGAAAAAAAAAAAAAGAAAAAGAAAAAAGAAAAATTAGTTGGGCAAGATGGCTCAGGCCTGTGGTCCTAGCTACTTGGCAGGCTGAGGTGGGAGGATTGCTTGAGTTTGGATGGTTGAGGCTACAGTGAACTGTGCTCACACCACTGCCCTTCAGCTTGGGTGACAAAGTGAGACCCTGTCTCAAAAAAAAGTAACGAAGAGTAAACCAGGGTCTGCCAGACCCTCGGAAGTCATGGGATGTTCACACCTGTTACAAGAAATTTAGACAGTTTCAGTCCTAGAGTGGATGGTGCCATGAAAAAGGTAGGAGGATGTTTTAAGACTCACAGCAGCAAGTACTAATAGAAGGGATTCCTGGACAAAGGAGAGCTCCTTATATGATAATACTTTTGTGAAAGACCCCAATTTTCTGCAACCAGACTAAAAAGTTTGAAACAACTCTAAAACAGAATTCTCTATGCTTACAATGCTAATAGACCTTCTGACTCCTTTGATAATTATATTGAAATTTAAATTCTGTCAGAACAGTATCTTATTGTAAAGTTATCTGTTTGTTATATTTCAATATGATATATGGTGGGGAGGAAACTGTACCTGTATATTCACTTGATAATCAGTAGGGCCATGAATAGATCCATATAAGCCAAATCCAACTATAGAAATCCTTCTATTAACTGTGAACCTGAGAGAAAGAAGCCAAAAATAAAATAACATAATTAATCCCATGTGTTCATATTCTGAAGGTTTATAATTTTTTTTAAGTGCCACCTGGAACACCCAGTTTTGCTTATAAAAAGAAAAACAAATTAGATATCCTCAGAAATGTCATCTGTTTGCTTACCAAAAAACTTACTTTCTAGAGTAAATTTGAACTTAACAGGAACCTAAGAACTCGTTTTGTAAAAGCATTTAACCTCAATACCCATTTTTGTTGTAATAATTTTAGTGCTACATGAGTCCAAATATTTGTATATCTTTTTCATGAATGCAGACATGTCAGCCATTAGGACTGAAGCCCAGCATCTCAAACTGATAATTATCAATTAAAAAAACACTTACTAAGGGCCTATCATATTTAGGTACTAGGCTTGGCACTGCAGAAATAATCAAGTGATTCTCCTGCCTCATCCTCCTGAGTAGCTGGGACTACAGGCTTGTGCCACTATGCCTGGCTAATTTTTTGTATTTTTAGTAAAGACAGGGTTTCACCATGTTAGCCAGGATGGTCTCGATCTCCTCACCCCTATGATCTGCCCACCTCAGCCTCCCAAAGTGCTGGAATTACAGGCATCAGCCACCATGCTCAGCCCCCAATTCACTATATTTAACTAATCCCTTGTTGGATAATCTAGGTTATTTGCAGTTTTTATTATTAAATAATAATGGCATGATGAACAATCTTATAGTTAAACCATTTTATGAAGCCTTGTTTTCTTTGGAATAGATTCCTAGAAGTAGAATTGCTGATGAAAATAAAAGGCACATTCTTTAAAAAAATTTATTTTTATTTTTTTACTTAGACAAGGTCTTGCTCTGTCACCCAAACTGGAGAGCAGTGCTGCGATCATGCAGCCTCAACCTTCTGGGCTCAGGTGATCCTCCTGCCTCAGCCTCCTGATTATCTGGGACCAAAGGTACATGCCACTACATGCAGCTAATTTTTTAAAAAATATTATTTGTAGAGACAGGTTCTCACTATGTTGCCAAGGCTGATCTTGAACTCCTGGGTTCAAGCAATCTTCCTACCTTGGTCTTCCAAAGTGTTTTGATTACAGGCGTGAGCCACTACACCCAGCCAAAAGGCACAGTCTTAATGCTTTAGGTAAACATTGTCAAGTTGCTTTCTGGAAAGATAACATTTTATAACCCATAAAGTATAAGGATCGTTTTTCTCTCACTCTTATCAACCATGAGTATTTTTCATTTCCTTTTGCCTTGGAGAAACTGATATTGACAAATTACATTTATACTTTATTATTAGTTGACACAGGATCTCACTTTGTCACCCAGTCTGGAGTGCAATGGCACGATCTCTGCTTGTTGCAGCCTCAACCTCCCAGGTTCAAGCAATCATCCCACCTCAGTCCCCCAAAGTAGCTGGGACTAGAGGCACACAGTACCATGCCGAGCTAATTTTTGTGTCTTTTTGTAGAGATGGGGTTTTGCCATGTTGCCCAGGCTGGTCTTGAACTCCTGAGCTCAACAGATCCACCCACCTCAGACTCCCAAGGTGCCTGGATTACAGGCATGAGCCACTGTGCCCAGCCTATTTATTTGATTATTAATGAGGTACAACATTTGCTCATATGCTTACTGCCCACTGGATTTTCTCTCTAATGAAATACCCAACTCATGTTCTTTTCTCATTTTTCTTTACAGATCAGTTTGTCTTTTTAATGTAGATCTGAAAGATCACATTATATATAGATGATAGTTACTTATGCTTTGTTGGCAATATCCTTTATAATAAGTTTCCCATTTGTCATTAACCATAAAGTTAAACTTTATGGTGATTTTGTACTTAAAAGTTTTGAATTATCTGTTTTCAAAATTATGATATATGCCAAGTTTAGAGAGGACTACCTCATCCTCAGAGTACATAAACATTCACCTGTTCCAGCACTTTCATGGCTTCTGTTTTGTTTAATGTTAAAATTGTTATTTAAATGAATACTGACATATCAGATCAGTAAGGATCTAACTTAATTTTCCCGGTGGTTAATCCTTCCCTCGCTTTTATCTTATTATTTTTTGAGACAGGGTCTTGCTCTGTTGCCCAGGCTGGAGTGCAGTGGTGAGATCACAGCTCACTGCAGCCTCAACCTCCCAAGTTTAAGCGATCCTCCTTCCTTGGCATCTTGAGTAGCTGGGATTACGGCTGCATGCCACCACGCCTGACTAATTTTTGTATTTTTTGAAGAGATGGAGTTTCACCATGCTGCCCAGGCTGTTCTCAAACTCCTGGGCTCGAGTGAGCCACCCACTTCAGCCTCCCAAAGTGCTGGGATTATAGGTGTGAGCCAGTACACCTTGCCATATCATTTTCTAAATGTTCATTTATATTAGGTCAGTTTCTGACATCTATAGTCTGTTCCATACAGCACTAACTTCCTATAGCTTTACAATACTTTGTCATGTCATCTGTATTACTATTATTAAAAGAGAAACAGGGGCCGGGCATGGTGGCTCATGCCTGTAATCCCAGTACTTTGGGAGGCCAAGGTGGGTGAATCACTTGAAGTCAGGAATTCGAGACCAGCCTGGGAAACATGGTGAAACCCTGTCTCTACTAAAAAGACAAAAATTAGCCTGGCATGGTGGTGCACTCCTGTAATTCCAGCTACTTGGGAGGCTGGGGCAGGAGAATCACTTGAACCTAGGAGGCAGAGGTTGCACTGAGCCAAGATCGTGCCACTGCACTTCAGCCTGGGCAACAGAGTAAGACTCTCTCTCAAAATAAAATAAAATAAAATAAAAAAAGAGAAACATGTACTCTTCCAAATTAAATATTAAGAATTTTGCTGGCTAGGCGCAGTTGCTCACGCGTCTAATTCTAGTACTTTGAGAGGCTGAGGCAGGCAGATCACCTGAGGTCAGGAGTTCATGACCAGCTTGAACAACATGGTGAAACCCCTTCTCTACTAAAAATACAAAAAGTTAGCTGGGCATGCTGGCACACGCCTGTAGTCCCACCTACAAGAGAGACTGAGGAAGGAGAATTGTTTGAAGCCTGGTGGTGGAGGTTGCAGTGAGCCAAGATCATGCCACTGCACTCCAGCTTGGGCAACAAGAGTGGAACTCTGTCTCAAAAAAAAAGAAAAAAGAAAAAAATTAGCCAGGTGTGGTGGCACATTCCTGTAATCTCAGCTACCTGGGAGGCTGAGGTAGGAGAACTGCTTGAATCCGGGAGGTGGAGGTTGCAGTGAGCCGAGATCACGCCACTGCACTCCAGCCTGGGCAACAAGAGCAAAACTCTATCTCAAAACAAACACCTCATTCTAGTATATTCTATTTTCTTTATTGCGCAAAACAGAAAACAGAGTTCGGAAGTGTTAAGTGGCTTGTTTGAGGCTGCCCCACTAAGAGGTGCCAGAGCTGGGATTCAAGCCCCACTCAACCTGCCAAAGAGCCAGAGTTTCTTGCACCCCACTGCATTGTCCCTCCCTGTCTCCACCTCTGTAGAAGAGCTGAAACAGGAAAGTAGAGCCTTGCCTTGTTCAGCTGCAGCTGGAAACGTGCTGGTCTGGCAACTAAAGTCTTTGCTGAAAAAGACTAAGAAAGTGCCCCAAGTATTGACTTTACAGGTTACAGATAAATTTCAGCCAGTAGGCAAGTTCAGAAATACAAACACCTTGAATAGGATCAACTACATATACTCTTTTATCTGGAACTTTTAAAGAAAACGTACGTGGCAGCAATGCTGCTCATGGCATTTAAGAGATAACATGCCTATACTGTGCAGGTGAAACTGCCTCATCGTGCTGATACATGTATGTACAGCAACTGACTACTTCAGTTTGTCTTCTGCCTGTCCTGCCCAAAGTCTATGTATTGAACTACATATTTTACTATCAATTACATTTATTTCTCCTTTATAACTAGATCACTTATCAATTAAATAATGTATAAAGCATATTATCTATGAATTACATTTCAGGTTAGTAAAGTGGGAATTACAAAATATTTATTTAAAAAGAACTGGGTTTGATAGAGTTTGAACTATTAATGTACATAATGCCATTAGCAAATTGTCAGAATTATAGTAACACTCCTGAAAACAGCATGGATAGTCTGAATCTCTATCTTGAGGCTTCAATAGTTTATCATGTAAACAAGTATTTTTCTAGGCCTAACCTAGTTAAGAATTATATTGGGAATGAAGGTGAAATTTTATCAAAAGCCTTTCTGACCTCTATTGAAATCAAATTGTTTTTCTTCTTTGATCTTTTGTGAGAATTACACGAATACATTTCCCAACACTGAGCCATTCTTTCAATCTCTAAATAAACTGCTCATCCAGTGTTATTCTTCTAAGTACAGATTCAATACCCTAATGTTTTACACAAAATTTCTTCTTGATACTGAGATTGATCTAGAATTTTTTTGTCTTGTCTGATTCCTATATAAAGGTTATGCTTCCTTCAATAATTAATCAAGAAATATTTTGTTCTTTTAATGCTCTAGGAAGCTATCTGTTCCTTGAAGATTTGACAAAACTCACCTGTAAAAACCACCTTGTGAAGGGACAGTTCTTTGATAACTTTTAATTCCTTCCATGGTAATTGGTCTATTCAGGCTTTCTTCTTCAGTCAATTTTGATAATTTATATTTGCCTATAAAATGATCCATTCCATCAATATGTTCAATTTATTAGTACAGAATAAACCCAGAATGAAAATAAAAATGTCAGCATATAATTTATATTCCCCTTTTTACCTCTAAATATGAATGTTTATTACTTTTGCCAGAGGTTTATTTATTTTATTCGTCTTTTAAAGAAACCAGCTTACGGGTCGGGCACGGTGGCTCACACCTGTAATCCCAGCACTTTGGGAGGCCGAGGCAGGTGGATCAGGAGGTCAAGAGATCGAGACCATCCTGGTCAACATGGTGAAACCCCGTCTCTACTAAAAATACTAAAAATTAGCTGGGCATGGTGGTGCGTGCCTGTAGTCCCAGCTACTCAGGAGGCTAAGGCAGGAGAATTGCCTGAACCCAGGAGGTGGAGGTTGCGGTGAGCCGAAGCCACGCCATTGCACTCCAGCCTGGGTAACAAGAGCTAAACTCCATCTCAAAAAAAAGAAAAAAAAAAAAAAAAGAAACCAGCTTATGGATTTATCAATGCTACTATTTTTAATTCCTTAATTTCTACACTTATCTATTTACTTTCTCTTCTTACAGTTATTTTGCTATTCGTTTTCTAGCTACTTGGGCTGAATGCTTAAATCACTTATTTCTACCCTATTTACTAAAAGTAGTTAATTATTACTTTTTGTGTGTGCAGCTTTGGGCTCATCCCATAATTTTTTTTACATATAGTATTATCGTGAATTATTGTTAGTCTACATTTTAAATTTCCATGTTAGCTCAAGATTTTTAATAGTCCCCCATCCAACCAGATTTCTTTTTTTTTTTTTGCAAACTTGTTCTTAATTTCTAGTTTTATACTGAAGTGCTATTAAATAAATGAAAATTCATAAGTCATGTTTTGTGAAAACTGGCAGTGATTCTATTTTGACATTTAACCTAAAGAAACACAGTAGAGCAAAGATAATTTCTTCAACAGGATTATAGCATGCATTTTTCAAGATTCTTGATTTTTTTCTCAAAGCTTTTATAAATGTACACTGAGATATTTTCCCTGCAACATCTATGCAAAGAAAAAACTCACACTAAACATAATAAGGTTAAATTTATTAGTTGTAGCCTTAAGCCTGTAAAAATAGTGTTTGATCAACTAAGGTCTAGAACTCAGCCCATTAGCAGGGGTGATCCAAACGAAAATCACGTAACAGTTGGGCAAAGTGGCTCACCCCTGGTAATCCCAGCACTTTGGAAGGCTGAGGCAGGTGGATCACTTGAGGTCAGTAGTTTGAGACCAGCCTGGACAACATGGTGAAACCCCATCTCTACTAAAAATACAAAAAAATTAGGTGAATGTGGTGGTGCATGCCTATAATCCCAGCTACTTGGGAGGCTGAGGTGGGAGGATCGCTTGAACCCAGGAGGTGGAGGTTGCAGTGAGCAAGATCACACCACTACACTCCAGCCTGGGTGACAAAGTGAGACTCCATCTCGAGGCGGTGGTGGGGAAGGGGAGAATCACATAGCAGAAGGTCCAACTCAATCCTTTCTTACTCTAATTTTTTCTTAAGAAGTCACCCTCACTCATAAATCAGTGAGGAGGGCAGGATGTCTCAGTGACTTCTTGTCTCCTGTATTAATTTAGAAGTTCATTTAAAAAAAGTATAAAATGAAATGTTGGTTAATTATCTCCCATAATATACAAATAAAGGCCAAATGGTAACTGCTACTCCTGCTCTACCCCCATGTCCCCAGTACGACAGATACCTGATTCGATCACTTGTCCCACTGTAACCCCAGCGGCTCTCTACTTGCTGGAATCTATTGATGCAGCATTCCTTTCCTCTGAGGCAGCATCTTGGTCGGTCAATGTATTCAACTCGGGGTTTAGGATTGACAGTAAAATGAAGAAAGAGGTTTACTACTTCACGATCTGACAAAATTCCAGATTGAGCAGGACCTGTGGAAATAAAAACATAAACCTAAAAAAAAGCAATTTGATTTCAATTCCTAACTTTGGAATACTCCACTTAATGTAAATTCAAATCTGAAGGATGTAATTTAAAAATAGGGAGAAAAGTCTTAGCATATATAATTTTTGCATCTATTTTAAAGTTTTGATAAATCTATCTGAGGTTAATTAAACACATTAAAATGTTAAAAATATTAATTAGTCAAAACTTAGATCCAGGAATAAATGCTGTTCCTTATAAAAGTGCTAGGAGGATTCCTTTCTCACCTTATACAAAAATCAACTCAAGAAGGATCAAAGACTTAAATCTAAGAAACCGTAAAAATTCTAGAAGATGGCATCAGGAAAACTCTTCAAGATACTGGCTTAGGCAAAGAATTCACAACTAAGAACCCCAAAGCAAATGCAACAAAAACAAATACATGGATTTATTTGTTTTTAAATAAATCTATTTTTTGGATTTATTTAAAACCCCAAAAAGCTAATTAAACTAAAAAGCTTCTGCACAACAAAAGAAATAATCAGCAGAGTAAACAGACAATCTCCAGAGTAGGGGAACATATTTGCAAACTATGCATCCAACAAAGGACTAATATCTAGAATCTACAACTCAAACAAGTCAGCAAGAAAAAAAAAACAAATAATCCCTGCACAAAGTGGGTGAAGGACATGAAGAGACAATTCTCAAAAGAAGATATACAAGCAGTCAACAAACATACGAAAAATATTCATCACTAATTATCATGGAAATGCAAATTAAATCCGAAATAAGATACCACCTTACTATTGCAAAAATGGTCATAATTTAAAAATAAAAGAATAATAGATGTTGGCATGGATGTGGTGGAAAGGGAACTCTTTTAAACTGCTGGTGGGAACGTAAACTAGAACAACCACTATGGAAAAAAGTATGCAGATTTCTTTTTTTTTTTTTTTTTTTTGAGATGGAGTTTCTGTCTTGTTAGCCAGGCTGGAGTGCAATGGCGCGATCTTGGCTCACCGCAACCTCCGCCTCCTGGGTTCAGGCAATTCTCCTGCCTCAGCCTCCTGAGCAGCTGGGATTACAGGCACGTGCCACCATGCCCAGCTAATTTTTTTTGTATTTTAGTAGAGACGGGGTTTCACCATGTTGACCAGGATGGTCGCGATCTCTTGACCTCGTGATCCACCCACCTCGGCCTCCCAAAGTGCTGGGATTACAGGCTTGAGCCACCGCACCCAGCCCAGATTTCTTAAAAAACTAAAAGTAGAACTACCATTTGATACAGCAATTCCACTACGGCAGGCGTCCCCAAACTGCGGCCCCCTGAGGCCATTTATCCGGCCCCGCTGCACTTCAGGAAGGGGCACCTCCTTCATTGGTGGTCAGTGAGAGGAGCACAGTATGTGGCAGCCCTCCAATGGTCTGAGGGACAGTGAACTGGCCCCCTGTATAAAAAGTTTGGGGATATCTACCCAAAGGAAAATTAAGTCATTACGTGAAAAAGATACTTGCATGTACATGTTTATAGCAGTACTATTTGCAATTGCAAAAATATGGAGCCATTCTAAATGCCCATCAACCAACGAGCGGATGAAGAAAATGTGGTATATATACACCATGGAATACTACTCAGCCATAAAATGGAATGAAATAATGGCCTTTGCAGCAACTTGGATGGACCTGGAAGCCATTATTCTAGGTAAAGTAATTCAGGAATGGAAAACCAAATATCGTATGGTCTCACTTATAAGTGGGAGCTAAGAAGCTGTGAGGAGGCAAAGGCATACTGATATAATAAACTTTGGGGACTTGGTGGGGAAGAGTGGGAAGGAGGTAAGTAATAAAAGCCTACATGTTGGGTACATGTACACTGCTCAGCTGATCGGTGCACCGAAATCTCAGAAATCACCACTAAGAAACTTACCCATGTAACCAAAAACCACCTGTTCCTCAAAAACTATTGAAATAAAAATTTATATATAAAAAAGATGACAGGAAATCCCTTCCAAAGCCAGTAAAAGCAGTCTAAAAATAAGACTGCAAAACAGAAACAGAAATTTGGTTTAGGAAGTCTTAATTCAGATTTTTTTTGTTTTGTTTTTTGAGACAGAGTCTCCATCTGTTGCCTAGGCTGGAGTACAGTGGTGCGATCTTGGCTAACTGAAACCTCTGCCTCCTGGGTTCAAGCAATTCTCCTGCCTCAGCTTTCCTAGTGGCTGGGACTATAGGTGTGCACCACCATGCCTGGCTAATTTTTGTATTTTGAGTAGATACGGAGTTTCACCATGTTGGCCAGACTGGTCTCAAACTCCTGACCTCAAGTGATCTGCCTGCCTTGGCCTCCCAAAGTGCTGGGATTACAGGCGTGAGCCACCTCATCTTGCCCATAATTCAGACTTTAATGTAAACTGCTCCCTCAATTTAAAAATATTAAATTTTAAAAGTTTTAATATCACATACAAAATTATGTCACCCTGCCAGATCTGGCTGGCCCAAGTTTCATTGTTTGCAACCTCTGGATAAGGAAAGATTACAAAGTAAAAAAATATGTAATTACAACTTAAAATCTGCACCTTAGCAAAAAAGAACAGAATGGAAACTACGTAAGATCAAAAGAGATGGAGATGAAAACTCATATAACATTCTGAGAATGATGAGAACTAGGGAAAAAATATTAAAATGTTAAGGTGATTAAAATGATGATAAAGAGCAGAGACCAACATATAGGTAATAAGTGGTCCTGAAGAACTGACAATAAGAAAATTTCCTTAGTTGAAAAAAAAGGTCTTCAGATAATGCAAACCATGTTCAGATGTGTACGCATGTACCTACCTAAAAGAAGGAAAACAAGATACACTACAGTTAAGAGGGGTAATCAAAATAAAGAACTCAAGAATGTATGTTAGATAAAAAAGATACACCAAGGCACATCATAATAAAACTGCTAAAGAAACAAAACAAAACAGAACGCAAAGATAATGTGACATCTTAAAAGCACCGGCAATAAAAGATATATTATTTTTAAAGAAGTAATAGTTACACTTTCAATATTAGAAATCAAAGGAAATAAGGCCAGCCCCAGTGGCTCATGCATGTGATCCAGCACTTTGGGAGGCTGAGTGGATGGATCACTTGAAGTCAGGAGTTTGAGACAAGCCTGGCTAACATGGTGAAACCCCGTGTCTACTAAAAATACAGAAATTAGTCGGGCGTGGTGGTGGGTGCCTGTAATCCCAGCTACTTGGGAGGCTCAAGCAGGACAATCACTTCAACCTGGCAGGTGGAGGTCGCAATGAGATAAAATTGTGCCACTGCACTCTAGCCTGGGTGACAGAATAAGACTCTCAGAAAAAAAAAAGAAAGAAAGAAAGAAAAGGAATAGAATTGCATTCAAATGACAGATGAGAATAACTGCCAACATTAAGCTTCCTACCCAGGGAAACATCCTTCAAAAAGAAGGTAAGCTGGGCTCAGTGGTATGCCCCACTAGTCTCAGCTAATCAGGAGGCTGGGGTGGAAGGATGGTTTGAGGTTAGAAGTTTGAGGCTGTGAAGAGCTACTGCATTCCAGCCACAGGAACATAGCAGGGCCCCATCTCTTTAAAAAACAATAATAATAATAAGATAAAGATGTTTTTGACAAAAGAAAAAAATAAGAGTTGAAAGAATCTGGTTAGTATCCTACCTGTTCTAAAAGAAATACTGTAGGGAATTCTTCAAGCTGACAGAAATGATCCCAGATAGAAGCATGGGATCAGAAAAACAATGAAGAGTACCAAAAAGGCAAATATACAGGCAAATCAAAATGATTACTGACTTAAGAAAATGATGTTTTGTGGGCTTTATAACATATGAAAAATTAAAATACATGACATAGTAGCACCAAAGGCTAGAGAAAGTTAAATGTAGCAAAAGTATCAATAATGCCTTTATATTGTATGGAAAATTTTAATTTAAAATTTTTACTTTTATTATTATTTTTTTTTTTTGAAAAATAGTCTCACTGTTACCCAGGTATAGAGTGCAGTAGTATGATCACAGCTCACTTCAACCTTGATTGAACTTGTGGGCTGAAGTGATCCTCCCACCTCAGCCCCGTGGGTAGTTGGGACTACAGGCATGTGACACCACTCCAGGCTTATTTGAAAATCTGTTTTTAGTAAAACCAGGGTTTCACCATTTTGCCAAGGCTGGTCTTGAACTAGACTCAAACAATCCACCTGCCTCAGCTTCCCAAAGTGCTGGGACTAAAGGTGTGAGTCACTGTGCCTCGCCTAAAAATTTTAATTTTTAAGATTTAATTTGAAAATCAGTAAGGATATATTCTTTGAATAATAAGGACATCCCACTAAAATAACAATAAAAGAATGTTTAATATAAGAGGCTGAGGTGGGAGGATCACCTGAACCCAGGAGAATGAGGCTACTGTGAGCTGAGATCATGCCCCTGCATTCTAGCCTGGGTGACAGAGGAGACACTGTCTACAAAAGAGAAAAAGAAGAAGAAGAAAATAAAGTTTAATAACATAGTAATTTTATTAAGTATAAAGTGAATCAAATATTCCAAATAAAAGGCAAAGTCTCTCAGACTGAATTTTTAAAAAATAAAGCTTACGGCCGGGCGCGGTGGCTCAAGCCTGTAATCCCAGCACTTTGGGAGGCCGAGGCGGGTGGATCACGAGGTCGAGACATCGAGACCATCCTGGTCAACATGGTGAAACCCCGTCTCTACTAAAAATACAAAAAACTAGCTAGGCATGGTGGCGCGTGCCTGTAATGCCAGCTACTCAGGAGGCTGAGGCCGGAGAATTGCCTGAGCCCAGGAGGCGGAGGTTGCGGTGAGCCGAGATCGCGCCATTGCACTCCAGCCTGGGTAACAAGAGCGAAAACTCGGTCTCAAAAAAAAAAAAAAAGCTTACAAGAGACATAGTCAAAATAATGTAAGGCTAAAAGTAAAAGGATGAGAAAAGATAAAGTATTTTTAAAACCTTGAGAAACTATACCAATATCACACAAAGACTTTAAAACAAGAAGTTTAGGCTGGGTGTGGTGGGTCAGACCGTAATCCCAGAATTTTGGGAGGCTGAGGTGAGCAGATTACTTGAGGCCAATAGTTCAAGATCAGCCTGGCCAACATGGTAAAACCCCATCTCAACTAAAAATACAAAATTTAGCAAGGCATGGTGGTGCATGCCTGTAGTTCCCCACTACTAAGGAGACTGAGGCATGAGAAGGGCTTGAACCCAGGAGGTAGAAGTTGCAGTGAGCCAAGATGGGTGACATAGTGAGACTCTGTCTCAAAAAAAAAAAAAAAATCAAAAAACAAAAACTCCTTTAATTAAAGTGGGATACATAAAGTAAAGACAAAGAAGTGAATTCAATTAAAAAAGATAATCCTAAATTTGAATGCACCTAATGATACAGTCTCAAAATGGAAAAAAAAAAACTGATGGAACCAAAAGGAAACACAATCTCAATCATACCCTGAGATTTTTTTTTTGAGACCGAGTTTCGCTCTTGTTGCTCAAGCTGGAGTAAAACAGCGCAATCTGAGCTCACTGCAACCTCCACCTCCCAGGTTCAAGTGATTCTGTCTCAGTCTCCCCAGTAGATGGGATTACAGGCATGTGACACCAGGCCAGGCTAATTTTTTGTATTTTTAGTAGAAATGGGGTTTCACCATGTTAACCAGGCTGTTCTCAACCTCCTGACCTCAGGTGATCTGCCCACCTCAGCCTCTCAAAGTGCTGGGATTACAGGCATGAGTCGCGGTGCCCGGCCCGAGATTTTACTCTACCTCTTTCAGTAACTGATAGAACAAACAAAATCGATATATACACAGAAAATTTGAACATCATTAGTATATATTCCTTTCATAGACAGAGTATTCAATTGTTAAACATAGAGGACTATTCAGGTTTTTCTGCACATAACAAATAAGAATATATTCTTCTCAAGTATACATGGATATTAATATTACCATATAGACCAGGCGTGGTGGCTCACGCCTGTAATTCTAGCACTTTGGGAGGCCGAGGCAGGTGGATCACCTGAAGTCCAGAGTTCGAGATCAGCCTGGCCAGCATGGTGAAACCCTGCCTCTACTAAAAACACAAAAATTAGCCAGGTATGGCAGTGTATGCCTGTAATCGCAGCTACTCAGAGGCTGAGGCAGGAGAATCACTGGAACCTGGGAGGTGGAGATTACAGTGAGCCGAGATCGCGCCACTGTACCCCAGCCTGGGTGACAGAGTGAGACACTGTCTCAAAATAAATAAATAAATAAAAATAATAAAACTACTATATGCCAGGCCAAAATAGATATCAACAAATTTCAAAGGGCTGAAATGATATGGAATGTATTTTCTGACTATACTGGAATTAAGCCAGAGAAGTCAGCAAGAGCAAGATAAGAAGAAATCCCAAATATTTGGAAATTGAGTTATCGATTTATAACCTGAGTCAAAGAAAAAAATCAAAAATTAGAAATTTTTAATTGAATGATAATGAAATAAAAAATTGTTGGGGGGTAAAAGATGCTGAGAGAAAAAATTAAATCTTAAATCTATGCATTCTAAAAGAATATAGGCTGACAATCTAAGTATCTCAAAAAGTCACAAACACTACTAAAATAAATAATCCCAGCAAATTAAAATCAAAGAAAGGAAAGGAAGAAAGTAATAAAGAAAAAGGCAGAAAGTAATGAAATGGAAAACATACTACAACAGAGAAAATTAATAAAGCTAGAATTTGGTTCCTGGAGAAAATTAATAATACAAACTCCTGAACACTAGGGGAAAAAAAAGAAAATATTCCTAACTTTTATATGAGGATAATCTTGACAATTTCATTGCAAGTAAAAAATAGATAGACTAATTTCTCTCATTCGGTAGTCATAAAATACTAAAATATTTCAGCAAATTAAATCCGGTAATATATAAAAAGGATAATGCATAACAACCAAATCTGATTTATATAAGGAATCTAAAATAGGTTTAAATTGGAAAATCAATTAATGTCATTCACTATATTCACAGAATAAGAGGGAAAACTGTATCATTACCTCAATAAAAGTAGAATAAAAATAACCTGATTCCTCCAAAAGAAAGCAAGAAATGAAAAAAAGAAACAAAAAGCAGATGTGACAAGTGGAAAACAAATTGCAAGATGGTAAACATAAACCCAAATATATCTGTAATTACATTAAATGCAAGTCAACCAAATAGTTCTGATAAAAGATAAAGTCTGTCAGATTGGATTAAAAAATTATTGGCATACTCAACATCATTAATCATCCATGATATAAAATTTAAAACAACAATGAAATACATCCTCACACCCACACAAATGGCTAAAACTACAAAAATTAACAATACCAAGTATTGGAGAGGATGTGGGCAACCAGAATAAGGTCTTATGTCTCTTCACTTTGCTGATGAGTGTAAACTGTTACAACCACTTTGGGGAACCACTTGGCAGACGGGCAGGATCTACCAATGCCGACCATATGCACACTCTCTATATAAAGAATCAATATGAGATAAACCAGTTAAAAAAAATTTTCAACACACCAACAGAACAACAAAAGACATGGATAATATTAAGGAAAATAAAATGGCCAATAAGCATAATGAAATACAATTCAGCCAGACACACTGGCTAAGAGGCTAAGACAGAAGAATCCCTTGAGCCCAGAAGCTCATGGCCAGCCTGAGCAACATAGCAAGATCTCATTTCTAAACTAAAATAAAACCGAAAAATAAAAAGAAATGCAATTCAAAACAATCACAAAATAGTGTTAAAAACAAAAACCATATGATTGTCTTAATAGACATGGTAAAAGCTTTTTGTAAACTCCAACATCTCTTCATGAAAAAATCCTCAACAAACTAGGCATCAAAAGAATATCCCCAAAATAACAAGAGCCGTCTACGACAAATTAACAGCCAATACCACTCCTATTCAACACAGTACTGGCAGTCCTAGCCAGAGCAATTAGGAAAGAAAAAGAAAGAAAAAGGCACCCAAATAAGAAAAAAAAAAGAGTCAAACTATCTTTCTTCACAGACAATATGCTTCTACATCTAGAAAATCCTAAAGATTCCATCAGGCTGGGCACAGTGGCTCACGCCTGTAATCCCAGCACTTTGGGAGGCAGAGGCAGGGCAAATCACCCGAGGTAGGAGTTTGAGACCAGCCTGACCAACATAGTGAAACATGTCTCTACTAAAAATACAAAAATTAGCTGGGCATGGTGGCGGGAGCCTGTAATCCCAGCTACTCTGGAGACTGAGACAAGAGAATCACTTGAACCCGGGAGGCAAAGGCTGCAGTGAGTCAAGATTGAACCACTGCATTCTAGCCTGGACAACAAAGAGCAAAACTCTGTCTAAAAAAGAAAAAAGAAAAAATTCCACCAAAGGGTCCTGGAACTGATAGACAACTTCGGTAAAGCCTCAGAATATAAAATTAATGTACAAAAATCAGCAGCACTTCTATACACCAATAATGTTCAAGCTGAGAGCTAAATCAAGAATGCAATCCATTTACCATGGCCACACAAAAAATAAAATACCTAGAAATAAATCTAACCAAGATGTATTTCTACCAGATATTTTTACATCCATACATCTCGGTTAGATGTATTTTTACCAAGTAAAATATCTTTACAAGGAGAATTATAAAACACTACTGAAAGAAATCACAGATGACACAACAAATGGAAAGACATTCCATAATCATGGATTAGAAAAATCAGTATCATTCAAATGGCCATACTGCCCAAAGCAATCTACAGATTTAATGCTATTTCTATCAAACTACCAACATCATTTTTCACAGAACTAGAAAAATATTCTAAAATTCACATGGAACAACAACAACAAAAGTCTGAATAGCCAAAGCAATTCTCAGCAGAAAGTACAAAACTGGAGGCATCACATTACCATTGGACTTCAAACTATACCATAAGGCTACAGTAACCAAAACAGCATGGTACTTACTGGTACAAAAACAGACACATATACCAACGACACAGAAAAGAGAATCCAGAAATAAAGCTGCAGAACTACTGCCATCTGATCTTTGACAAAGCTGACAAAAATAAGCAATGGGGAAATATCTCTCTATTCAAGTATCTCTCTATTCAAGGGTGCTGGGATAGCTGGCTAGCCTTATGCTGAAGAATGAAACTTGACCCCTACTTTTCACCATACACAAAAATTAACTCAAGATGGAGGAATAAAGATTTAAAGTAAGACCTCAAACTATAAGAATCCTAGAAGAAAACCTAGAAAACACCACTGTGGACATCGGCCTTGGGAGAGAATTTTTTCTCTCCTCAAGTCCTCAAAAGCAATTGCAACAAAAACAAAAACTGACAAGTAGGACCTAACTAAACTAAAGAGCTTCTGCACAGTAAAAGAAACTATCAACAGAACAAATGGACAACCTATAAAATGGGAGAAAATATTTGCAAACTATGCATTTGATAAAGGTCTCATATCCAGGATCTATAGGGAACTTAACCAATTCAATAAGAAAAAAAAACTCAGGCTGGGCGAAGTGACTCATGCCTGTAATCCCAGCACTTTGGAAGGTCAAGATGACCAGCCTGGCTAACACGGTGAAACCCTGTCCCTACTAAAAATACAAAAATCAGCTGGGCGTGGTGGCATGAGCCTGTAGTCCCAGCTACTCAGGAGGCTGAGGCAAGAGGACTGCTTAAACTCAGGAGGTGGATGTTGCAGTGAGCCAAGATCATGCCATTGCACTCCAGCCTGGTGACAGAGTGAGACTCCATCTCAAAAAACTAAACAAAATGAAACAAAAAACCCTCATGAAAAGTGGGCAAAAAAATATGAACAGACATTTCTCAAAAGAACACATACGAGCAGCCAACAAACATGAAAAAAATGCTCAACATCACTAATCATCAGAGAAATGCAAATCAAAACCACAAAGAGATACCATCTCACACTCCTCAGAATGCCTATCAGAGTAAAAAAAAAAAAACAGTTGCTGGCGAGGCTGCAGAGAAAAGGGAATGCTTATTCACTGATGGTGGGAATGTAGATAAGTTTAGTCACTGTGGGAAACAGTTTGAGATTTCTCAAAGAACTCACAACACCAAGGTCAGGTACAGTGGGTCATGTCTGTTATCCCAGCACTTTGGGAGGCCAAGGCAGGTGGATCACTTCAGGTCAAGGGCTTGAGACCAGCCTGCCCAACGTGGTGAAACCCTATCTCTACCAAATATTGGCTGGGTATGGTGGTGGGCGTCTGTAGTTCCAGTTACTCGGGAGGCTGAGGTGGGAGAGGTAGGAGTTGCAGTGAGCTGAGATTGTACCGCTCCACTCCAGCCTGGGTGACAAGAGTGAGGCTGTTTCAAAAAAGAAAAAAAAAACTTAGAACTACCAGTCAACTCAGCAATCCCAATCCCATCACTGGGTATATATCTAAAAGAAAATAAATTGTTCCACCAACAGACACATGCACTCATATGTTCATCACAGCACTATTCATAACAGTAAAGACAAGACATGGACTCAACCTAGGTGCCCATCTGTGGTAGACTGGGTAAAGAGAGTATGATTCTCACACACACACACACACACACACACACACACACACACATCACGGAATACTACACAGCCATAAAAAGAACAAAATCATGCCTTTTGCAGCAACATGGATGCAGCTAGAGGCCATTATCCTAAGTGAGCTGATGCAGAAACAGAAAACCAAATACCGTATGTTCTCGCTTGTGGCAGCAATACATCGGATACACATGGACATAAGGGTGGCAACAAAAGCCACTGAGGACTGTTAAAAAGGGGAAGGGAAGAAGGGACAGAAGCGGGAAAGAGTTGAAAAACTAACTACTGGATACTATGCTCACTGTCTGAGTGATGAGATCAATTGTACCACAAACCTCAGCATCACACAATAGGCCCATGAAACAAATCTGCATGTTACCCCCTGAATTTAAAATAAAAGTTGAAATTATTATTTTTTTTGAGACTAAGTCTCACTCTATTGCCATGCTGGAGTACAGTGGCACAATCTTGGCTCACTGCAACCTCCAACTCCCTGGTTCAAGCAATTCTCCTGCCTCAGCCTCCCAAGTAGCTGGGATTACAGGTACGTGCCACCACACCTAGCTAATTTTTGTACTTTTAGTAGAGACAAGGTTTCACCATGTTGGCCAGAATGGTCTTGATCTCCTGACCTCGTGATCCACCCACCTCAGCCTCCTAAAGTGCTGGCATTACAGGTGTGAGCCACCACGCCCAGCCAAGTTGAAATTATTTCAATAATCATGAAGACCAGGGGTAGTGGCTCATGCCTATAATCCCAGCACTTTGGTAGGCTGAGGAGGGCAGATCATCTAAGGTCAGGAGTTCTGAGACCAGCCTGGCCAATATGGTGAAACCCTGTCTCTACTAAAAATACAAAAATTAGCCAGCCTGTGGTGGCACGAACCTGTAATCCCAACTACTCAGGAGGCTGAGGTGGGAGAATTGCTTGAACCCAGGAAGCAGAGGTTGCAGTGAGCTGAGATCGTGCCACTGCACTCCAGCCTGGGTGACAGAGGGAGACCCTATCTCAAAAAAATATAAAAATAAAAATAAATAAAATGATAACGCCAGGTAGATTCAAAAGAAAGAAAAGTCTCAGGATTTTTTTTTTTTTATTTGAGACGGGAGTCTCACTCTGTGGGCTGTAGAGCAATGGCGCACAGGGTGGAATGCAGTGTTGCCCAGGCTGGAGTCCAGTGGTTCATATTTTTTGCCTGCGCAGTTTTCGCTCACTGCAACCTCCGCCTCCTGGGCTCAGGCAATTCTCCCACCTCAACCTGGCCATGATTTAAGAGCAGATAATACTCAATTAAGATATGGGTAATGAAAACTGGTCATAAGTGGTCATGGAGACTCAAAACCAGATCTGTCTGATTTTAATCAGAAGCATCAACCTTAAGAGTCAAATAGAGGCTGGGCATCGTGGCTCACACATGTAATCCCAGCATTTTTGGAGGCTGAGGCAGGAGGATCACTTGAGCCCAGGAGTTCAAGACGAGCCTGGGCAAGATAGTGAAACCCTGTCTCTACAAAAAAAATTTAAAATTAGCTAAGTATGGTAGTGTGCACCTATAGTCCCTACTATTTGGGGGGCTGAGGTGCGATGACTGATTGATCCTGGGAGGTGAAGGCTTTAGTGAAATGTGTTCATGCCACTGCACTCCAGCCTGGGCAACAGAGGGAGACTCTGTCTCAAAAAGAAAAGAAAAGACAGAAAAAGAAAAAGAAAGAAAATAGAGTCAAAAAGATCTGTCATAAGTTGAGGCAAGGCACTCAACCTCTTCCAAACTTCACTTCTCTAACCTATACAAGGTGGGTAACATAATTTTGGAGGGCTTAAATGAAATCATACACATGCATATATGTTTATCATGTGATTAATACTCAATAAATAACAGCTTTTTTTCCTCTCTGGCACAGGGAGACTGATAGACGTTTTTTTTTGTTTTTTTTTTTTTTTGAGATGGAGTCTTGCTGTGTTGCCCAGGCTGGAGTGCAATGGTGTAATCTTGGCTCACCACAATCTCCGTCTCCCAAGTTCAAGTGATTTTCCTGCCTCAGCCTCTCAAGTAGCTGGGATTATAGGAGCCAGTCACCATACCTGAGTACTTTTTGTATTTTTAGTAGAGACAGGGTTTTACCATGTTAGCAAGGCTGGTCTCAAACTCTTGACCTCAAGTGATCCACCTGCCTTGGACTCCCAAAGTACTGGGATTACAGGCGTGAGACACCACAGTCGGCCTTGAGAGACTATTGAAACAGTTTCGAATAGATTTTGGTGAATTTGTACCCTTACCTGCTGCAAATTCCTCAATTGTCATTAGTGGGAACCGGATTAAGGAAAGTGCTTTTCCTAGAACTTTTTGTTTATTTCCAAAAGTCACAGGTAATTGTTGTCTCTGACATTCCGCTTCTGCCCAGCGTACAACAGCTCCAAAAAGTCGACTTTCTCGAATACTGAGTGTGTCTCTTTCTAAAACTGCACAGAGAGTGTCTATGGGAAAAATACAAAATAAATCAAATTAGGAATATTTTGCTCTCTAACCAAGCAATACCAACAGACGTGCTTAGATCTCAACAAAAAGTAGGTTAGACACTTAAAACTACAGGCTTTATACTTTAAAATACTAAAGAATTAAAGGATTTAAATTCCAAAGTGTTCCACAAAAATTGTTTTAACAATCGTTTTGGGCCGGGCGCGGTGGCTCAAGCCTGTAATCCCAACACTTTGGGAGGCCGAGGCGGGTGGATCACGAGGTCGAGAGATCGAGACCATCCTGGTCAACATGGTGAAACCCCGTCTCTACTAAAAATACAAAAAAAATTAGCTGGGCATGGTGGTGCGTGCCTGTAGTCCCAGCTACTCAAGAGGCTGAGGCAGGAGAATTGCCTGAACCCAGGAGGCGGAGGTTGCGGTGAGCCGAGATCGCGCCATTGCACTCCAGCCTGGGTAACAAGAGTGAAACTCCGTCTCAAAAAAAAAAAAATAAAATCGTTTTGTTACTTACCATACATGCAATATTACATACAGTACTCTCCTTATATATTTATGCCATTTGTCAAGTAAACTCAACTATCCAGATTAAGATTAATAAGCCACAGAAAAAGGTTCCAAGTTATTTACATAAATTCTTAAAGTCTACAGATTAAAATTCATTTGTTCATTCAGTAAACATTTGTTATTAAGCACTCACTATGTGCCAGGTACTATTCTAGGCACTGATCTTTTCTTTCTTTTTTTTTTGAGATAGAGTCTGATTCTGTTGCTCAGGCTGGAGCACAGAAGCACAATCTCAGCTCACTGCAACATGTGCCTCTCAGGTTCAAGCAATTCTCCCGCCTCAGCCTTCTGAATAGCTTCGATTAATGGCATGCACCACCATGCCTCACTAATTTTTGTATTTTTTGTAGAGACAGGGTTTCATCCTGTTGGCGAAGCTGGTCTGCCTGCCTTGGCCATCCAAAGTGCTGGGATTACAGGTGTGAGCCACCGCATCCAGCTGGCACTGATAGATCATTGAACAAAAAGTTAAAAATCCCTGCCCTCATAGAGCTTACATTCTAATGAGGAAAAACAGATTAAATAAACATACATAAATTCGAGTATCTTAGATGACATATGTGAGCAGAAATATCAGATTAAGAAGAATCAGAAACGCAGTTTAGAACAGGAAGGAGCCATGTATGCTGGCTCATTTCTATAATCCCAGTACTTTGGGAGGCTGAGACAGGAGCATGGCTTGAGCCCAGGAGTTTCAGGCCACCCTGGGCAATATAGTGAGACCGCATCTCTATAAAACCTTTTTCAGCCGGGCGCGGTGGCTCAAGCCTGTAATCCCAGCACTTTGGGAGGCCGAGGCGGGTGGATCATGAGGTCAAGAGATCAAGACCATCCTGGTCAACATGGTGAAACCCCATCTCTACTAAAAATACAAAAAATTAGCTGGGCGTGGTGGCACGTGCCTGTAATCCCAGCTACTCAGGAGGCTGAGGCAGGAGAATTGCCTGAACCCAGGAGGTGGAGGTTGCGGTGAGCCGAGATCGCGCCATTGCACTCCAGCCTGGGTAACAAGAGTGAAACTCTGTCTCAAAAAAAAAAAAAAAAAAAAACTTTTTCAAAA